>NC_133647.1:2851846-3451846 GCF_009905375.1 Apium graveolens | reverse complement strand
CATCACTCTGTTGGCTTCAAGCATCAAAATCCGTTTAGAATACGGGATACCCTGCCTAGCTCTCTGAAAGAACTTAGGCCTCTTATATCAATATTTCTCATGGATTTATACATACCCGTTTTACACTAGTTTTACATATTAAACATGGACTATCTATATTTGACATGGATTTTGGATATATCCACTTTTGTTCTAGGTTGATCCATTTAAACAATTATATTCCAGTTATGGTGTTTTAATCTTGACTATCCATATTAGGAGTGACCACATTTCAAAAAGGCGAGCATAACAACATTACATGATTGTAGGAACATTTTGTTAACTTCCCCATTATCAGTGATTGTAGCAACCAATGGTTACTAGAAAAGTCAAACCTATTATTCACATTGCATCACTTGATTTTGAATTTCAAATATCAATTTTAACATTTTCACTACAATCATGTCCTATCTCCCAAGTACTGAATATATTTTACAAATTTTATTTTGTTTCACTGCAACACTTTGCTCTATGATATACGTCATTTTTCTTTTATTTTTTTTTAACTCGATAGAACAGTTTTTGATGAAAAAATCCAATAAGTCATCGTCACTGGTTTTGTTTAGCTTATATTTCCTGTGTATATGGCCATTTATTTTCATTTTTTATTCGATAGAGTTGTGTTTTATGAATAAGATTGAAAAGTTAGTTCCTTGATTTTGCCTCTTCAGCGCTATTTCATCACATTAGGTATGAATTCTCAAACCTATTTTTCATTTTTAGATATATTTTTGTGTATGCGTGATCTGCTTTCTACAAAATATGAGAATTGGTGTTTTTTACATCTTCTTTCTAAATTTTTTATGTGCAGATTAAGTGTTTGATCTAATGCTCAGAAGATGTATGTATTAGGCAAGTCAAGAGAATACATCTTTGTGTTCAAGTTTTGGGACTAACATGAATTACTTATTCTTAGTTTTAGGAAATCTTTTTTGAAATTTTACCTTACTACTATTAAAAAACTATTATGTTTCTCTGCTCCACATTATTCAGCAAATTTAGTAACCTCATGTTCCAGATATGATGGCGATTTGTGAATACATTCTACACATCAACAAAAACTTGATGGTAATAGTCATCAATGTATGGTTCATTAGTTTTTATGTACTTAGCTCAGTAATGTGGCCATCCATCATCACTCTATTGGCTTCAACCATCAAAATCCGGTTAGAGTACGGGATACTCTTCCTAGCTCTTGGAAAAAATATAGGTCTTTTATATCAATATATTCTAAATGTGTACTATTACACATATTTCTCATAGATCAATCCATACCCGTTTGCCACTATTTTTAATCTAATGCTCTGAAGATGTATATATTAAACAAGTCAAGAGAATACATCTCCGTGTCCAAGTTTTGGGACTAACACAAATTACTTATTCTTAGTTTTAAGAAATTTATTTTGAAATTTTATCTTACTACTATTAAAAAACTATTATGTTTCTCTGCTCTACATTATTCTGCAAATTTAGTAACCTCATGTTCCAGATATGATGGTGATTGGCGAATACATTCTGCACATTAACACAAACTTGATGGTAACAGTCATCAACATACGGGTCATTATTATGTGTAGCACAAAGCTGCATTCTCCTAATAATCAATTTCATTAGTTTTCATGTACTTGGCTCAGTAATGTGGCGATCCATCATCACTCGGTTGGCTTCAAGCATCAAAATCCGGTTAGAGTACGGGATACTCTTGCTAGCTCTCGGAAAGAATTTAATCCTCTTATGTCAACATATTCTAAATGTGTACTATCACCCATATTTCTCATGGATCTATCCATACCTATTTTATAGTACTTTTACATAATAAACATGGAATATCCATATTTGACATGGATTTTAGATATATCCACTTCTATTCTGGGCGGATCCATTCAAACAATTATATTACAGTTATGGTGTTTTAATCTGGACTATCCATATTAGGAGCAACCCCATTTCAAATGGGTGAGCATAACTGCATTACGTGATTGTAGGAACATTTTGTTAACTTCCCCATTATTTGTGATTGTAACAACCGGGGGTTACTAAAAAATCAAATCTATTATTCACATTGCATCACTCGATTTTGAATTTCAAATATCAATTTTAACATTTTCACTGCATATTATTGATTTTAAAGGAAATTGGGACGAGCATTTACCATTGGTAGAATTTGCTTACAACAACAGTTATCATGCCAGTATTGAGATGCCACCTTTGAAGCTCTTTATGGACGCAAATTTCGATCTCCCGTATGTTAGGATGAAGTAGGAGAACGCAAAATACTTGGGCCTGAATTGATGCAACAGACAAAGGAAGTTGTTGAAGTTATTCAGAAGAGATTAATAGCAGCACAAGACCGTCAAAGGAAGTACGGAGACCAATCAAGGAAAGATATGGAATTCGAAGACGGAAATCCGATATTGCTAAAAGTATCGCCGTGGAAGGGATTGACAAGATTTGGGAAGTAAGGAAAACTGAGCCCTAGATATGTCGAACCTTTTGAGATTCTAAAGCGTGTTGGAAAAGTAGCTTACGAGTTGGCGTTATCCCCGCAAATGGAGCACATTCACAATCTTTTTCACGTATCGATGCTTAAGAAGTATAATCCAGACTCCAGGCATGTAATCGAATACGAGCCGAACTTAAAGCAGATTTGTCATATGTAGAGAGTCCGATAGTGATTCTAGAAGAAAGGGAGAAAGTATTATGAAATAAAGTAGTACAGTTAGTAAGAGTATTATGGAGAAACCCAAAGGTTAAAGAATTAACTTGAGAGTTAGAAAGTGATATGAGAGAAAAGTAGCCTCATTTGTTTTCTTAGGAGATTCTGAGCACAGAATCCTTTTAAGGGGGGGAAGGATGTAATATTTGGGATATATCGTGTAATTATTTTTGATAATAAATAAATATTATGCATGTTCAGTATTTATTCTGTGAATTATGTGTTAAGTGGTATACGTGTTTGGATGTTTAAAATTGATATAATTTGAGTATTTTCATTTTTATATGTCCAAAATAAAATATAAATAATTGTCGTATCTTCCTATTTATTTTTATGTTGATTTGTGATTTTATAGGAAATTTATGGATTTAATACATTCATTTTCCTATTATTTATAAACTATTTTATATAATCGGGAACCAGCTGACTTCACCCGTTTTAACGTTTTTATAACCCGAAACTCTTCCGAGAACTCCTTCCTAACCTAATTGCAATATTCCGAGCATTTTCCATATTTTGACTTTTTCGATCCGGCGTACGATTTGTCCTGTTCGGGTCCCGGTGAAATATTTTTGATACAAAATTCATTTCGGTAAATCAATAAAACTCTTATTTTCGATAAATGGGATCTTTTTATTAAACTATTGTAATTATCACGTCGTAATACATGTAACCAGGCGCTGAGACCAAGACCGCAGTATAAATTATACAGATTTGGATAATTATCTCAAAAACCGGTACAGTTTGGATATGTTTTTATAAATAAATGTACCATTTTATATCCGGAATGATCCAACGGGATACTATTTTTCCGTAAATATAAATAGCCCTTACCGTAATTATTTCCGTACCGAAAATCATTTGCAAACCAGTAAAATCTTTATAAAACAGAGAAAATACTATATTTATATTTCGTTCTTCGTAATCCAACTCAAATTCGGAGGTGTTATCGATATCGGATTTTGGCGTGCATATACTTAAAATGAAGCTATTGATTTGTACTTTCAGATTCATCCATCAGAATCACTATAGAATCAAAGGTTAATTTCCTATAAACTGATTTATATTCGAATTTCTTGGAATAAAAATTTGGGTTTTGAGTTCGAGTAACTGTTTATATGATTTGATGATTTCATGTTATAGCTCTTCTTTTCCTGATGATTTTGTTATATCATATGATCAATTTGGAGTTCAATAACAAGTTTAAATTAGGGTTTGATTCTCGAATTTTATAATTAGGGCTTATACTCGTTTGAATGTTCTTGATTTAATTTGGGGTTTCTTATATAGGGATTTGTAGACGTTCTAGAGGGGTGGGTTTTGTTCCACTTAAAATTTGCAATCGATTCATATATATCTTGCTAATCGACGTTGCTCGTAGTGACCATGGTTTTGATTTGAAAGTTCGTCGGTGTTCTTGGGAGTTTTGGTCGGATCTCTATTTCCAGCTATTGTTTGGTTCGATTGTTGCTTGATTTGAACTCTGGGAGTGATTTGGAATGAAAACCTCGTCTGAATCATGCGAAACCATGTTTTTTTTGCTCAGATCGGGGCTCACCGGAGTTGTTTTCCGGTCGCCAGATTCTGGGTTCATGAAGAACCCGTTTTTGTTCTTGGCGACCCGAAATCCAACCCGGTTTGACCCGGTTTTGATCCAAATTTTTGTAAACCCAATTCCTAATTCTTGTTTTTACCGTTTAGTCCCCCATGGTTTTAAAACTTTGCAAAAAAACTTGATTTCTATTTCAGAAACTTTTAAAAATCGGATTTCTTTTATAAATTCATTTCCAAAATTAATTTTTATTTTCTAAAATTCCAAAAATCATTTATTTTAATTTCAATTTTTTTTAATTAAAAAATAAATCTAAATTACTTACTTAATTAATTTTAATTAATAATTAACTGATTAATTGATCAAGTAATTTAAATATTAATTAATTAATTAGTTTAATTATTTATTAATTGATTATTTAATTAGATTTAATTATTTTAAAATGATTTAAAAATCCTGAAAAATAGTTTCGAGCTTTAAAATATTAATTAATATAAAATTATTTTAGAGTCAGATTTGAGTAATCAGACTCTGTTTATGAGCCGAAATTGATCCAATAACCCGTTTTGACTCCGAAAATATTTTAAAAATCATATTAAATACCTAAAAGAGTGTTTATGACCCGAGACCTCTTTATAAATGGAATTTCATTAGTTGTTTGATGTGCTATGTGTTATACATGACTTGTTTGTTGGACTATTGATCTATATGTTCGGTGTTTACTTGTTTCTAGCATAATTTTCAATCCGTTAGTCGGATTTGGGTAAAACGAAGGGTAGATAGAAGAGGCAAGGCGTAGGAAAGGGATACAGGTAGTCGAGAAGTAGGAGATTGTGATTGGAAATTAGTGAAGTATAGCAAGCTAGTACCAGGCATGTGTTCTGAACTTTCTCGAGATATATTATAGATAATTGATAGTCCTATTTTATATAACAAGTGCTTTGAAGAACTGAACTCTAAACCTTGATTCCAGTTATTGATCTTTGAGCCGTAAGCCTTATTCTTTCTAAACCATTGATGTTGATTACCCGAATACAAACCACTGAGATACGATACTACTCCACAAATACATACAAACTCAATACCAAACACTGAACCAAGATTGCTTATATACGCAAACCATTGTACCTTATGCATTGAAAGATCAAATCCTGGTAACATTGAAACTTTGATTCTTTTGTTATCCAGTTCTTTCACCACTTGATAGCCATATTCCTTTTGTGAAGATTGCAACCATCTCATTGTTGGACATTCAATATTGCTTATGATTCTGATTATTGCTTTACATTATTTATTCTGTTATTATGATATAATTGGATTGTTTTATAAAAATTATGGACCAGATTCGTGGTCAGACCAGATTCGTGGTCAAGTTAGGGCTGTGTGCCTTGGATCCAGTAAATAGAGCAGAGCTATGTGCCTTACTCGGGGTTAGCACATGAATGATCGGCAGCATAACCTTTTTTTTAAATGAAAATTTAATATCCAATTATGAATCATTATCCATTTTTTTCTTTACACCTCAAAATATTTCACTTTTATTTTTTATTCTCAGTATTGTCAATGTGACTTACTGAGCTAGTTAGCTCATTTGTGCAATTTTATTTATGTTCTTTTCCAATTAAGAAGAAACCTATTGGTAGTGAGGATCCCCAATCCAGTGCGAGAGCTAGGGGTCCAGGTTGATCGAGTTAAGCAAGCTGACAGCTTTTGAATGGTGGGGATTTGGGCATTTGTAATATAAGTGTGTGTATGTGACTTGTGTACATATTTTAACCTGTTGTAAGTTGTGTGTGTGTGGTCCCCAAACTTCTGACCTGGGTTTGGAGGGTGCCATAATTATTATATGTAGCACAAAAGTTGCATTCTCCTAATGATCATTTTTATTAGTTTTCATGTACTTGGCTCCGTAATGTGGCCATCCATCATCACTCTGTTGGCTTCAAGCATCAAAATCCGGTTAGAATACAGGATACTTTGCCTAGCTCTCGGAAATAACTTAGGCCTCTTATATCAATAAATTCTAAATGTGTACTATTACCCTTATTTCTCATGTATCTATCCATACCCGTTTTACAAATATTTTATATATTAAATATGGACTATCTATATTTGACATGGATTTTGGATATATCCTTTTCTGTTCTTGGTTGATCCATTTAAACATTTATATTGCAGTTATGGTGTTTTAATGTGGACTATCCATATTAGGAGCGACCACATTTCAAATGGGTGAACATAACAACATTACGTGATTATAGGAACATTTTTTTAACTTCCCCATTATCTGTGATTGTAGCAATTAGTGGTTACTAGAGAAGTCGATTCTATTATTCACATTACATCACTCGATTTTGAATTTCAAATATCAATTTTAACATTTTCACTACAATCATGCCTTATCCCCGATGTACTGAATATATTTTTCAAATTTATTTTGTTTCACTGCAACACTTTGCTCTATGATATATACTGCTTCTCTTTTGTTTTTTAACTCGATATAACAATTTTTGATGGGCAAATCCAATAAGTCATCGTCACTGATTTTCTTTAGCTTATACTTCCTGTGTATATGGAAATTTATTTTCATTTTTTATTTGATAGAGTTGTGTTTTATGGATATGATCGAAAATTTAGTTCCTTGATTTTGCCTCTTCAGCGCTATTTCATCACACTAGGTATGAATTCTCGAACCAATTTTTCATTTTCAGATATGTTTTTGTGTATTCGTGATCTGCTTTATATAAAATATGGGAAATTGGTGCTTTTTACATCTTCTTTCTAAATTTTTTTATGTGCAGATTAACTGTTTGATCTAATGCTCGGAAGATGTATGTATTAGGGAAGTCAAGAGAATACATCTTTGTGTTCAAGTTTTGGGACTAAAACGAATTACTTATTCTTAGTTTTAAGAAATCTATTTTTAAATTTTATCTTACTACTATTAAAAAACTATTATGTTTCTCCGCTCTATATTATTTTGGAAATTTAGTAACCTAAAGTTCCAGATATGATGGCGATTGGCGTATACATTCTGCATATCATCACAAACTTGATAGTAATAGTCATCACCGTACGGGTCATTATTATATGGGATATTACATTATTCCCCAAGTACTGAATATATTTTTCAAATTTTATTTTGTTTCACTGCAACCACTACAAGAAAAATGTCCATATACATAGGTTTTTGGCCGATGTCTATGCTGTTTGACAACCGATGTTGATGTCGGTGATGTCTATTCTAGACATTGGCCATAACCTGATGTCTTTACTTGCTTAGACATCGTTTCTGAAAAAAAACTGATATCCATGCATTGTTTTTTACAAAATATGTTAGAAATAAACAATTTAATAAATAAATTACACCTATTAAAACATATTAAACATATAATGAGCTATGTTTTTTTCCACATAGACATCGAATATTTTCATTTAGGTGATATAAAATCAGATATTAAACATCGATTTCTTTAGTGAAAGGTGATGTCTACATTGGCACATAGACATCAGTTTTATCCCAAACAAAGTGACGTCTTTATTCAATTTAGACTTGAACATGTCAGTCTTTGATATCAGTTGTTTATCTAAAAGCAATGTACATTAACTATTTTTATATTAGTTTTTCTTTTTTAAAAGTGATGTCTATATGGGCACATAGACGTCAATTTTATCCCAAACAAAGTGATATTTATGTTCAATTTAGACTTGAACATGTCAGTCTTTGACATCAATTTTTATTTAAAAGCGATGTACGTTAACTTTTTTGACATCAGTTTTTCTTCATTAAAAGTGATGTACAATTTCTTTTATAACTAACATATATCAAATATACTAAACTTGCACTCAGGTAAACTAAATAAATAACAGGATTTGAATACATGCTTAAATACATAGTATGGTCCTTTATCACCATCAAAATAAACTACATCCTACATTGAATATTTTATTACTCAAAGGAATACCCCAAAAAATCAGCTTTCACACTAAAAGAAATAAATAAGTAAACAAGCGCCATAACAACTTAGCTCCAAACAGAAATGAAGGAACATGAGTTTTATGTTTTGACTTAGAACACCCTGCGATCTTCTTTCAAAGATTAATAGTTTGTACACGTATACTCATATTAGTGCTTTGACATCATGACTCTGGCGTTGTATACAGGTGGATCAGACGGTATCTGCACTTTCTTCTGTGTTGGCCTCTTTGAGATCCGATTGAAAGAAAATATGGTGTTTGGAGGAGGTGGACGACTTTCGCTAGAGCTTTTAATCACCCCCTTCTGCAATTTCAAAATGGTTCAAGATCTTCATAAGTTTTATTTGACAAAAAAAGTGAATATATTAACTCTTAACTTATCCAAAGTAATAACAACAATAATTTTCAAATTTTCAAATTTGTGGTCTCTCCTTGAATTCGCTTCTTGCTCAATTGGCTTAGCTTCCTAATCTCTTCACTTTATTGAGGGTAAATATCTAACTATAGTTTTACAAAAGATATGAAAGTAATTCACAATATTATCATAATCGGTGTCAATATATCTACTACAAATGTGTCACGTCTACTCATATAGTATTTGTTATATTTGAACTCTCAAACCAATATATGTATTAGCATACATGCCTGCAGGATTCTCAAGATTTATATCACATTTACTAAGGTATCGGCATTGTTTTTTTTGTTCTAATGATTAAGTCAGTTGCTATAATATGCATATAAATACCATCATGCAAGTACTAAATAAGCAACAATAGTGAACCCATTCAATATGCAGTGTAAGCCTATGGAAAAGAGGAAGTGCAGAGACAATATTTACCTCTGAACTATCCTTGTCAATCCTTTTGGATTGAGAAGCCACATAATCGATAACCTGGAAAACCTTTGTTTGCCCCAGCTCAGTACAATTATGGTAATAGTAAATAGCCAAATCCCACGTCCTTAATCTTAGCTCCTGTTAATTGAAAATTGACAATCGAAAAACAGAAAATATTTAATGTAGTTTTACATCCAAAATAACATTTTGCTAATATAAGTATGACCTCTAGTTCCTAATTTCCATTAAGGTGCACAACGTATTCAGCTCCATCCAAAGTTGTATCTACTTCTCTCGAGTGTCTCTCACTGGCTGGGCATTAGTTTAAAACTGATAAAGGTTTTGAAAAGTTTGCATACCATGAAACAAATATGTCACCAATCCTCTTAAAAACTGACATGAGTGCAACAATTATGCTGAGACATTAAAACTTATTGTATGACAGAGAATGAATGTAAATAACCAAACTTTGGCTAACATGTGATGCCACCTTTGAAGCTCTTTATGGACGCAAATGTCGATCTCCCGTATATTAGGATGAAGTAGGAGAACGCAAAATACTTGGGCCTGAATTGATGCAACAGACAAAGGAAGTTGTTGAAGTTATTCAGAAGAGATTAATAGCAGCACAAGACCGTCAAAGGAAGTACGCAGACCAATCAAGGAAAGATATGGAATTCGAAGACGGAAATCCGATATTGCTAAAAGTATCGCCGTGGAAGGGATTGAAAAGATTTGGGAAGTAAGGAAAACTGAGCCCTAGATATGTCGAAAATTTTGAGATTCTAAAGCATGTTGGAAAAGTAGCTTACGAGTTGGCGTTACCCCCGCACATGGAGCACATTCACAATCTTTTTCACGTATCGATGCTTAAGAAGTATAATCCAGACTCCAGGCATGTAATCGAATACGAGCCGATAGAACTTAAAGCAGATTTGTCATATGTAGAGAGTCCGATAGAGATTCTAGAAGAAAGGGAGATTGTATTATGAAATAAAGTAGTACAGTTAGTAAGAGTATTGTGGAGAAACCCAAAGGTTAATATAAAATTATTTTAGAGTCAGATTTGAGTAATCAGACTCTGTTTATCAGCCGAAATTGATCCAATAACCCGTTTTGACTCGAAAAATGTTTTAAAAATCATATTAAATACCTAAAAGAGTGTTTATGACCCGAGACCTCTTTATAAATGGAATTTCATTAGTTGTTTGATGTGCTATGTGTTATACATGACTTGTTTATTGGACTATTGATCTATATGTTTGGTGTTTACTTGTTTCTAGCATAACTTTCAATCCGTTAGTCGGATTTGGGTAAAACGAAGGGTAGATAGAAGAGGCAAGGCGTAGGAAAGGGATACAGGTAGTCGAGGAGTAGGAGATTGTGATTGGAAATTAGTGAAGTATAGCAAGCTAGTACCAGGCAAGTGTTCTGAACTTTCTCGAGATATATTGTAGATAATTGATAGTCCTATTTTATATAACAAGTGCTTTGAAGAACTGAACTCTAAACCTTGATTCCAGTTATTGATCTTTGAGCTGTAAGCCTTATTCTTTCTAAACCATTGATGTTGATTACCCGAATACAAACCACTGAGATACGATACTACTCCACAAATATATACAAACTCAATACCAAACACTGAACCAAGATTGCTTATATACACAAACCATTGTACCTTATGCATTGAAAGATCAAATCCTTGTAACCTTGAAACTTTGATTCTTTTGTTATCCAGTTCTTTCACCACTTGATAGCCATATTCCTTTTGTGAAGATTGCAACCATCTCATTATTGGACATTCAATATTGCTTATGATTCTGATTATTGCTTTACATTATTTATTCTGTTATTATGATAGAATTGGATTGTTTTATAAAAATTGTGGACCAGATTCGTGGTCATACCAGATTCGTGGTCAAGTTAGGGCTGTGTGCCTTGGATCCAGTAATTAGAGCAGAGCTATGTGCCTTGCTCGGGGTTGTGCATGAATGATTCGCAGCCTAACCTTTTTTTTAAATGAAAATTTAATATCCAATTATGAATCATTATCCATTTTTTCTTTACACCTCAAAATATTTCACTTGATTATTTTTTATTCTCAGTATTGTCAATGTGACTTACTGAGCTAGTTAGCTCATTTGTGCAATTTTATTTATGTTCTTTTCCAATTAAGAAGAAACCTGTTGGTAGCGAGGATCCCCAATCCAGTGCGAGAGCTAGGGGTCCAGGTTGATTGAGTTAAGCTAGCTAACAGCTTTGGAGATAGTTTAAGTTTGTAAAGTTTGTAATGATGTTTAATATTCAGTTGTAAGTTTGAATGGTGGGGATTTGGGCGTTTGTAATATAAGTGTGTGTGTGTGGCTTGTGTACATATTTTAACTTCTTGTAAGTTGTGTGTGTGTGGTCCCCAAACTTCTGACCTGGGTTTGGAGGGCGCCATAATTATTATATGTAGCACAAAAGCTGCATTCTCCTAATGATCATTTTTATTAGTTTTCATGTACTTGGCTCCGTAATGTGGCCATCCATCATCACTCTGTTGGCTTCAAGCATCAAAATCCGGTTAGAGTACATGATACTTTGCCTAGGTCTCGGAAAGAACTTAGGCCTCTTATATCAATAAATTTTAAATGTGTACTATTACCCTTATTTCTCATGTATCTATCCATACCCGTTTTAGAAATATTTTATATATTAAACATGGACTATCTATATTTGACATGGATTTTGGATATATCCACTTCTGTTCTTGGTTGATCCATTTAAACATTTATATTGCAGTTATGGTGTTTTAATCTGGACTATCCATATTAGGAGCGACCAAATTTCAAATGGGTGAACATAACAGCATTACGTGATTATAGGAACATTTTTTTAACTTCCCCATTATCTGTGATTCTATTATTCACATTACATCACTCGATTTTGAATTTCAAATATCAATTTTAACATTTTCACTAAAATCATGCCTTATCCCTGAGGTACTGAATATATTTTTCAAATTTATTTTGTTTCACTGTAACACTTTGCTCTATGATATATACTGTTTCTCTTTTGTTTTTTAACTCGATATAACAATTTTTGATGGGTAAATCCAATAAGTCATCGTCACTGATTTTCTTTAGCTTATACTTCCTGTGTATATGGAAATTTATTTTCATTTTTTATTTGATAGAGTTGTGTTTTATGGATATGATCGAAAATTTAGTTCCTTGATTTTGCCTCTTCAGCGCTATTTCATCACACTAGGTATGAATTCTCGAACCAATTTTTCATTTTCAGATATGTTTTTGTGTATGCGTGATCTGCTTTGTATAAAATATGGGAAATTGGTGCTTTTTACATCTTCTTTCTAAATTTTTTTATGTGCAGATTAACTGTTTGATCTAATGCTCGGAAGATGTATGTATTAGGGAAGTCAAGAGAATACATCTTTGTGTTCAAGTTTTGGGACTAAAACGAATTACTTATTCTTAGTTTTAAGAAATCTATTTTTAAATTTTATCTTACTACTATTAAAAAACTATTATGTTTCTCCGCTCTATATTATTTTGGAAATTTAGTAACCTAAAGTTCCAGATACGATGGCGATTGACGAATACATTCTGCATATCATCACAAACTTGATAGTAATAGTCATCATCGTACGGGTCATTATTATATGTAGCACAAAAGTTGCATTCTCCTAATGATCATTTTCATTAGTTTTCATGTACTTGGCTCAGTAATGTGGCCGTCCATCATCACTCTGTTGGCTTCAAGCATCAAAATCCGGTTATAATACGAGATACTCTGCCTAGCTCTCTGAAAGAACTTAGGCCTCTTATATCAATATTTCTCATGGATCTATACATACCCGTTTTACACTAGTTTTACATATTAAACATGGACTATCTATATTTGACATGGATTTTGGATATATCCACTTTTGTTCTAGGTTGATCCATTTAAACAATTATATTCCAGTTATGGTGTTTTAATCTTGACTATCCATATTAGGAGTGACCAAATTTCAAAAGGGTGAGCATAACAACATTACATGATTGTAGGAACATTTTGTTCACTTCCCCATTATCAGTGATTGTAGAAACTAATGGTTACTAGAAAAGTCAAACCTATTATTCACATTGCATCACTTGATTTTGAATTTCAAATATCAATTTTAACATTTTCACTACAATCATGTCCTATCTCCCAAGTACTGAATATATTTTACAAATTTTATTTTGTTTCACTGCAACACTTTGCTCTATGATATACGTCATTTTTCTTTTATTTTTTTTAACTCGATAGAACAGTTTTTGATGGAAAAATCGAATAAGTCATCGTCACTGGTTTTGTTTAGCTTATATTTCCTGTGTATATGGCCATTTATTTTCATTTTTTATTCGATAGAGTTGTGTTTTATGAATAAGATTGAAAAGTTAGTTCCTTGATTTTGCCTCTTCAGCGCTATTTCATCACACTAGGTATGAATTCTCAAACCTATTTTTCATTTTTAGATATATTTTTATGTATGCGTGATCTGCTTTCTACAAAATATGAGAATTGGTATTTTTTACATCTTCTTTCTAAATTTTTTATGTGCAGATTAAGTGTTTGATCTAATGCTCAGAAGATGTATGTATTAGGCAAGTCAAGAGAATACATCTTTGTGTTCAAGTTTTGGGACTAACATGAATTACTTATTCTTAGTTTTAGGAAATCTTTTTTGAAATTTTACCTTACTACTATTAAAAAACTATTATGTTTCTCTGCTCCACATTATTCAGCAAATTTAGTAACCTCATGTTCCAGATATGATGGCGATTTATGAATACATTCTGCACATCAACAAAAACTTGATGGTAATAGTCATCAACGTATGGTTCATTAGTCTTTATGTACTTAGCTCAGTAATGTGGCCATCCATCATCACTCTATTGGCTTCAACCATCAAAATCCGGTTAGAGTACGGGATACTCTTCCTAGCTCTTGGAAAAAATATAGGCCTTTTATATCAATATATTCTAAATGTGTACTATTACACATATTTCTCATAGATCAATCCATAACCGTTTGGCACTATTTTTAATCTAATGCTCTGAAGATGTATATATTAAACAAGTCAAGAGAATACATCTCCGTGTCCAAGTTTTGGGACTAACACAAATTACTTATTCTTAGTTTTAAGAAATTTATTTTGAAATTTTATCTTACTACTATTAAAAAACTATTATGTTTCTCTGCTCTACATTATTCTGCAAATTTAGTAACCTCATGTTCTAGATATGATGGTGATTGGCGAATACATTCTGCACATCAACACAAACTTGATGGTAACAGTCATCAACATACGGGTCATTATTATGTGTAGCACAAAGCTGCATTCTCCTAATAATCAATTTCATTAGTTTTCATGTACTTGGCTCAGTAATGTGGCCATCCATCATCACTCTGTTGGCTTCAAGCATCAAAATCCGGTTAGAGTACGGGATACTCTTGCTAGCTCTCGGAAAGAATTTAATCCTCTTATGTCAACATATTCTAAATGTGTACTATTACCCATATTTCTCATGGATCTATCCATACCTATTTTATAGTACTTTTACATAATAAACATGGAATATCCATATTTGACATGGATTTTAGATATATCCACTTCTATTCTGGGCGGATCCATTCAAACAATTATATTTCCATTATGGTGTTTTAATCTGGACTATCCATATTAGGAGCGACCCCATTTCAAATGGGTGAGCATAACTGCATTACGTGATTGTAGGAACATTTTGTTAACTTCCCCATTATTTGTGATTGTAACAACCGGGGGTTACTAAAAAATCAAATCTATTATTCACATTGCATCACTCGATTTTGAATTTCAAATATCAATTTTAACATTTTTACTGCATATTATTGATTTTAAAGGAAATTGGGATGAGCATTTACCATTGGTAGAATTTGCTTACAACAACAGTTATCATGCCAGTATTGAGATGCCACCCTATGAAGCTCTTTATGGACGCAAATGTCGATCTCCCGTATATTGGGATGAAGTAGGAGAACGGAAAATACTTGGGCCTGAATTGGTGCAATAGACAAAGGAAGTTGTTGAAGTTATTCAGAAGAGATTAATAGTAGCACAAGACTGTCAAAGGAAGTACGCAGACCAATCAAGGAAAGATATGGAATTCAAAGACGGAAATCCGATATTGCTAAAAGTATCGCCGTGGAAGGGATTGACAAGATTTGGGAAGAAAGGAAAACTGAGCCCTAGATATGTCGAACCTTTTGAGATTCTAAAGCGTGTTGGAAAAGTAGCTTACGAGATGGCGTTAACCTCGCATATGGAGCACATTCATAATGTTTTTTACGTATCGATGCTTAAGAAGTATAATCCAGACTCCAGGCATGTAATCAAATACGAGCCGATAGAACTTAAAGCAGATTTGTCATATATAGAGAGTCCGATAGAGATTCTAGAAGAAAGGGAGAAAGTATTATGAAATAAAGTAGTACAGTTAGTAAGAGTATTATAGAGAAACCCAAAGGTTGAAGAAATAACTTGAGAGTTAGAAAGTGATATGAGAGAAAAGTACCCTCATTTGTTTTCTTAGGAGATTCTGAGGACATAATTCTTTTAAGGGGGGGAAGGATGTAATATCTGGGATATATCGTGTAATTATTTTTGAAAATAAATAAATATTATTCATGTTCAGTATTTATTCTGTGAATTATGTGTTAAGTGGTATACGTGTTTGGATGTTTAAAATTGATATAATTTGAGTATTTTCATTTTTATATGTCCAAAATAAAATATAAATAATTGTCGTATCTTCCTATTTATTTTTATGTTGATTTGTGATTTTATAGGATATTTATGGATTTAATACATTCATTTTCCTAGTATTTATAAACTATTTTATATAATCGGGAACCAGCTGACTTCACCCGTTTTAACGTTTTTATAACCCGAAACTCTTCCGAGAACTCCTTCCTAACCTAATTGCAATATTCTGAGCATTTTCCATATTTTGACTTTTTCGATCCGGCGTACGATTTGTTCTGTGCGGGTCCCGGCGCAATATTTTTGATACAAAATTCATTTCGGTAAATCAATAAAACTCTTATTTTCGATAAATGGGATCTTTTTATTAAACTATTATAATTATCAACTCGTAATACGTGTAACCAGGCGCTGAGACCAAGATCGCATTACAAATTGTACAGATTTGGATAATTATCCCAAAACCGGTACAGTTTGGATCTGTTTTTATAAATAAATGTACCATTTTATATCCGGAATGATCCAACGGGATACTATTTTTCCGTAAATATAAATAGCCCTTACCGTAATTATTTCCGTACCGAAAATCATTTGCAAACCAGTAAAATCTTTATAAAACAGAGAAAATACTATATTTATATTTCGTTCTTCGTATTCCAACTCAAATTTGGTGGTGTTATCGATATCGGATTTTGGCGTGCATATACTCAAAACGAAGCTATTGATTTGTACTTTCAGATTCATCCATCAGAATCACTGTAGAATCAAAGGTTAATTTCCTATAAACTGATTTATATTCGAATTTCTTGGAATAAAAATTTGGGTTTTGAGTTCGAGTAACTGTTTATATGATTTGATGATATCATGTTATAGCTCTTCTTTTCCTGATGATTTTGGTATATCATATGATCAATTTGGAGTTCAATAACATGTTTAAATTAGGGTTTGATTCTCGAATTTTATAATTAGGGTTTATACTCGTTTGAATGTTCTTGATTTAATTTGGGGGTTTCTTATATAGGGATTTGTAGACGTTCTAGAGGGGTGGGTTTTGTTCCACTTAAAATTTGCAATCGATTCATATATAGCTTGCTAATCGACGTTGCTCGTAGTGACCATGGTTTTGATTTGAAAGTTCGTCGGTGTTCTTGGGAGTTTTGGTCGGATTTCTATTTCCAGCTATTGTTTGGTTTGATTGTTGCTTGATTTGAACTCTGGGAGTGATTTGGAATGAAAACCTCATCTGAATCATGCGAAACCATGTTTTTTTTGCTCAGATCGGGGCTCACCGGAGTTGTTTTCCGGTCGCCGGATTCTGGGTTCATGAAGAACCCGTTTTTGTTCTTGGCGACCCGAAATCCAACCCGGTTTGACCCGGTTTTGATCCAAATTTTTGTAAACCCAATTCCTAATTCTTGTTTTTACCGTTTAGTCCCCCATGGTTTTAAAACTTTGCAAAAAAACTTGATTTCTATTTCAGAAACTTTTAAAAATCGGATTTCTTTTATAAATTCATTTCCAAAATTGATTTTTATTTTCTAAAATTCCAAAAATCATTTATTTTAATTTCAATTTTTTAATTCAAAAATAAATCTAAATTACTTCATTAATTAATTTTAATTAATAATTAACTGATTAATTAATCAAGTAATTTAAATATTAATTAATTAATTAGTTTAATTATTTATTAATTGATTATTTTATTGGATTTATTTATTTTAAAATAATTTAAAAATCCTGAAAAATAGTTTCGAGCTTTAAAATATTAATTAATATAAAATTATTTTAGAGTCAGATTTGAGTAATCAGACTCTGTTTATCAGCCGAAATTGATCCAATAACCCGTTTTGACTCCGAAAAATGTTTTAAAAATCATATTAAATACCTAAAAGAGTGTTTATGACCCGAGACCTCTTTATAAATGGAATTTCATTAGTTGTTTGATGTGCTATGTGTTATACATGACTTGTTTGTTGGACTATTGATCTATATGTTCGGTGTTTACTTGTTTCTAGCATAACTTTCAATCCGTTAGTCAGATTTGGGTAAAACGAAGGGTAGATAGAAGAGGCAAGGCGTAGGAAAGGGATACAGGTAGTCGAGGAGTAGGAGATTGTGATTGGAAATTAGTGAAGTATAGCAAGCTAGTACCAGGCAAGTGTTCTGAACTTTCTCGAGATATATTGTAGATAATTGATAGTCCTATTTTATATAACAAGTGCTTTGAAGAACTGAACTCTAAACCTTGATTCCAGTTATTGATCTTTGAGCCGTAAGCCTTATTCTTTCTAAACCATTGATGTTGATTACCCGAATACAAACCACTGAGATACGATACTACTCCACAAATACATACAAACTCAATACCAAACACTGAACAAAGATTGCTTATATACGCAAACCATTGTATCTTATGCATTGAAAGATCAAATCCTTGTAACCTTGGAACTTTGATTCTTTTATTATCCAGTTCTTTCACCACTTGATAGCCATATTCCTTTTGTGAAGATTGCAACCATCTCATTATTGGACATTCAATATTGCTTATGATTCTGATTATTGCTTTACATTATTTATTCTGTTATTATGATATAATTGGATTGTTTTATAAAAATTGTGGACCAGATTCGTGGTCAGACCAGATTCATGGTCAAGTTAGGGCTGTGTGCCTTGGATCCAGTAAATAGAGCAGAGCTATGTGCCTTACTCGGGGTTAGCGCATGAATGATCGGCAGCCTAACCATTTTTTTTAAATGAAAATTTAATATCCAATTATGAATCATTATCCATTTTTTTCTTTACACCTCAAAATATTTCACTTTTATTTTTTATTCTCAGTATTGTCAATGTGACTTACTGAGCTAGTTAGCTCATTTGTGCAATTTTATTTATGTTCTTTTCCAATTAAGAAGAAACCTGTTGGTAGCGAGGATCCCCAATCCAGTGCGAGAGCTAGGGGTCCAGGTTGATCGAGTTAAGCTAGCTGACAGCTTTTGAGATAGTTTAAGTTTGTAAAGTTTGTAATGATGTTTAATATTCAGTTGTAAGTTTGAATGGTGGGGATTTGGGCATTTGTAATATAAGTGTGTGTGTGTGGCTTGTGTACATATTTTAACCTGTTGTAAGTTGTGTGTGTGTGGTCCCCAAACTTCTGACCTGGGTTTGGAGGGTGCCATAATTATTATATGTAGCACAAAAGCTGCATTCTCCTAATGATCATTTTTATTAGTTTTCATGTACTTGGCTCCGTAATGTGGCCATCCATCATCACTCTATTGGCTTCAAGCATCAAAATCCGGTTAGAATACAGGATACTTTGCCTAGCTCTCGGAAATAACTTAGGCCTCTTATATCAATAAATTCTAAATATGTACTATTACCCTTATTTCTCATGTATCTATCCATACCCGTTTTACAAATATTTTATATATTAAACATGGACTATCTATATTTGACATGGATTTTGGATATATCCACTTCTGTTCTTGGTTGATCCATTTAAACATTTATATTGCAGTTATGGTGTTTTAATGTGGACTATCCATATTAGGAGCGACCACATTTCAAATGGGTGAACATAACAGCATTACGTGATTATAGGAACATTTTTTTAACTTCCCCATTATCTGTGATTGTAGCAATTAGTGGTTACTAGAGAAGTCGATTCTATTATTCACATTACATCACTCGATTTTGAATTTCAAATATCAATTTTAACATTTTCAGTACAATCATGCCTTATCCCCGATGTACTGAATATATTTTTCAAATTTATTTTGTTTCACTGCAGCACTTTGCTCTATGATATATATTGTTTTTCTTTTGTTTTTTAACTCGATATAACAATTTTTGATGGGCAAATCCAATAAGTCATCGTCACTGATTTTCTTTAGCTTATACTTCCTGTGTATATGGAAATTTATTTTCATTTTTTATTTGTTAGAGTTGTGTTTTATGGATATGATCGAAAATTTAGTTCCTTGATTTTGCCTCTTCAGCGCTATTTCATCACACTAGGTATGAATTCTCGAACCAATTTTTCATTTTTAGATATGTTTTTGTGTATGCGTGATCTGCTTTATATAAAATATGGGAAATTGGTGCTTTTTACATCTTCTTTCTAAATTTTTTTATGTGCAGATTAACTGTTTGATCTAATGCTCGGAAGATATATGTATTAGGGAAGTCAAGAGAATACATCTTTGTGTTCAAGTTTTGGGACTAAAACGAATTACTTATTCTTAGTTTTAAGAAATCTATTTTTAAATTTTTTCTTACTACTATTAAAAAACTATTATGTTTCTCCGCTCTATATTATTTTGGAAATATACATTCTGCATATCATCACAAACTTGATAGTAATAGTCATCACCGTACAGGTCATTATTATATGTAGCACAAAAGTTGCATTCTCCTAATGATCATTTTCATTAGTTTTCATGTATATGGCTCAGTAATGTGGCCGTCCATCATCACTCTGTTTGCTTCAAGCATCAAAATCCGGTTAGAATACGGGATACTCTGCCTAGCTCTCTGAAAGAACTTAGGCCTCTTATATCAATATTTCTCATGGATCTATACATACCCGTTTTACACTAGTTTTACATATTAAACATGGACTATCTATATTTGACATGGATTTTGGATATATCCACTTTTGTTCTAGGTTGATCCATTTAAACAATTATATTCCAGTTATGGTGTTTTAATCTTGACTATCCATATTAGGAGTGACCACATTTCAAAAGGGTGAGCATAACAACATTACATGATTGTAGGAAAATCCGCCCGAGGAGGGGCTCGCGTCTGATAAGCTAGTTGGTGAGGCAATAGCTTACCAAGGCGATGATCAGTAGCTGGTCCGAGAGGATGATCAGCCACACTGGGACTG
Organism: Apium graveolens; assembly: GCF_009905375.1. NCBI lineage: Eukaryota > Viridiplantae > Streptophyta > Magnoliopsida > Apiales > Apiaceae > Apium > Apium graveolens. Next base: position 3,431,063 of record NC_133647.1, on the reverse strand, counting down.
AGACAGGCCAACGATAGACAATAACTCCCCCCCCGAACACAGAATTTTGTTAACTTCCCCATTATCAGTGATTGTAGCAACCAATGGTTACTAGAAAAGTCAAACCTATTATTCACATTGCATCACTTGATTTTGAATTTCAAATATCAATTTTAACATTTTCACTACAATCATGTCCTATCTCCCAAGTACTGAATATATTTTACAAATTTTATTTTGTTTCACTGCAACACTTTGCTCTATGATATACGTCATTTTTCTTTTATTTTTTTAACTCGATAGAACAGTTTTTGATGGACAAATCCAACAAGTCACCGTCACTGATTTTGTTTAGCTTATGTTTCCTGTGTATATGGCCATTTATTTTCATTTTTAATTCGATAAAGTTGTTTTTTATGGATAAGATCGAAAAGTTAGTTCCTTGATTTTGCCTCTTCATCACTATTTCATTGCACTAGGTATGAATTCTCGAACCCATTTTTCATTTTCAGAGATGTTTTTTTGTATGCGTGATCTGGTTTGCATAAAATATGTGAACTGGTATTTTTTACATCTACTTTCTTAATTTTTTTATGTGTAGATTAAGTGTTTGATCTAATGCTCGGAAGATGTATGTATTAGGCAAGTCAAGAGAATACATCTTTGTGTTCAACTTTTGGGAATAACACGAATTACTTATTCTTAGTTTTGAGAAATCTATTTTGAAATTTTATCTTACTACTATTAAAAAACAATTATGTATCTCTGCTCTACATTATTATGCAAATTTAGTAACCTCATGTTCCAGATATAATGACAATTGGCGAATATATTATGCACATCAGCACAAACTTGATGGTAACAGTCATCAACGTATTGGGCATTATTATGTGTAGCACAAAAGCTGCATTCTCCTAATGATCAATTTCATTAGTTTTCATGTACTTGGCTCAGTAATGTGGCCATCCATCATCACTATGTTGGCTTCAAGCATCAAAATTTGTTTAGAGTACGGGATACTCTGCCTAGCTCTCGGAAAGAACTTAGGCCTCTTATATCAGTATATTCTAAATGTGTACTATTACCCATATTTCTCATAGATCTATCCATACTCATTTTACACTATTTTTACATATTAAACATGGACTGTGTATATTTGACATGGATTTTGGATATATCCACTTCTGTTCTAGGTTGATCCATTTAAACAATTATATTGCAGTTATGGTCTTTTAATTTGGACTATCCATATTAGGAGCGATCCTATTTCAAATGAGTGAGCATAACAATATTACGTGATTGTAGGAACATTGTGTTAACTTCCCCATTATCAGTGATTGTAGCAACCAGTGGTTACTAGCAAAATCAAATCTATTATTCACATTGCATCACTTGATTTTGAATTTCAAATATCAATTTTAACATTTTTACTACAATCATGCCTTATCCCCTAAGTACTGAATATATTTTTCAAATTTTATTTTGTTTCACTGCAACACATTTGCTCTATGATATATACCATTTCTCTTTTGTTTTTTAACTCGATAGAACGATTTTTGATGGACAAATCCAACAAGTCACTGTCACTGATTTTGTTTAGCTTATGTTTCCTGTGTATGTGGCCATTTATTTTCATTTTTAATTCGATAAAGTTATGTTTTATGGATAAGATCAAAAAGTTAGTTCCTTGATTTTGCCTCTTCAACACTATTTTATCACACCAGGTATGAATTATTGAACCCATTTTTCATTTTCAGATATGTTTTTATGTATGCGTGATCTGCTTTTTATAAAATATAAAAACAGGTGTTTTTTACATCTACTTTCTAAATTTTCTTATGTGCAGATTAAGTGTTTGATCTAATGCTCAGAAGATGTATGTATTAGGCAAGTCAAGAGAATACATTTTTGTGTTCAAGTTTTGGGACTAACACGAATTACTTATTCTTAGTTTTAAGATATCTATTTTAAAATTTTATCTTACTACTATTAAAAACTATTATGTTATTTAGCAAAAAAAACTATTATGTTTCTTTGCTCTATATTATTCAGCAAATTTAGTTAGCTCATGTTCCAGATATGATGGCGATTGGCGAATACGTTCTGCACATCAACACAAACTTGATTGTAATAGTCATCAACGTACGGGGCATTATTATGTGTATCACAAAAGCTGCATTCTCCTAATGATCAATTTCATTATTTTTCATGTACTTGGTTCAGTAATGTGGCCATTCATCAACACTATGTTGGCTTCAACCATCAAAACCTGTTTAGAGTACGGGATACTCTGCCTAGCTCTCGGAAATAACTTAGACCTCTTATATCAATATATTCTAAATATGTACTATTACCCATATTTCTCATGGATCTATCCATACCCATTTTACACTATGTTTATATATTAAACATGGACTGTGTATATTTGGCATGGATTTTGGATATATCCACTTCTGTTCTAGGTTGATCAATATAAATAATTATATTGCAGTTATGGTGTTTTAATCTCGACTATCCATATTCGGAGCGACCTCATATTAAATGGGTTAGCATAACAGCATTACGTGATTGTAGGAACATTTTGTTAACTTCCCCATTATTAGTGATTATAGCAACTAGTGGTTACTAGCAAAATTAAATCTATTATTCACATTGCATCACTCGATTTTGAATTTCAAATATCAATTTTAACTTTTTTACTACAATCAAGCCTTATACCCAACTACTGAATATATTTTTCAAATTTTATTTTGTTTCACTACAACACAGTGCTCTATGATATATACCGTTTCTCTTTTATTTTTTAACTCGAAAGAACAGTTTTTGATGGACAAATCCAACAAGTCACCGTCACTGATTTTGTTTAGCTTATGTTTCCTGTGTATATGGCCATTTATTTTCATTTTTAATTTGATAAATTTGTGTTTTATGGATAAGATCGAAAAGTTAGTTCCTTGATTTTGCCTCTTCATCACTACTTCATCACAATAGGTATAAATTCTCGAACCCATTTTTCATTTTCAGAGATGTTTTTGTGTATGCATGATCTGCTTTGCATAAAATATGAGAACTGGTGTTTTTTACATCTACTTTCTTAATTTTTTTATGTGCAGATTAAGTGTTTGATCTAATGCTCGGAAGATGTATGTATTAGGAAAGTCAAGAGAATACATCTTTGTGTTCAAGTTTTAGGACTAACACGAATTACTTATTCTTAGTTTTAAGAAATCTATTTTTAAATTTTATCTTACTACTATTACAAAACTATTATGTTTCTCCGCTCTATTTAATTTTGAAAATTTAGTAACCTAAAGTTCCAGATATGATGGCGATTGGAGAATACATTCGGCATATCAACACAAACTTGATAGTAATAGTCATCACCGTACGGGTCATTATTATATGTAGCACAAAAGTTGCATTCTCCTAATGATCATTTTTATTAGTTTTCATGTACTTGGCTCAGTAATGTGGCTGTCCATCATCACTCTGTTGGCTTCAAGCATCAAAATCCGGTTAGAGTACGAGATACTCTTCCTAGCTCTTGAAAAAAAATATAGGCCTCTTATATCAATATATTCTAAATGTGTACTATTACACATATTTCTCATAGATCTATCCATACCCGTTTGGCACTATTTTTACATATTAAACATGGACTATCCATATTTGACATGGATTTTGGATATATCCACTTCTGTTCTGGGTTGATCTATTTAAACAATTATATTGCAGTTATGGTGTTTTAATCTGGACTATCCATATTAGGAGCTCACCCATTTCAAATGGGTGAGCATAACATCATTATATGATTGTAGGAACATTTTGTTAACTTCCCCATTATCAGTGATTGTAGCAACCAGTGGTTACTAGAAAAATCAAATCTATTATTCACATTGCATCACTCGATTTTAAATTTCAAATATCAATTTTAACACTTTCACTGCAATTATGCCTTAACCCTCAAGTAGAGAATATATTTTTCATATTTTATTTTGTTTCATTGCAACAATTTCCTCTATGATATATATCTTTTCTCTTTTGTTTATTTAACTCGATAGAACAGTATTTTGATGGACAAATTCATCAAATCATCATCACTTAATTTGTTTAGCATGTGTTTCCTGTGTATATGGCCATTTATTTTTGGTTTTTATTCAATAAAGTTGTGTTTTACAGATAAGATCGAAAAGTTAGTTCCCTGATTATGCCTCTTCAGCGCTATTTCATCACACTAGGTATGAATTCTCGAACCCATTTTTCATTTCCAGATATGTTTTTCTGTATGCGTTATCCGCTTTGTATAAAATATGAGAATTGGTGTTTTTTACATCTACTTTCTAAATTTTCTTATGTGCAGATTAAGTGTTTGATCTAATGCTCGGAATATGTATGTATTAGGCAAGTCAAGAGAATACATTTTTGTGTTAAAGTTTTGGGACTAACACGAATTACTTATTCTTAGTTTTAAGATATCTATTTTAAAATTTTATCTTACTACTATTAAAAACTATTATGTTATTTAGCAAAAAAAAAACTATTATGTTTCTTTGCTCTACATTATTCAGCAAATTTAGTTAGCTCATGTTCCAGATATGATGGCGATTGGCGAATACGTTCTGCACATCAACACAAACTTGATTGTAATAGTCATCAACGTACGGGGCATTATTATGTGTAGCACAAAAGCTGCATTCTCCTAATGATCAATTTCATTATTTTTCATGTACTTGGTTCAGTAATGTGGCCATTCATCAACACTATGTTGGCTTCAACCATCAAAACCTGTTTAGAGTACGGGATACTCTGGCTAGCTCTCGGAAAGAACTTAGGCCTCTTATATCAATATATTCTAAATATGTACTATTACCCATATTTCTCATGGATCTATCCATACCCATTTTACACTATGTTTATATATTAAACATGGACTGTGTATATTTGGCATGGATTTTGGATATATCCACTTCTGTTCTAGGTTGATCAATATAAATAATTATATTGCAGTTATGGTGTTTTAATCTCGACTATCCATATTCGGAGCGACCTCATATTAAATGGGTTAGCATAACAGCATTACGTGATTGTAGGAACATTTTGTTAACTTCCCCATTATTAGTGATTATAGAAACTAGTGGTTACTAGCAAAATTAAATCTATTATTCACATTGCATCACTCGATTTTGAATTTCAAATATCAATTTTAACATTTTTACTACAATCAAGCCTTATACCCAACTACTGAATATATTTTTCAAATTTTATTTTGTTTCACTACAACACATTGCTCTATGATATATACCGTTTCTCTTTTATTTTTTAACTCGATAGAACAGTTTTTGATGGACAAATCCAACAAGTCACCGTCACTGATTTTGTTTAGCTTATGTTTCCTGTGTATATCGCTATTTATTTTCATTTTTAATTTGATAAATTTGTGTTTTATACATCTACTTTCTTAATTTTTTTATGTGCAGATTAAGTGTTTGATCTAATGCTCTGAAGATGTATGTATTAGGCAAGTCAAGAGAATACATCTTTGTGTTCAAGTTTTGGGACTAACACGAATTACTTATTCTTAGTTTTAAGAAATCTATTTTGAAATTTTATCTTACTACTATTAAAAAACTATTATGTATCTCTGCTCTACATTATTCTGCAAATTTAGTAACCTCATGTTCCAGATATAGTGGCAATTGGCGAATATATTCTGCACATCAACACAAACTTGATGGTAATAGTCATCAACGTACGGGGCATTATTTTGTGTAGCACAAAAGCTGCATTCTCCTAATGATCAATTTCATTAGTTTTCATGTAGTTGGCTCAGTAATGTGGCCATCCATCATCACTATGTTGGCTTCAAGCATCAAAATTTGTTTAGAGTACGGGATATTCTGCCTAGCTCTCGGAAAGAACTTAGGCCTCTTATATGAGTATATTCTAAATGTGTACTTTTACCCATATTTCTGATGGATCTATCCATACCCATTTTACACTATTTTTACATATTAAACATGGACTATGTATATTTGACATGGATTTTGGATATATCCACTTCTATTCTAGGTTGATCCATTTAAACAATTATATTACAGTTATGGTTTTTTAATCTGGACTATCCATATTAGGAGCGATCCTATTTCAAATGAGTGAGCATAACAGCATTACGTGATTGTAGGAACATTTTGTTAACTTCCCCATTATCAGTGATTGTAGCAACCAATGGTTACTAGTAAAATCAAATCTATTATTCACATTGCATCACTCGATTTTGAATTTCAAATATCAATTTTAACATTTTCACTACATATTATTGATTTTAAAGGAAATTGGGACGAGCATTTACCATTGGTAGAATTTGCTTACAACAACAGTTATCATGCCAGTATTGGGATGCCACCCTATAAAGCTCTTTATGAACGTAAATGTCGATCTCCCGTATATTGGGATGAAGTAGGAGAACGCAAAATACTTGGGCCTGAATTGGTGCAACAGACAAAGGAGTTGTTGAAGTTATTCAGAAGAGATTAATAGTAGCACAAGACCGTCAAAGGAAGTACGTAGACCAATCAAGGAAAGATATGGAATTCGAAGACGGAAATCTGGTATTGCTAAAAGTATCACCGTGGAAGGGATTGACAAGATTTGGGAAGATAGGAAAACTGAGCCCTAGATATGTCGGACCTTTTGAGATTCTAAAGCGTGTTGGAAAAGTAGCTTACGAGTTGGCGTTACCCCCGCACATGGAGCACATTCACAATTTTTTTCACGTATCGATGCTTAAGAAGTATAATCCAGACTCCAGGCATGTAATCGAATACGAGCCGATAGAACTTCAAGCATATTTATCATATGTAGAGAGTCTGATAGAGATTCTAAAAGAAAGATAGAAAGTATTATGAAATAAAGTAGTAAAGTTAGTAAGAGTATTGTGGAGAAACCCAAAGGTTGAAGAATTAACTTGGGAGTTAAAAAATCATATGAGAGAAAAGTACCCTCATTTATTTTCTTAGGAAATTCTGAGGACAAAATCCTTTTAAGGGGGGAAGGATGTAATATCTGGGATATATCGTGTAATTATTTTTGCTAATAAATAAATATTATGTATATTCAGTATTTATTCTGTAAATTATGTGTTAAGTGGTATGCGTGTTTGGATGTTTAAAATTGATATAATTTGAGTATTTTAATTTTTATATGTCCAAAATAAAATATAAATAATTATCATATCTTCCTATTTATTTTTATGTTGATTTGTGATTTTATAGGAAATTTATGAATCTAATACATTCTTTTTCCTATTATTTATAAACTATTTTATATAATCGGTAACTAGCCGACTTCACCCGTTTTTACGTTTTTATAACCCGAAACTCTTCCGAGAACTCCTTCCTAACCTAATTGCAATATTCCGAGCATTTTCCATGTTTTGACTTTTTCAATCCGGCATATGGTTTGTCCTATGCGGGTCCCGGCGTAATATTTTCGATACAAAATTCATTTCGGTAAATCAATAAAACTCGTATTTTTGATAAACGGGATCTTTTTATTAAACTATTATAATTATCACCTCGTAATATGTGTAACCGGGCGCTGAGACCAAGACCGCAGTACAAATTATACAGATTTGGATAATTATCCCAAAAACAGTACAGTTTGGATCTGTTTTTCTAAATAAACGTAACATTTTATATCCGGAATGATCCAACGGGATACTATTTTTCCGTAAATATAAATAGCCCCTACCGTAATTATTTCCGTACCGAAAATCATTTGCAAACCAGTAAAATCTTTATAAAATAGAGAAAATACTATATTTATATTTCGTTCTTCGTATTCCAACTCAAATTCGGAGGTGTTATCGATATCAGATTTTGGCGTGCATATACTTAAAATGAAGCAATTAATTTGTACTTTCAGAACCATCCATCAGAATAACTGTAGAATCAAAGGTTATTTTCCTATAAACTAATTTATATTTTAATTTCTTGGAATTAAAATTTGGGTTTTGAGTTCGAGCAACTGTTTATATGATTTGATGATTTCATGTTATAACTCTTCTTTTCCTGATGATTTTGGTATATCATATGATCAATTTGGAGTTCAATAACATGTTTAAATTAGGGTTTGATTCTCGAATTTTATAATTAGGGTTTATACTCGTTTGAAAGTTCTTGATTTAATTTGGGGGTTTCTTATATAGGGATTTGTAGACGTTCTAGAGGGGTGGGTTTTGTTCCACTTGAAATTTGCAATCGATTCATATATAGCTTGCTAATCGACGTTGCTCGTAGTGACCATGGTTTTGATTTGAAAGTTCGTCGGTGTTCTTGGGAGTTTTGGTCGGATTTCTATTGCCAGATATTGTTTGGTTCGATTGTTGCTTGATTTGAACTCTGGGATTGATTTGGAATGAAAACCCCGTCTGAATCATGCGAAACCATGTTGTTTTTGCTCAGATCGGGGCTCGCCGGAGTTGTTTTCCGGTCGCCGGATTCTTGGTTCATGAAGAACCCGTTTCTGTTCTTGGCGACCCGAAATCTAACCCGGTTTGACCCGGTTTTGATCTAAATTTTTGTAAAACCAATTCCTAATTCCTGTTTTTACCGTTTAGTCCCCCATGGTTTTCAAACTTTGCAAAAAACTTCATTTCTATTTCAGAAACTTTTAAAAATCAGATTTCTTTTATAAATTCATTTCCAAAATTGATTTTTATTTTCTAAAATTCCAAAAATCATTTATTTTAATTTCAATTTTTTTTAATTCAAAAATATATATAAATTACTTAATTAATTAATTTTAATTAATAATTAACTGATTAATTGATCAAGTAATTTAAATATTAATTGATTAATTAGTTTAATTATTTATTAATTGATTATTTAATTGGATTTAATTATTTTAAAATGATTTAAAAATCCTGAAAAATAGTTTCGAGTTTTAAAATATTAATTAATATAAAATTATTTTAGAGTCAGATTTGAGTAATCAGACTCTGTTTATCAGCCGAAATTGATCCAACGACCTGTTTTGACTCCGAAAAATGTTTTAAAAATCATATTGAATACCAAAAATAGTGTTTATGACCCGAGACCTCTTTATAAATGGAATTTCATTAGTTTTTTGACGTGCTATGTGTTATACGTGACTTGTTTGTTAGACTATTGATCTATGTGTTCGGTGTTTACTTGTTTCTAGCAGAACTTTCAATCCGTTAGTCGGATTTGGGTAAAACAAAGGGTAGATAGAAGTGTATACCGAATAGAATCATATGAGTTGAGTATTGATAGATACTTATGATATGTGAGCAGAAGAGGCAAGGCGTAGGAAAGGGAAACAGGTAGTCGAGGAGTAGGAGATTGTGATTAGAAATTAGTGAAGTATAGCAAGCTAGTACCAGGCAAGTGTTTCGAACTTTTTCGAGATATACTGTAGATAACTGATAGGCCTATTTTATATAGCAAGTGCTTTGAAGAACTGAACTCTAAACCTTGATTCCAGTTATTGATCTTTTCGCCGTAAACCTTATTCTTTCTAAACCATTGATGTTCATTACCCGAATACAAACCACTGAAATACAATACTACTCCATAAATACATACAAACTCAATACAAAACACTGAACCAAGATTGCTTATATACGCAAACCATTATACCTTATGCATTGAAAGATCAAATCCTTGTAACCTTGAAACTTTGATTCTTTTGTTATCCAGTTCTTTCACCACTTGATAGCCATATTCCTTTTATGAAGATTGCAACCATCTCATTATTGGACATTCAATATTGCTTATAATTCTGATTATTGCTTTACATTGTTTATTCTGTTATTATGATAGAATTGGATTGTTTTATAAAAATTATGGACCAGATTCGTGGTCAGGCCAGATTGGTGGTCAAGTTAGGCCGATGTGTGCCTTGGATCCAGTAATTAGAGCAGAGCTGTGTGCCTTACTCAGGGTTAGTGCGTGACTGATCAGCAGCCTAACCTTGTTTTTAAATGAAAATTTAATATCCAATTGTGAATCATTATCCACTGTTCTCTTGACACCTCAAAACATTTCACTCGATCATTGTTTATTCTCAGTATTGTCAATATGACTTGCTGAGCTAGTTAGCTTATTTATGCAATTTTGTTTATGTTCTTTTCCAATAAAGAAGAAACCTGTTGGTAGCGAGGATCCCCAATCCAGTGTGAGAGTTAGGGGTCCAAGTTGATCGAGTTAAGCTAGCTGACAGCTTTTGAGATAGTTTAAGTTTTTAAAGTTTATAATGATGTTTAATATTCAATTGTAAGTTTGAATGGTTGGGATTTGGGCGTTTGTAATATAAGTGTATGTGTGTGGCTTGTGTACATACTTTAACCTGTTGTAAGTTGTGTGTGTGTGGTCCCCAAACTTCTGACCTGGGTGTGGAGGGCACCATAATTAATATATATAGCACAAAAGCTGCATTCTCCTAATGATCATTTTTATTAGTTTTCATGTACTTGGCTCCGTAATGTGGCCATCCATCATCCCTCTGGTTGCTTTAAGCATCAAAATCCGGTTAGAGTACATGATACTTTGCCTAGCTCTCAGAAAGAACTTAGGCCTCTTATATCAATAAATTCTAAATGTGTACTATTACCCTTATTTCTCATGTATCTATCCATAGCCGTTTTACAAATATTTTACATATTAAACATGGACTATCTATATTTGACATGGATTTTGGATATATCCACTTCTGTTCTTGGTTGATCCATTTAAATATTTATATTGCAGTTATGGTGTTTTAATCTGGACTATCCATATTAGGAGCGACCACATTTCAAATGGGTGAACATAACAACATTACGTGATTATAGGAACATTTTGTTAACTTCCCCAATATCAGTGATTGTAGCAATTAGTGGTTACTAGAGAAGTCAATTCTATTATTCACATTACATCACTCGATTTTGAATTTCAAATATCAATTTTAACATTTTCACTACAATCATGCCTGATCCCCCAAGTACTGAATATATTTTTCAAATTTATTTTGTTTCACTGCAACACTTTGCTCTATGATATATACTGTTTCTCTTTTGTTTTTTAACTCGATAGAACAATTTTTGATGGGCAAATCCAAGAAGTCATCGTCACTGATTTTCTTTAGCTAATATATTTCCTGTGTATATGGAAATTTATTTTCATTTTTTATTTGATAGAGTTGTGTTCTATGGATATGATCGATAATTTAGTTCCTTGATTTTGCCTCTTCAGCGCTATTTCATCACACTAGGTATGAATTCTCGAACCCATTTTTCATTTTCAGATATGTTTTTATGTATGCGTGATCTGCTTTGTATAAAATATGGGAAATTGGTGCTTTTTACATCTTCTTTCTAATTTTTTTATATGCAGATTAACTGTTTGATCTAATGCTCGGAAGATGTATGTATTAGGAAAGTCAAGAGAATACATCTTTGTGTTCAAGTTTTGGGACTAAAACGAATTACTTATTCTTAGTTTTAAGAAATCTATTTTTAAATTTTATCTTACTACTATTAAAAAACTATTATGTTTATCCGCTCTATATTATTTTGGAAATTTAGTAACCTAAAGTTCCAGATATGATGGCAATTGGCGAATACATTCTGCATATCAACACAAACTTGATAGTAATAGTCATCACCGTAAGGGTCATTATTATATGTAGCACAAAAGTTGCATTCTCCTAATGATCATTTTCATTAGTTTTCATGTACTTGGCTCAGTAATGTGGTCGTCCATCATCACTCTGTTGGCTTCAAGCATCAAAATCCGGTTAGAGTACGAGATACTCTTCCTAGCTCTTGGAAAAATATATAGGCCTCTTATATCAATATATTCTAAATATGTACTATTACACATATTTCTCATAGATCTATCCATACCCGTTTGGCACTATTTTTACATATTAAACATGGACTATCCATATTTGACATGGATTTTGGATATATCCACTTCTGTTCTGGGTTGATCTATTTAAATAATTACATTGCAGTTATGGTGTTTTAATCTGGACTATCCATATTAGGAGCTCACCCATTTTAAATGGGTGAGCATAACATCATTATATGATTGTAGGAACATTTTGTTAACTTCCCCATTATCAGTGATTGTAGCAACCAGTGGTTACTAGAAAAATCAAATCTATTATTCACATTGCATCACTCGATTTTAAATTTCAAATATCAATTTTAACACTTTCACTGCAATTATGCCTTATCCCTCAAGTAGAGAATATATTTTTCAAATTTTATTTTGTTTCATTGCAACAATATCCTCTGTGATATATATCTTTTCTCTTTTGTTTATTTAATTCGACAGAACAATATTTTGATGGACAAATTCATCAAATCATCATCACTTATTTTGTTTAGCATGTGTTTCCTGTGTATATGGCCATTTATTTTTGTTTTTTATTCAATAGAGTTGTATTTTACAGATAAGATCGAAAAGTTAGTTCCCTGATTATGCCTCTTCAACGCTATTTCGTCACACTAGGTATGAATTCTCGAACCCATTTTTCATTTCCAGATATGTTTTTGTGTATGCGTTATCCGCTTTGTATAAAATATGAGAATTGGTATTTTTTACATCTACTTTCTAAATTTTTTTATGTGCAGATTAAGTGTTTGATCTAATGCTCGGAATATGTATGTATTAGGCAAGTCAGGAGAATACATTTTTGTTTTCAAGTTTGGGACTAACACGAATTACTTATTCTTAGTTTAGACTTTTAGAGTGTATGTAAAAATTAAAATGATTATATGAATTGCAAATTCATTATTTATATATGTTTAGGAAATTGTTAAATAACCTCCACTTTTTACTATATAAACTCCACTTTTAAATTTTAGACATTTTATTACACATTTTTCCATGATTATTAAAAGTAAAATTCTTGGAATTTGTTTCCATTATGGGTAGTTATGTCATTTGCAATACACTTGGAGTTTAAATATTTTTTTTAAGTTTATTTATCAATTCCATATATATATATTAAAATTTATCATATTTATCACATCAATAAAATTGACTGCTTTCAGTCACATTTAAAATATCATCGTTGTTAGTCAAATTTAAGTACATATTTGACCGCAAATCGTAGTTTGTTAAATTTACTAAATTGACCGGCATCAGTCATATTTATAAATATAACTGAAATCTTCATACCTATTAATTTGACTGAACAGAGTCATATTTATAAATTTGACTGAACGCGGTCAAATTTGATGCCATGTTAGCTATCCATGTGAAACACATCCAACAGTCCAAATTTAACTAACCAAAATTACAATCCAATGGTCCAGATTCTTCACAGCAACTCCCTTTTACATATAAACACATTATATACATACATATATATTATAATTCCTCCATTATCTCTTTCATATTTTCCTCTCCACCTCTCTTCATACCCTCTCCCACACATCTACCTCTCTCTACCTTCTCCCACAAATCATAAACAGATATATACACAAATATATATATAAACACTTAGATATTCATACATGCTAAACTAATCTCTTACAAATTTTGTTTCATATAATATTAATAATAACAAATTCTAACTTATGAAAATTAGGTGAAAAAGAGTTTTCAACAATCGAAGTTATTCCAGTGACGGGAGCATATTCATCAACCAAGCAATGTCCGGTGACCATTTCTGTCAAACTAAATAAACAAAAAGTAGTATTTTAGAATTCAATTTGAAAGTTTTAGTTAAGTTTGTAATGAAAATAATATAAATAATTATGAAATATGATATGTAATTATTTTGTTGTGTTAATTATCTGTATAACATAAATTGTATATTGATTAGTGACACAAAATCATAATAATAAAAATTATGTGTTGTAGTAGATTTTTGGCAGAAACTTAGCAGAATGTACCGGGAAGTTACCACATTTGAAAATATGGGTTACAATTAAATTTGACTTCCTTCGGTCAATTTTATATTTTTGACTGTGTTCAGTCAAATTTATAAATTTGACGGAATTCGGCCAAATTTGCTTTATGTGAGGCGGCAAATTCACAATTTTTCAAATTTTAAAATTTTTAGCGGCAAAATTTAAAAAATATAAATTTTTAGGCGCCAATTTAAAAAAAATCAAATTTCAAAATTTTCAAAAAATTGGTCAAATTTAATTGGTCAATTTTAGGAAGTCAAATTTGATCAGTCAAATTTATGTTAAATTTGTACGATTTTGCTAAATTTGACCAGTCTAAAAAAGACCGACACAATTCGGTCAAATTTAACTAAATATGACCTCCGGTGGTCAAATTTAGCTAAATATAACCGAAAATTTTCGGTCAAATTTAGCCGTTTTTCTTGTAGTGTATGTTTAAGCCCAAGTGGGTAATTTAGTTTATAACTAAACATTAAAAGGTGGTCGAGGTGGCTTGGCAGCCTGGTCTAATTCTATTAAATAACCTAATTCTGATACTCAAACCTAGAAACATATTTCCAGCTTAATTTCTCTCTTTCCCTTGTAGCCCTTCTATATATATTAAATCTGTTTGGAGACAGGTGAATTCAATTTCTTGCCTTTATTTTTCATTTTTAAGTATTAATCAATACTACATTTTTTAAGTATCAAGTAATATGCTCATAGTTAATTAATATGTATATGTGATAATATCATTTCACACGAGCGTGACATTAGCATATACGGAAAAAAGGAGTTGATCCTAAGGAGACCCAAATTTAGAGTTGGATAGAGGCGGTGGGTGGTGTTCGTAAGAACGTGATTCTTGGACATCCACCGGTTCGAGCCTCTGATATTTACGGTATATTTCTTTTATATACTTGAAATGTTTAAAATACGTGAGTTGTTACATATAGTTTGTTCCCAGTGATAACATATCGATTTTATATTGTTATAGAGCCTGGTGCATGTCCCCACGTCCTCAAAAAGGAGAACGAAGCTCTGGAAGATCTGCCTTGACTCGCTTATAGGATGACATGTTCATGTGTGTCTTGGATGAGACCTTCACCCAGGCTCGAGCCAATCCGGAAGAGTATATGTTGACAACCGAGCAGATTCGTCTCTTAGCATAGTAGGTGGTGGAAGAAGACTCCTCACTACCTCCGAACCATCCTATTACTAGAGAGACGCGTCAAGCTATTGTTAGGATTGTGGTGGAAGTCCTAAATAATATCTATAAGATGGACGGACCAAGAACTGCCAAGGTAAACTTTTCGTTAGCCTTTTCTCTTGAATAAGGTATATGAAATGTTAGAATTTCAAAACTTTCTTATATCTGATTTTAGTTTCATCTTAGAATGTTACAAAAGTTAAGGACAGACCATGATAATTATATAATTAGGACTAGGAGTTATAAATAGGTGGTTGAACTACTCATTTTTATGGCTGAACATTGGTTTAATTTTTTAACGGAAAAAAAGGTTTGTAGTTAGAAAGGCTGAAGGACTAATGGGATAGGGACTAATGGGATATAGGGTATTTTTTTAATTTTTTATTTGTTTTGCCAGTTACTATTAAATTATATAGTCTTACTCTTGCCCTTGACTCCATTTTTCACATTGGTTTTTTTTAATCAAACCCCAAGAGTATTTTGTAAAAATAATTATATATTTCCCTGATGCAGTGGTTTTTTGTGTTAAAGTTACTCATTTAATAGTTACTTCTAATTTTTGAACATTGTGTTTTTTGAGAAGCCGTTTACTCAACGGTGGTAATGCAGAAATTGTTTCGGGGCCATTAATTAACTAGGAATCGTAGTTTTTATTAATGTAATGTAAAAATGTTAAATCCATACACACTAACCTATTTTGTGTTGTGTACCTTTTTAATGGTATCTTAATCCTAGTTTCATTAGATTAGCGCTAATCATATCTCTAACCGCATTTATATCTTTCTACAGTTTGAGTACATAAATAACATGTACACAAACTTACACTATACACATACTTTCAGCTAGCTATAAAATAAGTTGAAAAATATATTTTTGGCCATTTTTTCTTAATTTTCCAGTGATGTATTGTTTCTTGTTGTTGAAGGTGTTGAATCTTTTTATCCTTTTGATTTATTATTCTGCCTAAATGTATGGTATTGATTACAAATTTCTCACTTATTTAAGTATGTATTGTAGGGGAAGGCCCTAGCTACCGAAGATGATTCCGATGATGATGAGAGCAATGACGAGAGTACCGAGTCTGATGAAGATCGTGACAGCGGTTCTTTTTATGACCGTGTCCCTCGTGGTGGTCCAGTTATCAGGGATTAATTTTTGCTTTATGTATTTGAATGTTTCTAAGATAACCAAGTTGTGCTTGTAAACTTAATTTGGTTTTGTGGGTGTTTGTAAACTGAATTTTAGTTTGCTTTATACTTTTGATTCTGAATTAGTACAGATTTATGATATAATTAATATAAGTTAGTAGTATTAGTTTTAAGTTTTGATTTTATTGAGTTTGTGATTGACAGGTTTAGAGTTGTATCGAATTTGCGATTGCATTTGACTTTGATAGGTTTAGAATTTAAATTGGATGCCGAAAATGGATGGGAATTGAAAAATTGGTATTTGATTATTCTGGAAAAACAAACTTACGATGGTTGTTCATCACATATTCCGTTGTAATATAGTATTCAACATATTTTAAATCAATTTATTGAAATTTTAATTTTGCAAGCTTGTAGGTCTCGCCTTCTATAATACTGTGTTTATCCAATCGGAAGTTACTAACTTACGACGCTATTTTCCGTCGCATGTTGGTAACATACGACAATATTATCCGTCGTAAGTTGGTTTCTTTTTTATTGAAAATGTTGGCTTCTGGCTACTAACTTCCGACGAAATTGTATTTTGTGATGAAAATCGAACTTCCGATGAAATTTTATTTTCTAACGAAAAATGAACTTACTACTCGAGCGAAAATGACGGAATATTTTCATCGTAAATGCCTCAATTACGACGATTTAGGATCATAGAAACCGTCATAAATGGCCTGATTTTTTGTAGTGATATTCATTAGTCAAACCAAATATATTTATGATCTTTTAAAGAAGTTTGACTTAATGGACTACACATCTGCAAAAACTCCCATGGCCACTGCAACTAAACTTGAATTAAACACTACTGAAAAGTCTGTGGATATTTTAAGTTATAGAGGCATGGTCGGTTCACTTTTATATTTAACAGCTAGTAGGCCCCATATATAGTTTGCTTCTTGTCTTTGTGCTAGATTTCAGGCTGATCCTAGAGAACCTCATTTAATAGCTATTAAGAGAATTTTCAGATATCTTCAAGGAACACAAAAACTTGGCATTTGGTATTCTAGAGATTCTGGTTTTGATTTAACTTGTTATTCAGATGCAGATTAAGCAGGTTGTATAATTGATAGAAAAAGTACAACATGAACCTGTCAATTTCTAGGAAATAAGCTAGTATCCTGTTTCAGTAAAAAGAAAAATTCAGTCTCTACTTCTACAATTGAGGCTGAATATATTACTACTGGTAGCTACTGTGAACATATTTTATGGATGAAAAATCAACTCTTGGACTATAATCTACAGGTGAATAAGATTCCTATTTTCTGTGACAACACAAGTTCTATTACAATTAATGAAAATCCAATGCAACATTCAAGGACCAAGCAGATTGACATCAAGTATCACTTCATTAGAGAACATGTCATGAATGGTACTATGGAACTTTATTTTGTTCCAAGTGAGAAGCAACTTGCAGACATCTTTACCAAGCCACTTGATGAATCCACCTTTACTAGGTTGGTAAGTGAGTTAAGTATGCTTAATTACTCTTAATTTATGTTGATGCTAAGCAAATTGAAACGTAGCCCGAATAATATTTGATGCTTTCTGTTAAAAATTAAATTTTGGCTAAGTCAAAATTTACATCTCGACGGATGTCCATTATCCATTGAAAATGAATATACGTTGAATTTCATTATCTGTTGGAGTATCAAACATTATTCTGGGTACTTTCATCTTTATCCGTTGAATTGCTCTCAATCCTAGTCGTTAATTCTAAGCATTATCCATCGAATTTATTTACACCCCCTATGTATATTTCCATGAATAATTTTAGAATTTTGACAATTTTCCTTATTTTTAAACGGCTATTTTGGGCTAATTTAATTGGTTACTTTATTTTACTTTTTAATTTTTGACAGTTTATTTCTGAGTAAGTATAAAAGCTAATTTCATTCCTATTTTTACTTTAATCTTTCTCAAGTAATTTCTCTAACTCTCTTATTCTCCAAAAGCAATTACTCTCTTTCTGCAACTAATTTCAACCACAGCAATGGCACCAGTAGTCAAAATCATGTCCTCAATTGCGTATGGTTATGAAAATAACACTATCGTGGCTTTGATGAACAAGCAAATTCCGGCATCTGAAGACTATAAAAAAATGATGGACTTCATCATTAACTGTAAACTGAGTTATGCCATGCTCGAGTCTCCAACCATTTGCTGTGAAGTTGTCGAGGAAATTTGGACTACAGCAGTGTTGAACTCAAAGGACAAAACAATTACCTTCACTCTTAAATGTAATGAACACTGTATCAACTGTGATACAATTGAAAAGTACTTTAAACTGCCTGAAAATAATACACTTGCTCCGCACACTGACACTGATGTGTGTAACATGCTAATTTCTATCGGTTATGCTCTTAATGCCACTAAGTTAGGAGAATGGGTCCTAGAAAATAATGGAGCTTTTTGTGTGATTATTTTATCAAGCTGTTTTCTGGAAAAGTCAGTAATTTTGGTTTTGTTAACTTATTCAATTGTTAACATGCTTTATGTGCTTCTTAGTGATAAGTATTTCAATTTCAGCACATTAGTTATGTATGAATTATGGAGTAAACTATGAGATATTAAGAAGAGGTCTAAAAACATATATTATGCTAGATTCTTTATGTTAATAGCTAATTTTGTGTCTGAGGATCTCTCAATTTTGAACCCAACAAACAAGTTAGAGTGTTGGGTCCAAGAGAGAAGAATTATTGCTGAAATGAACAAGACAAATCACCACAAGGATGTTCCCCTTGTGTACATGCCAATTATGGAAGAGCCTCAGGTAAGTGAGGTAAATATTTTTATCCCTACTACTTCTCAACCACCAGTTTCTTTGTAATCAACTGTGGCTATGACATCCGTGACAGTGACCAAATAGGTGCCTACCCAAGCTACAAAACCAAGAATTTCAAAATCCAAGTCAAAGAAAGCCCCCTCTAGTTTCTCTCAAAAGAAGCTAGTTGTAACATTCACTAAAACCAAGAGGGGAGTGTGAAGGGAAGTAAGTCTGGTAAGGGACATAATGAACATAAAAAAGCCCTAAGAATAAGGAGGGAGAGATATATGTAACCCAAATTAGCCACACTGCAGTTTCCCAACAAACTGTAGTGCTTAATAAGGACTCAAGCTCATTACTAATTTCATCCTCCCAAAAGGATGTTACTATTGAAATAAGATCTCAACCAAGAGTACATGCCAAGAGGGTTAGGGACACAAGCTCACCCCAAACTTATGCAAGAAAGAAGAAATCTAAAATACTTCGAGATACACAGGGTGCACACACTGTGCAAACTACAGTCAAAGACTCAGTTACACACCTTCTCAAAGTTAGGTTGATGTGGCTCCTGTAAATATGGAGTCACAGCCTAAATATTTAATAATAGAAGCACCTCACACACAAAACTCACCCACAAATGCTTTGTATGTGGACATGATTCACACATCAATTCCTGATTCTCCATCTTTGACTCTCATGGAGAAGCCAAAATCTACAGTAAGTGAGCATCATCTTTTAGATGATTTCTTGGCTCACTTGCCATTTCTTTTTTATTCTACTGAGAAATTTGTGTAAAATCTCAAATCAATCACCATAGATTCTACAGTAGTTTCTACTCCAACACTGTCATTTCTACTATCTCGAGAGATATTGTTCATCCAATGACTAGTGATTGTATCTCAACGGATGTGCTAACAACAATCATCCGTTGACAATTTCAACTACTGCTTCTCGGATGTTTCTCATCCATTAACTACCACTGCACCATTTAAAATCTCACTTATTGTCACAAGTGCAGATGATTTAGTAGTTGTACAATCACTTATAGGATTGAGGGAAGGGAGTGAACAGAGTGAGAGGCTGAGTTGCTCTCAGGCAAAAGGAGAGGAAAAGAGAAAAAATCTGTAAGCTATTTCTTCAAGTTTGGAAAAAGTGAGTGAGTGGAGTTCCACCTTAGTAGGTGAAGGTGAGGGTGAGAAGCCAAGGGGAGCCTTTGATGCAAGAAAAGAGAAATCATGAGGGAAAAGCAGGTACTTGAGAATGGGAAGAGCCCATTGTTAGTGAGTTAAGGGATGTCAATGAGGCTGAAAAGAAACAGTTATTTCAGCAAGATTATCAAGCTGTCTTAGACTCTGTTTCTTATGAAGCTGAGGCATTTACTCACCATGTTCCAGCTTATCAAGTTTTGGCTGAACAGGACAATGAGGCTATTGAGATAATTCTCAACTTGGTGCACACAACTGCTTCTAGATAAAGGTCCAAGGATGCAATCACTGCCATGCCCTCCACAGCTGGTGATGATTTTGATTATCAAAATGGTGGTTCGGAGGATGTGTTCGGGGATGAAGATGATGACGAAGGAGATCTCATGCACATAGGGGGAGAAGCAGGCCCCAGCTCAAGTACAAACACTCCATCTTGGATGTTTAGCAAAAAATGTGATATGCACCATTTCAAATCTACTCTCTTCAATCTAATTCATCAGACTCGGACTTCTATCTAAGCCACTACAGATGCCAACACCAAGAATCTTTTCCAAGCCCACCTTGAATCCCTTCAACTACATAAAATCCAATCTCTCATGCAAAAACAAGATGTATCTGAGATCAAGGCAGAGATTGGACAGGTCAAAAAGGAAATTACTGAGAGAATAGAGTCTATGCATCCTGCCTCAACAATGTTAGATATCAACAGGCAACTCAGGAAAAACTCTGATCTCAGTACTAAGGTGGATTCTTTGGATACCAGGATAAGGACTCTTGAAACCTCTATTACTCAAATTCACCTCCTTTAAGCTCAAAAAACACTGCTTCTTCAAAAAATGGTGGTTGCATAAACCTCAACCTCTACTCAACTTGATGCTAACAAAAAGGGGGAGAAAGACTCTATCATTTCAGTTAACAAGAGAGAGTCAGCTAGTTAGGGGGAGAAAGTGCACAACATACAAGTCAGCAAGGTAATTGTTCCAGCAATTACTCTCTCCAAGCCACCAGCCCTTAATAGTATTGATTTGATCAATATAGCAGCAGCCGAATTGGAGCTAAATGAAAAATGGAAGAAGCTTGATGAAAATATCAAGAAGTTTGGTCCAATTGAGAAGCAAGGCAAAGTCTTGTAAATGACATAAGCTTAGGGAACATGGAAAGAGGTCAATCCTCATCTATTAAATCTTTAAAGGCCAATGCAATTTTTAAACCCAAGAGAAATTATCCAAAGAATTCAGACATAAATCCATTGGATCTAATGTATGAAACCCCTAAGCCAGATGAGAAGAAACTTCTTGGAAGGTCTATAGCTTTCTTCAAATATCCTAGAGACTCAGTTTCAAATAAGAGAATAGGTAAAATCTACATGAATGGGAAAATGATCTGTGTGGTGGCTGGACATGCACAATTTATAGATGCTAAGAAAGAAGAAAATGTGAGGTTCAAACAACAATAAAAGTAAGCTGCTTTAAATGCCAAGAACCTAGCTAAGAAGCCTTCACCCACATAAGTTGTTTTTCCAACTGTGACAACTGGGAATCTGATTAAAGAAAAGCAATAAAAACCAAAGCAGACTAGGAAATTTAGATACAAACTCAAACCTAAGAGAATGTTGGATTTTGATGAAGAAAAGGAGGAGTACATGCCAACCCAATCTACTACTTCAAGTCAAACAGCCATGCCTATAGGGGAACACGCTGGATTCAAGGTTTATCCTGACAAGAATTTCTATGGTGAAACTATAATTCCCAAGGATGAACCTATAGATTGGGAAAGCCTACCACTTTCTGATCTATTCATTCCAATTCAAACCAAGCCAAGAAGGACAAAGAAAAGCATAATAAAGAAGGTCAAGCATGTCAAACTTCAATCCAAACCACTAGCCGAACCCAAACCAACTGTCAACAAGGGAGATCAACTTTTTATTTGTGACATTAAAGAATTCCCAGAAATAAATCTTACAGACATCTTCCAGAAAGATTAGTCTTCAGGTACAAGGGTGGAAGAGTGATGACTTGGCCCCTTCACGGAATTCTAAATGAAGGTTATTCTACTTTGGTGACTATCTTCTCCTCAATCAAGAAAAACCTTGGATTCAACATAGTTGCCAAGAAAATGGTACTTAACAAGATTGAGGAGATAAGGAATAGCCGGAGAGGACCAAATGCACTCCCAAAAGTATTAACAATTCATTTTACTGGAGATAGGGTGCATTTGAGGCCATACTGGATAATGGAGTTCAAAGATGAAAAATACATCATAAGATTCTTCAGATTGGAAGATCACCTAAAGATTGCAAGCAATGAAACTCCCATGGAGATGCAAGAAAAGCTGGATCAGACAAATGAAGATGAATTTGAGTTCTACAGGAAACTCTAATTCCAAATTGAAGAAAATAATGTGAAGTTGGGAAAGAAGTTCAGATAGTCAAGGAAATAACCTAAATTTGCTCAGTCTAGAAGAGCACCTTGAAAATGGCCTGTGAGATTCTCTACAAACCTTCCTCTGTATGTATGTCAAATAAATTATAGCACTTGTCAATTTTATCTACTATATTTCAGTCTGTCTTCATAGGGTGTTTTGTTATCATCAAGTTTCTCTTAATTTATGGCTATAATTCCAGTAGACATAAATTGGGGGAGATTTTTAAGAATATGTTGTGAACTTGATGATAAGTTAAATAAAACACTTAGTATATATCATTTAGTGAGTTTGTAGCTTTCAATGGATGATCACTTTAATATCCGTTGAAAGAGTAGCTTATGTAAAAATAAGTTAAGTAGAACATTCCTTCATATTATAATTCCTTAGTGAACTAGATATTATAGAATGTTTAAGTTATGTTGACTACTATATTGATATGCAAGATAGGTTGCTTAATTGTAAATATCAGATGCCTTGTAATCTTCGTATAAATGAAATGGAGTTAACTTCTATGAAGACAGTCTCAACAGATGTTTCACTAAAGCTTCAATGGATGATCAACCAAAGTTTCAACGGATGATCCACCATAGTCTCAACGGATGATCCAATACAGTTTTTAATGGATGATCAAATTTAAAAGAGCAGTTAATAGTGACTTGACAGTCACATGTATTGAGTATATGCAAATCGAATGTGGCAGCCTAATTACAGGTTTTAGAGAACAAAGAAGCATTTCCATTTCCATGCTAAAGTGAAGATATTCAAAGATGCTGGATTGAGAAATGAAGAAGCATGAGATTAGACTAGAAACATTTTGTCTTATTTGTTTGTCTCTTTATCATGTAACTTGGGGATATATAAACCAAGTGCAACAAGTAAAAAAAAGAGTTAGTAAGCAATTACCAGAGAAATAGAAAAGGCTACATCTATAAAGAATTCCTCTGTTCTTCTGAGTTCAACTTGTAAGCAGTTGTGTACAATATTGTAACACAGAGTTCTCTCATTAATATAAATCTCTGGTGTAAAAGTTCAATCCACTAGAAAGTTTTTAAGTACTTTTATTTAATTACTTTTTGTTTTAATTTCTTTTCTACTTTCATTCCGCACCATTGCTAAATCAAACACAGTTATATATTCATAGTAGAACTGTTCTTAAAATAAAAAAGAAGCCATAATTATATTCAACCCCCCCCCTCTATAATTATCTGTTAGATTGTTTGGGAATAACACTTGTGCATGATACTGTAGATGATCTTAAATAATTGTTTGAATATTTGTTGAAAATGATTTATTACATTAGTGAGATATATGTTTTCCAGCATATAAGACCTTTGTTTCTGCTTATTTAATGTATCCTATTACAATTTTGATTTGTTTATTTTATCTAGAATTGTTTGTTAATGTTTATAAGTTGGATAGAGACATTAGATATCATAAAACAACATGATTGGACTAGATAGAATTAGTGATTTATCTCTTAATTCTTTTTGTTCCATATCATGCTTGTCTTGCTTAAGTAGTCTTTTGTGTAATATTTCTGAATGAATGTCATGTATTCTTAATGCTTGCTTTTTTAAATTCCATGAATGCATCTCTTAGTATTAATTGTACAAAATCATGCTTAAGAATTACAATAGGATAAAGACTGCTAGTCCTTCTTATGTAAGGTTGAATCCATTTCTCTCCAATCCTAGAGAAAATTTTAAGGAAATTATAATGGTGAAAATGGTCAGTCAAAGATAAGAATTAGCATGTTAAGGTTGAAGCTGTTGTTATCATTATTAATAGAAAAATATCTAATCCATCCATACCCAAACTAATAAGTTGGGTATCAAGAACTGTTAATCCATTTGTGCGTGCAGGACATAACAGGTTAATTGATTCATATGTATTCTTGGTAATTGACATTCAAGGCATATGATCAAGAAAGAGCCTCATAAATAAATATGATTGACAAAAGTTATCCCGTCAGTCATCTTTGGAGATGAAAATAATGGTTTTAATTATGGGGAAAAGCTATGTAGAAGAAGGAATATCATCATGGATTAAACAATTGGTATCACTGATAACAACTAATCATTGGTGTAACTAATAACAATTGGAAGCATCTTTCTTGCTGGAGAATCAAGGTACAAAACTTTTTATCAGACGGTTCTGCATCAAAGGACAGAATGTCAATTCAATGAAGGAGTAGTGTTTCATCTCAAGCAGGAAGGTTGAGAAGCTTGCTCTTGTTAGAGTAAGGAAACGATATGCTTGTAGCTCAACTGGAAACTCCATAAAAGGTAAAGTCAATGGTTACTACTGTAAACCTTCATCTGATAAAAGTTTAGCTATGGTAATAGAAGCCCTCACCCTTAAACATCAACCCAAGGAACTCTTTTGTAAAAAAAGTTTTACTGAGAGGACTGCCTCATCTGGAATTCAGAAGGATGAAATATGTGAGTCATGTCAAAAAGAGAAGTCAAAGACAACATCAAACATAAGAAAAGATATCATTAACATTACTTAGCTGCTTTAAATTATACGAATGAATTTCTACAAACCACTCAATGTCATGTCTACATCAAAGAAAAAAATTACTTTAGTGATAGAGGATGACTACTGTTATTAAAAAAAGTTGTTGGTCATGCATTCTCCAGACAAGACATCACAAATGGTGATTGATCAAATCAAGATGACCAAGCTAGAAGCAATTGTAATTATAATAATCTTGTGGTCAGGTAATGAGAATGAATTTAAGAAGCAGTTATGATTAATATTTATAACAACAAGAATATTTTGAGACGATATTCAGCACTGGGAACTCCATGTCAGAATGGAGTGGTATAAAGGAAGAACCGGAACTTGATTAAAGCAACAAGGACAATGTCAATCAAATCAAGACTTTTTAAATACTAAAGGGCTGAAGCAGTCAATATAGTTTGCTACAAGTAAGATCGAGCCTTGATCAGGAGGTATACATGAAGATCACTAATGAGTTAATGGCCAACATAAGCAAATACAGAATAACCTGAAAGTGTTTAGAGAGAATATTTTACAGAAGTTAACAGTGAAATGTTTTAGTTGTTTGAAGATCTTGGCATTTGCAGCTAAGACTTGTAAGGATATTTTCCATGGCTACTCAATAGAGTCTAAATCCTACAGGGCATTTGTGGTTGATCAACAGAAGATGATTGAAAGTCAAAATGCATAGTTTAACAACTCCATGCTCCAAATTGTTAAAGGTAAAAATAATGGAAATGATGATTCATATCCAAGCAGTGGAGTGATAGTGTATTTATACAACTAAGTAATTCAATGATGCCACTTAGAAAGGATAATGATTTTTAGGAAATCCCAGCAATAACTCAGGGGAGCAAAAGAAGGATCGACTAGTCAGACACGACACCATATTGAAAATTAAGAGGATACAACAAGAACATATTTGTTGAGACAAAATGTTTGATGTAAAGATCATTCCCAGAGTCTAGTTCTTAATTTCTCTAGTTTTCTATCTAAAAAAGAAACTAAGAAAGTTACAGGAGCTCTGATAGATCCGGATTAGGTGATTGCAAAGGAAAATAAGCTCAATCAGTAAGAAAACATATATTAGGAAAGCTGATATCCAAACCAAATGGAAGTTTTGTAATTGGTACAAGGATAACCAAAAGTCAAATTGGATGATAATGGTATTGTTACGAGGGACAGGGCCAAACTGGATGCTAGGTTATTATCTGGAAGCAGTATATAAAAGAGAGCACCAGTGATGGGACTTAAGAATAATATGACATATCCAGCACCTAATACACATTCAAAACTTTAAAATCAATAAGGACAGTGTGAACAAGTATACTCCTAGTTGGTGAGTCAAAAGTGGAAGTCAATTTAGAACAGTTCATGGACTTTGCAGTTGCAGATCAATTGGACTCTATATATCTCTTCTTCACAAGCTCACTACAGGTTGGTATAAACTAGTATCTTACTCAGAAAATCGTCAAGGACATGGTATGACACTCTAACTAAATTTATAATTTAATACGAACTAGTAAAGTCATCATATAAAAAACTCTCATTATCATAAGGCACAAACATATTATTTTATATGAGCAGTGACATAATGATAATGTTATGTGTTGGTCCACTAACAAAAACTTGTGCAAGGTTATTTGCTTAGAAAATTACAAAGTAGGTATAAAGGAGCGTGTTGGAAAAGTTGAAATTCTATTTAGAGTTACTACAAGCAAGCCAAAAGACTAATTCTTTTAGAAGCAGAAGTAAACCAAACAATGATGGCAATACATGTAAGTTAAGGATCTTTGGAGGACGTAAAATTTTGAAAATTCTAAACATGCCAAGACTACTTATCAGCAGAAACCACTAAAGCTTGATCAATGCAACTCAGGTATAATGATAATCTATGGAGGTATAACCAGCTCACTATTTTCCTGAAATGTAAATGGACAACATGTGATGTTCACAAGATGCCAATATGTAAGCTTCTGTGTGGATCCTAGAGAATCCAACCTTATAGCTATTAACAAGATAAATAGATATTGTAAGGGACTACCAATTCTTAGAGTATTGTACCCTAAAGATAATGTGCTTAACATGTTTGGCTAAATATATAGATTACGCAGGTTGTAAGAAAGACAGGAGAAACATCTCTGAAAGCTGTCAACTTAAGTGACAGGAGAAGCATCTCGGGAAGCTATCAACCTCGTGTAAGAAGATTGATTTATTGTTATGATAAGAAGCACATTCAACATCTACAGTTGCAGCAAAAGAATAATCTCATGCAACTGATGATTGTTGTGCTCCAACAACTTTGTGGAACACTCTAAGTTAATGCACGGTATCATTTCTTTTGAGAGCATGTCTTTTGGTCAAATAGTTACTTGCAGAAATGTGTACTAAATCACTTCATGAAATTAGATTTTTAAGACTGGTTTGTGCACTTGGGATACTACTTATTACATATTAGTTGGAAATTCCACTTACAAGGAATTCTTTAATTAAGTTCACAAGTATTAAATCTTCAATATTTAAAGGAATTGTGAATTTATAATCTAATACCTCGTACTTAGTGCTACTATCTTGATTATCATAATTACAATGCCATATACATTTGTGGTAATTAAGTTTTATAACATTAAGTTTGAATATTAGTTTAATTGATTTAAATTATGATTATAGACAATTTCATGTCATATCGGTATCAAAATTAAAATTATATTAAAATAATATGCATCATAGTTATTTGTCTCATTTATAATTAATTGTGACATTTTTAGTAATAAATATATTATTTAGAATTTTAATAATGAGTGATCAATGTTCATTACTAAAATGACTGATATTGGAAGTTAAAGTATTTTCTAAGTTATGTGTATAAAACTGTTAATATTTTAGATGCTTAGGAACTATTTCTAAAATTATTAATTATCTAGAAACTAATTATCATGTGGGCAATTTATATATTTTATTAGTAATTATTCGAGGATAATTGTGACGGCCTCAGACTCGGGGTTAGGAATGAGGAGCCACAATACCACTAATACTATTATAATAACAGCTGAAAAATAATAAACCCCGACACTAACAAGATCTAACCAGATAAAGTATAAGACAAAATTACAATTACCAACCAAAATATTGTTATTACAACCTAAAATATAATTAAAACCTAATTATATAACCCAAAAGTATCTAATTCAGCTAATACATTTCCCACCATCTTATTGTCCCTTGCTCACACAGCATCTACCTGATCTGGCATTTGAAATCCTACAACACGGTAGGGACCTCCAGGAATGCTCATGCGAGCGGTGCGCCTAAGTCTGGCCATCTTCTTGCTTAATTACCATTGTTAGATCAAAGCAAATAAATGAGCAAAATAAGCTCAGCAAGTAACTATATAAGTATTTCTAAATATCAACGTAATAAACATTATTTGAGGCATTCTATCTTAGAACAAAACTAAGCTACGTGGCAGTATTATTTTAATAGCTAACTAAAGGTGTTGAAAAAGGTTCCTAGGCTTTCAAGATTCAAAGTTGAGAGAAAGCCGACATTCATCACAATCAATAAAGGGGTTTTCAGGGAGTTTCTCACTTTAAAGGAAGCAATCATTCAAGATTCAAGAATCAATAACAAAGTAAAGTGACAGGGTTCTCGATCAAGTTTGAAAACTTTAAAGAAGATGAAATTCATTATGTTTCATTTCAAGTAAAGGAAGCAAACTACTTTACTAAAGATAAACATTTCCTCTTTTATAAATTACTAAAGAACCCTCGATTGGAATATCCATCTTTTAAATGTAATACGGGTCATCAACCCGTACTGACATCCATTCGTTCATAAAGGCACCTATGGCATTATTTTAGCTTTATATTGGACTAGCCCCGCTAACCTCTTATATGACTAGACTAGTCCCACTAGTCTTTTATGTCTCTATCCAATCTTCAATGAATTCATTTGGAAAACTTTTGTGTTGGAATATAAGAAAGTTTGATTATATTCAGTTTTAACATTATTGATAAGTGAAATCATTTAGACTCTTTCAAGTTGAAAGTCATTCCTGAGTCCAATTTAAAAGTTTAAAGAATGTGAAGAAATCGAAAGTAAGCAGGGATCATTAGTTAAAGATATTGATCACATGTTAAAAAGGGTGAATAAGGTCACAATATGGATAGTTCCAAAGAACGATGCATAACAAGGCATAAGGGATTATCAAGGAGTCTAGGTTAACAAGATGTTGCATATGAAAACTTCATAAAGTCTCTCTTATGTTCAAGGGATCATAAGTTAACAAAATACAAGGATAGGGTATGCAAAGGGTCAATTTTAGGGTACGTCACAAGGATTGATAACAGGTTTATCACAAGGAATAATAACAAGGTTTTCATAAAAATCAATAACAAGATTTACGAAGAACCTTTACTCTATCATAGCATCAACAATAATCTTTTTATAATCAATTCATTATAGAAGGCGGAGTTACTTGCCTCAAAATAATTTCCTGTTTAATGGAACCTCAGCTACTGCCACCTAAAACTTTTGTCCCTTTACTAGCCTGAATGCCTCTGCTTTCTAAATCTACAATAAAAAATAGAACCCTAATTAGATACCTGATCAATTCCCAATGTTTCTCAGAATGTCTAACTTCTACCCTAATCGCATTAAACATTTATCTTTTATACGCATACATAAGACGTAACACATAATAAGATATACCCTTATATTCTTTATATTACTGACTATCTCAATACTTTACATATAACAAGTAGACACATAGTCTCATAATCCGACACCAAATCTTAATAAGTCCTATCTACTTCACACGATGAGAGTGTGATTACTCTCTACCTTTTAGAAGCCCATAACACTAAATTATCATTTAAATTGAAGCACATACTGCCTGTACTTCTCATGTCAATCACATCTCCAGTCAGATCACTCTCCGTAAACCCTGTTATAGCTTTCCTATATTTTATCACTAGTGTATACCAACCCATGATCAGTTTACCACTTACATGATCATTTGTATCACTTACCTATTTCCATGAACTTACTTAGAACTCCTACCGCATATAAAATATCGGGTCGTGTATGATGTAAATACCTTATACATCCAACAATAGTATGCATCGATAGTTAGTAGCATTTAGGACCTGCCAAGTTTCATCTTTATCTAACTACAACTTTTTTTCCATTGAAAATTCCGATGAGTTACAATCCTGCATTTCTACTTTTTCCATAATTTTCTTGGTATACGCGGACCGTTTCAGTGCAGTGAACATCTTCTTTTGTTTACCATCAATACTGGGAAAATAAGATAGTAAACCCAAGTCACTCGTCTCAAACTTTTTATTCATATTTTACTGATATTATTTGATTTCATCATAAATAGAACATGCTACTAAAAGGTCGTCTACCAAAACTCTAAATATTAAAATGTTCTACTTTTTGCACTTTGTATGTACAACTTATTCATGTAAGCATATATCGAAACCCAGGTCCTTCAGGCATTTTTCCAGTCTTACATTGCAAGCTTTAAGGGCTTGACGTAATACGTATAGAGCCATTGACAATTTGCATAATTATGTTCTTGTCTTTTTTTTTAAATCCTTCCAGCTACATAACATACACCTCTTTGAGGAGGTTTTGCTTAAAAATGCTGATTTAACATCTAAATGGTGTACTTCCCAATCCTCTTTTCGTGAGAGTACTAGTAATAACCTGATGTTTTCACGACCTGCCATTGGAGTGAACACTTTATTATAATTAATTCCTTTTTTCTAAACAAAACCTTTTGCAACTAAATGAGCTTTATGCTTTACGAACTTTTCAACCCCGTGCAAGACCCTACATAAGCATCAAAAAAGGCATTCATTCCTTCGCTTCATGATGTTGTTTTTCGACCCATGGAAAATATGTTACGTGTATAAGCATCGATCCACTTATGCTTCAAATTATACAAGCTATGCAACCATATATTATCCTCCAACTTGTATTTCAGGATCAATGCTTTCCACCTATCCTCAAAAGTTTCTTCGGTCAACGAGTGATATATGTAATTGTTGAAGTCATCTTTAAATTTTTCCTTTGCATAGTAGGTTGAGAGCTTCTACGGAAATTTGTTACTAATGTGCCACGAACACAACAAATATTTTATGTTTGGTAGTTGAGATTAAATTGCCCCCGCCATCACTTGATCTTGATCGGTGATAATAGCCAAAGGTGCTTTTCCTTCGACGACCTCTAACCAAGTACCTAAAACCCACTCAAATGTAGTCTTCAATTCATCACGCATTA
Organism: Apium graveolens; assembly: GCF_009905375.1. Classification (NCBI taxonomy): domain Eukaryota; kingdom Viridiplantae; phylum Streptophyta; class Magnoliopsida; order Apiales; family Apiaceae; genus Apium; species Apium graveolens. Next base: position 3,399,580 of record NC_133647.1, on the reverse strand, counting down.
GTGCAAATCCAAAGAGAATCGATTGATAGTGATGATTCACCCCGGTGAATGGCACAAACGGCATAGCATACCTATGTAACATTTGTTACGGTGATAAAGTAGATGAAGGACAATTTGAGATATGGAGAAATTGGTAGAATTTCTATGAAGAAGGCATAAAAATAATTGATAATGATAATGTTTTGATTGAATTTTGAAACGATGTCAAATAAGACAAGATCAATTTATATATTGATGATGTAGTTGATAAGTCCATCACACATATGGCACAGATAAACCACATGTAACTGTGCGATCAAGGCAAGGTTTTTGAAGGTAATCATTGATTTTCCCTGTACGCACTCATTATTTGTTAATACATGACACTGATTTTAAACAAATTTATAATTCCCTAATTGTGGATTATGAAAAGAAAAGGGTTGGAGCAAGTTTTGAAAAATAAAAGAAAGATAAGGCAACTAGGATTAGAAAAAATAGGAGATGGTCTCAAGGCCGTGAACTAGAGGGTATGCAAGGAAATGCAGAGATCGTGGCTAAGACAGCTGGAGAAAAGAAAAGATAAAGATAAAAAAGTGTAAAACAATGACTAATCCTTTTATCTGGATAAGAACACGTTCAACGGTCATACTTTCTTTGCCCACACATGTACAAAAATAGAACTATATAATCTTTTAATCGTAGTTTAGCAAAAAAAAATTGAACTAACTAATATTTAGTTGGATGATTAGATGGAACCTACTACCTAGTCTTCACTAGTAGTTGAAAATATGTAACCCACCCCTCTACTTTCAAAAAGGTGCCTCCACCCCTTCACTGAGAATTTATCACCCCCCTCCCAGGCCCAAAACTTTTCAACCCTGTCTGAAAATTTTGCAGTTGCCCCTCTTTTAAGAGGAGGCCTGTAAAAAAAGAATATCAATCAAGCTATAAGTACAATGGAGGCTTCCGTACTAATGTGAAAAAATATGAAAGGGACCAAGAACAAGGAAAAATAAACTTGTCAATGATGTTGTTCATTTAGTTCTTTTAGAAACTAAGGATAAGGAACTTGAAATTTTATCACGTATTTTTGTTGAAGTTTGATGTTAATTAAATTATTGTGTTGGGTCAGTACAGTTTATGTTTTTTTACTAAACTTAGGTGTACACAAAATAAAAAAGTTTAGAGGACTAATGTTGATGAATAACGTGTACACAAGGGGGCTGAAGAGGAAAAAATTATTTAGTTGAACTGTGAGTTTTAGGCCATTATTGACAATAAAAAGATCTAATCTTAATTCAAAACTATTTTGAGGACTTTGGGTAGACAACTGTCCCACTTGATCAAAACCAGTTGGCATAAATATTATGTTCACAACAAGTGGAGGAGTTATGGAGTTTTTCTTAGGATTGTCAAACGGATAATTCGGATACGAATCTGCCTATATCCGTAACCGGATCTGAATCTGAAAATCTGTATCGATATCCGTATCTGAATCCGGAAATTTTTAAAGAATAATATTCGAATCCGTATCCGGATATCCGACGAATACTATCCGGATACGGATAATATCCAGATCCGAATCCGATTTTCAATCAGATTTTTTATTTTCTTTTAAAAATTGAAGAAAATATTGTAAAATTTTTTAAAAAAAATTAAAAATTAAAATAAGATTTAAAGTGATTTAATTCTATTTTAATTTTTCAAAAAATAATTTTATTTATCAATTCAATATAATTGTTATCTTTAAATTGTTGAACTCAAATAAATTTTTATATGTATAAAAAATTTGTGTAAACATAATATTTTATATATATGCATACACACAATATAAATTTAATATAAGAGATTTTAAATTATTTAAATATTTAAATATAATATATATTTATTCGGATTCAGATATTATCGGATACAAATATGCTTATATCAGTATCTGTATCAGCCTTTGTTTCAGATATGAATAATATCCGCTTCATTTCGGATATGAATGCGGATTTTTCGAATTTTTTGGTAGCCCTAGTTTTTTTAAGGTAAACACGAAAAAAGATCTTGACATCTTTTTGTACAATACTTTGGACATTTTTTTTATTATGTAAATTTCACTAATATTCAATCATAAAATTATTGTAGACAAAATATGACATTTTTTAGGAAGGAAGAACATATACAATACAGACTATTGGTACTTTGTCGAGGCTGTACAATGCGAGGATAAGGAAGGAACATTATTTAATAATATGTACTAATAATGATGGTAATGATAAAATAAAAAACATGCCTGATCTCATTCTAGTCAAATAGGTATATATAGAAAAGTTGGACAATACTTATTCATTTTTATGATTTGGTTTTCAAATTTATTTTAACTGATTTGATATACATAATTTACAGTATATATAAATCTAATTATAATTTTAGATACTGAGTGGTCCAAAATGAGGTAAGACAAATGCAGAAAATCATCAAAAGATTATACAAACGCATATTGTTGGGCCCAAAAAGCTTTGCGCAAATTGGAGAGAAAATAGTGTGTTCCAATTTTAAAAATTTCTTTAATTTGTATGAGTTTATCAAATCCCAACTCTTATATTCCTTTCCAACATATATTTAACATAATTCATTACTTGGGTTATCTCTGCAAAAAGTAGCGAAGAAGATCCGAGCTACAAAACTTGCTCCAATGCGTGATATTTATGAGAAAACATGCAAACGTTATCCAAAACACTAATACAAAGTAATTGTCTTTTTTCATCATTTTAGAAATATGTATAGCTCTTCTATTAAAGGGACAATATCAGTATTAATCTGTGTTTTTATGTCTAATCATCTTTATTTGTTAAACAAAAATACTTGACAGAGTTGGTAATTGGGAGCAAGTCAAAAAATCAAGCCATGAATCGAATTGGCCTTTGGACAGATCTGATAAATGTAGAAAAATAAAAAAAACTGAACTTGAGGAGAAACTTCTTAGTTCCAGGACTACTATGACCACTAATATTGATGAGTTGATAAAGACAATTAAGAAGTAAGTTTTGACTTAAATGAACAGAAAGAAGTGTGATAGAATGAGGAAGCTAATGGAAAAATTTGGAGAAATCAATCTTGATTTCATACACATTTATATTGACGAATTATGGGTTGATGGTTAAGAAAGTGAGGATGATAATCAAGAGGACACCAATGACATAGAAGATGATAATGAGGAAGATGACAAGAGTGAGGAAGATGACATTGACGAAGAAAATGGCAGTGGAGAGGAAGATAATAATGAATATCTTCGTGACTGATGATCAGTACTTTCTTTGTTAATTATTTGCAGAATTTTGGTAGGTTGGTTGTTTTGGAATGAAATTAAATTTCATGTAGAATTGTGTAAGCCAATAACGTGTTTCGACTTTAAACTTAAATTCTATAAGTAAGGTGATATAACCGGTAATAGCTGAGTTAGTTTTAACCTAATATATTTTATCGGAATTGGTGTGAGAATCAAATTTTGAATATTGTTGTGGTTTGGTATATTTTTATAATGTAATATTGAAAATGCAAACATAGAATTATAATTTGAATTAAGGAAAAATATTGCACACATGTGTTGCAAATTTTGTTTAAATGTATTATAACAGCCTCATATTTGTTGCATTAATGTGTCATAAAAAATCAAAATGTATTGGAGAAAGTGATAAAATATTAAACATATAGGTTACTAAAATAATCAAAAACTGTTACAATATTATTTAAATATTGCAACTAAATATTTCAAGTAATGTTACAAAAGATCACAAAAATGTTACAGAAGGGTCTCAAAGTTTTGCACCTATGTAATAATTGTTCCTTAGAAGCATTACAAATATGTATTACCTTAACTTGTAAAAGTGTTAAACAAAGTTTCTATTGCAATACCAAAAAATGCATTACCATAAGCACCAGATACGTTGCTATAGGGTTCTACCGTACCGGCAACAAATGCAATGCCGGTTTTTGGAAAACATATTAGATTAGAGTATATTTTAATACTTTTGAGGCTTAACATTACGATTTTTTGGCAATGTAATAAGCAATATTTTGTGTAGTTAATTTTAGATATGTCAGAACACATGATTATTAACCATTTACAGGGCTACCAACACGTTATAATAAAAAAAAAGACAACATACAATTTAAAAATATCATTTCCCATTACATGATCTTCCAAAAATCATCAACATATACAATCCAAAACAACAAAAAGGTCCAAGCTGGAGTTTTGCAAAAGAGAGGGCTTGATTCTTGTCACAAATGGGGCCTATAATTTTATTCTCTAATTTACTCCGTTATGCGTCCATTTTTATTTCCTATGAGCACCATTCATAACTTGAAGGGTCTCTAGTCCATAATGTAAATTAATGTTAGACATTATCACCATATGTGTATTTTGTTCCATCATTATCTTCCACTATTTCGTGTCTATTTCGGGCTAGTGACACGCCTTGAAATTGCCTGTCTTTTACTAGCCCTTCAAACTATAGAAATTTGGGAGGTGCATCACTGAGATGTGAAACCGACTTTTCGGAATGGCAAAATTCATGAACATGTATAATGCACAACTAGAGAGTTTCTTTTATCACGGTAAAAAAAATTAGTTTACAAACTTTTAAACGAGTGGTATGACTTGAGACAAGCCCCACATGCTTGGTATGAAAAACAACATAAGTGTCTTGAAAATGTCTGTTTCTTGTATTATATATTAAGATGTTGCAATATCATAATAAAACTTACTGTATTTAAAATGACTAAAATAATCAAATTTTATATTGGTAAAACAATTAAAAATATAACATAATGAAAAATAAAATTTACAAGCAATTAATCAGTTACTTATTTCTTACTAACATGATTACAAGCATTTCCAAGTACATATATTCATTTAGTATACACAAATATGACCATATTTTTAATAAACTAACTATTATTTTATCTAGGTTTGGTCGATTATGTCTCTTTTTCAGTGAGAGCTAAGTATTGGTTCCATCTGACACGTTCACTCAAAAGTATTTTTCCACTCTAGGATTGTTTCTTCGAGTACCTCTGTTTCACCAATTGATTGATCTTCATCCACGACGGATCAGGAACTTCGGTCAATTTTCTGAATCGAAGCTCCATGCATCTTTATTCTTCATAGCGCCAAATTTTTGAAAGGTTACAAAAGTTCTATAAATAAAAAAAATAATTATTTTGAATCAAAAGTTCTTTCAAAGCATACATAATTGACTGAACAGACTAAAAATTATTGTCTCACCATTGCGTAGCGCCCATCTTTTTGGAAAGCTGCAAATTTTAAAGGCAAATAATTTTATAAATGAAAATATGCAATAAAGAAAAGTTTTATATAAAACATAACGAACTGTCTCATAGGACAGGAAAAATCAATATCTCACCATTGTATTAGCAGCAAAATTTGAATTTTTTCTTCGAGTTTCTAAGTATTGCTTCACCTCAATCTTAGAACCGAATCTCTTTTTGGTTATTGGCTCTCATATTTTTGTTATACTCCTCGGTCCTCGTAAAATTTTGAATAGTTCTCTCAATCATCTCAATTATCGGTCACAAATATTCTTTGAAAGGCCTATCCTCGGATAGGAGCTGATTCAAATCATGTAGTTTTATTGGTGAGGATGGGAAAAATGAAGTTAAATAGTTATGTGGGACCTTGTATAAATCGGGAACTCATATTAGGGGAAATATATATAATACTTCACAATGGTTTGAAATACACATTTAGCTTGATATATATAATTGAAAATAAAAACAATACACCCCAAATAGATGTACGTTTATTAAATGCAATTAAATGGATTGAAAATATTCATTCTATAATTCTAGATAATAAAAGATAAAAAAGTACCGAGAAGAAGCTTATACCTTGGACGTGGAGAAATAGAAGGGATGTGGAGCATTTTCTTCATTGTTTATCTAACTAGCATGAAATAAGCAGAAAAATATAATTACTTCACATTCTTCTCAAATAAGGTCATGTACAAACATAAAAATAAAATAAATTTAGTAATATAAATAAACAAAAATGCTAATCAAAGACAAATAGTATGTTTACAAGTAGTTTGCATTCATATTTACATATGATACTTCTTTATACCATTTATATTTTGAAGTATTTGATAATTAACTAGTCACCAAAATATTCATATCTACATGTTGTACTTCTTTATACCTTCCATACTTTCAAGTAATTGATGAATAACCAGGAACCAAAAAGTTAATATTTAATAGAAAATATTTTCTTACCTACATATAAAATCTTTAAATGAAATACTTCTTGAGCTTTGAGGCCAAGTAAAAACAAATGGAAGCCATCTTGATATTTTATGTGAACAACCTACATATAGAGATACAAGATAAATGTAATATTTTGTGAGATGTTTAAAGTTTTAACATTAGTCCTCTAACAAATACAAATATACAAACAAATGAAAATGGAGAATTAAAGAACTATGAATTATTACCGTAACCTTATTAGCCGACATCAATTCATGATCTTCTTCACTTAATCCTCCTCCATTCATTTCTGTGATGTGTTTAACGTGACCACATAATATTCATTTCTGTGATGGGTTTCATATTATAAATTTTGAAAACTATTGTTGTTACCTTGAAAAATAGGATTTTACTTGTAAAATTAATGGAATCAAGAAGATGTACAAGCCTAAGTAAATAATTTTACCCAAATTTATGTTGTCTTGTAAATAAAATAAAATTTTAAAATTAAGTGGTAAGCATTGTATAATAAATAATAATTTTAAAATGATATATTTTTAAAAAAATATATATTTAATTTAGGTACTTGATATATCAATTCTTTACGAATGTGGGATAACAATAATATAACTACCCCAATAATACATACATGTCTATAAGACCTCACAAATTAATTATCATATACAAATTGATATTTACATAAAAAAAATTAATCAAATACAAATTTTGGACAATTTTTTAAGGCAGAAGACATAATAGAAAATTTTATAAAATTTAGATAATCAAATAAAAAATTTAGAAGTTTAAGATTCAATAAATTTTTATAAAAATTATAACAATTTAAGTATACTCACACGAGTTGGTAACTTAATACTAGAAATAGTGGATAATACTCCCTAAAAAAAGTGGATAATAGGTGGATGTGTGGACATCTACACCCAATGCAAGTAATTTAGCCCATGCTAATAGAGTTTTTAACATGTGTTAAGTTAAGCTATTAACATGAATATTGATATATAGATTTTGTATACTAGTTCTACTCTTTCTTGAATTGAAAAACATTTTAATATCATATCTCCCTATTTTTTCCAACTCTCTCTCTCTCAAAAAAAATCAGAGCAGCTCTCTTAGTCAAACCTAACTCTACCTCCCTTTTTCTCTCAAAGATGTTTGAATACAATCTGAAATAATATATTATTATTTAGTGTTAATTAGATTAAGTCAAAATAAATTTGATATATTTAATTTGTTTTAATCAGACATTATGATAATTTTGAAGGTTGTTCCTGCATAGTAGCAACCACCTTGTATCAGAGCTCACACGTCCTGGTTGTGTGAATGAATTAAGAATTAGACTATCTCTTACTCTGATAGGTGGTGTTCGTGTCAAGACACATGGCTGCATTTGCAGCAGGATCATGCGCGTTGGACTGTTGGATGAGCTTCAGTTAGAAAGATGACCATCCTAGAAGAGGATGTTCGAATCTGAGATGAAGTGTTCATCAATGGAGATATAGATCTACCTCAAAAGGAAATTCAGATGCGTTAGGTGGCCCTGGTAGTGGTGCACAGGCAGGTGACTCTAGTGGTGGTGCAGCGGTACACACATGTCAGTCCCTAGGTAGTGCCAGATATGCAAATAGGAGATATGGTGGAGCTGATGCATCTTTTGAAAATTTATCCGCATATATTGCAGGTGAAGTTCAGCTTCGGAGTTGTCCAAATAGCAATTTTAGTGCAGGCGGATTCAGGGGAAAGTAAGCCATGGCCAATGGAAAACTAGGACTTGCCAAATGGGCAAAAAAAGGAAGTTCCACACCGGAAAAAGTTGTAAGAGATCTTCGGCATGGATTTTGAAAGCCAAACGGGCCAAGTTGAAAGCCAAATTGGTTGATCACAAATTTTAGATTAAGAGTGTAATTGTTGAAATTTAATCTAAAATAATATTTTATTGTTTAGTGTTATATAGAATAATTGGAAATAAGTTTGATGTATTTAGTTTGTTTTAATCAGCAAGACTAGGTGGTAGTCCACTAGCTAGTAATTAGGCAATTATGTAGTAGTGGAGATAATTTAGGAGGTAGCAACCACGTTGTAGCTGATAAATTATTTCTATCTTTCATGTACACGGTGAATAAGAAAACTCAATAACACAATGTAAACTCAATAACACAATGTAAACGATCATGTGAACACAACATAGAGAAAATGTTAAAATATAATATATATATATATCACTACAACATTTTTGCAATCATACAACTGTTTTTTTTTCGTTGTCTGAAAGGTAGTTTTTCCGTTGTCTATCCAACACTCGTGTGATCGAAGGTTGGACAACCGTTGTTAATACAGTTGTAATAAGAGAGATTCAACAACAGTGTTTAACACTGTTACAATCTGGATGACACGGTTGTTTTAGAAAAACTATTGTTGGAACATTTTTAACATGACAGTTTTCTTAGTAATAAACAACGGTTTATTTACGTCAAGAGAAAGTTCTAAATTTTCTTTCCAATTTTAAATATCTTTTCCAAACAACAGTTATTTTATCCATCTATTATTTATATAACAGAACAACAACAGTTATTTTCAGAGGTAGTAATATGAGGTAGTAATATAAGTATCTTTTAGACAACAGTTTTAGGGTGGTGTTATAATGCAAAAGAGATAACGGATTACTTTTCGGGAACCATTGAAGAAACATTTGTAACACAACAGTTTACTAAGTAATAGACAACAGTTTAAAAAACCATTATCTTATTAGGTATATGCATTTTGCATATCAATTTCATATTTAATTAAAACCAGCTGCATAAAAAACCACAAAAAATAGTCCCCTGCCAAAATAAAAATACCATAATCCATACCATAATCCAAAATAAAATCATACCATAATCTAGGCCCCCGCCAAAACAAAACCAATTCACTACCATACCATAATCCATCCGTTCAACAATCCAAAACAACCAGATCTACCTACCAAACTACCAGCAATCCACCGAACACAAAATACATTATCGCAAGTCTACTTATCACCAACTACATACATAAAACATCCACTTTACGATAAGTTCAAACGAGTCTACTTGTCAACATACGATAAGTTCAAACGAGTCTACTTGTCAACATACGATAAGTTCAAACGAGTCTACTTGTCACCAACTACATACATAAAACATCCAGTTTACGATAAATTCAAAAGAAAAGAAAGGCGAGGACCTAGCTTGCACAATGTTTCATAAAATATTTTGCAAACTCAACCCTGATCTCGTTGATGTCATCCTCAGTGTAAACCAGGTTTGATCTACGCAGCCACTGAAATATCATCCAAAATTTTGTATAAGTAACATGTTCTGCCCTTATAAGAGTAAATACAAAGTGGATGAAAAGGCCCACAGGTAGTCAATTGTCACCTTATTAACAAAGTCCAGCTCCTTATCATGAATGATTTCCATCATGTATCGCATCACAAATAGGCCACAATCCTTGTTCCCGGTCTGCACTGGAACTCCCTAAAATATCAAACAAAAAATCATTTAAAATATCCAGTCTCCTTTAATAACATAATTAATATATGATCACAAAAATAAATAAATACCGCCATGTTCTCCCACAATACTTTCTTCTTCGGAACCTTTTTCAAATCCTCCTTGTACATTTTAATGGCACTGCAACCAAAACAAGATATATCAAAACACAAAATAACCACTACAAAATATGGTCGGACAAGATTTATAAGTCAAGACTTAATAATCAAATTTTATAACGTGAACTCTTACTTGTCGACAACATCCACCCATTCTCCATTTGCAATTCGGCGTTTAAGAGGGTCCATATAGTAGACTACCTCTGCATCTGGATTGACAACTGTCAGGGTCCAGTGGTTGCTACGAAAAATAAACAGAGGTGCTTGTTAAATAGTAAAGCCTAAATTTGATGCTTTTTTGTCACTCAAACAACTTAAATATCATAAAAAAAAATTACATTTCTATTGAATTAAAATCAACCTAAAAAATATTTAAACTCACTATTTGTGAAAAATAATCCAAAATGTGATACTAGTAGAGTGTAATTTACTGTAATAAACATGATCAGGTATAACATCAAAAATTGAAGGCTCATACTGATAAAATTTAAATTCCAGTAAATAAATTAACTTTAAAACTGAACCTATACAATTATCATCAAATTTGAACTTCAAATATTATGAGGTTGAACTATACAATTTCCCCCGTCTTAGAAACAAACCTAACATCTAGTAACAAAATCAATTAAATACTGTAAGCCATTTGATTACTTTTATATTAACTTCAAAACTGTCAAGGCATTTGATTACGTTTATACTGAACCAATGCAATTAATATAAATTTCAACAACAAATATTATCGAGTTTAACTATACAATTGAACCCATTCCTTAAAAATAAAAGCTAAATTCTTGAAAAAAATTAATAAAAAACTGGCAAGGCTTAACAGCTTAATAGCTTGGGATAGTAAAAATACTTACACATCATTATACGGCAGGAGAAAATGCTATCCTTTCCTAGAATCTTTAAATCTTGTACACAATTCACGCGACCTCTGCACTGCACTGCCACATCCAATGGCACCGATTGTGCCCGGATCTACAAAGCTAATCATGTTGACCATCTTATGCTTCTTCACATATTCATTCAAGAAGCTACAAATTAAATTAAGCAGTCATTAGTAAAGATTGTCATATTTATTCCAAGGCTATATACTCCGAAAAAAAAACTTTGAATGAAAAGCTTACTGAATAAAAAGGCAAATGACAGAGCCGGCCATTTCACCTCCAGAGCACACTACATGTATATCAGATAAGAACATGATTTGCTTCTTTGTAAAGCCAAATGCTTCTTTGCTTAGCTCAAAAGAAATTGTTCGGCCACCACTCAAGGCTTCCTTTGCCCATGTCCACAAACGTTTCATTGCAGAAGGATAATTCGGACCAATTTGAACAACAAGCTCTGGTTCAACATCTTCAATTACTTTATACGTCTTCTTCATTTTCTTAGCACGGGCTTTCTTGGTTTTCTAAAACAATTGCAAATAAAAATAATTAAAAAAATAGACTAAACAAACACATAGTACATATATTAACCATACTAAAAAAGCATTATGACCTTGGCGGCCAAAACATTAGAAGTACTACTATTGTTTCCTGCAATTATCATGTTTCTCGGCCATGTAATAAAAGTTCCCATGGCTTCTTGAACATTCAAAATTTCATCCCCGATAGGGAAGGGAATCTTAGCATCTCCTTGAATGACTTTAGTGATAGACACCCTTGCGTTCTTTTCTCCAAGACATACTCCATGGATAGTCTTCTCATGTCATTCGGGAACGCGTACTTCATCAATTGTTGCACAAGCAACAATGTTGCTCAACAATCCAACAACCAATCGGCATACAGAACCACCCGAAGAATCCACTTTCATTTCCTCAACATCTCTTCCATTATCATCTTCACCCGCCACCTTTTTATTATCCTCAAGCTCCACCGCTAAATCCACAAACAAATTATCTATCAATGTCACATTTTTATGATCACCTACAGCCACATCCACATCCACATCAACCCCACCCTTAGAGTGACAGCTTGCCTGCTGGGAATTTGGTTTCGGACTACCATCATGTTGTACAACATTTTTCGATGAATGTGCATTGTATTTTTCAAATTCAGGAGCCCAAAATGCATCTCTCTCTTTAATAATTTTTGGAGTCTCCTCTGCCATGTACTTTTGAATTGCCTCACGTACCCTTTCTTCTATTGTCCTCGCTTTTTTCCCTTGGAAGATCAAAATAAACCGACTGCTTCACATGAATTCCCTGACCACGTACTCTGCCTCCGTGCTCAGGCTTACCGAGCGCCATTGTTAACACATCATTAGTACCTTCAACTTTAAGCTTTCCTTCCTTAACCTCATCCTTCATATTTTTCTACAAAAAATTCAGTAACATTTTTTACCATAAGCACATACATCATTTAAGCACATTCATCCTTTAATTAAAATATTACACAACTAACACCAATTTGTTTTTACTAGTTATAAGCACATTCATCCTTTAATATATTTAATTTAATAGATTCAACTGCAAGCACAAGAGACAACTTATGGTACAGGGGACCTAGTAAGTACATTCATTGACAAACTAATCCAAGGATAAAAAATATTAAAATAAAATATTAACCAACACAGAATACAAAATCTAGACATTTAATATTATGAACCAATTTTCAATGTAAACATGTGTATTTGACTCCCTTAGTGAACAGGGGATTATTAAAATATATAATTATTTACTAATATTAAATATGATACAATCAACATGCTACTAGCAGTAAAGGCATACAAACAAATCCTAAGTTAAACTAGAGACCACTAATTCGAATTATATATTTTAATAGAAAAAGATAAACTATAGAAAGGCTTCATGTGTATATAATTTATTAAAATTTAACTTTTGAAACTTCAGTTCTTTATTAAAAAATACACAAATATGTGCATCAAATAGAATGGACAATTATATTAATAACTTACAATTTCCTTAGCTTTTTCTGTAACTTCATCATTTAAAAAATTACCATCTTCATCCATCCTTGCTAGGATCCAAGTGTCCGACCGATCTACTTCCTCTGCATCTGGATGAGATTCAGTCTACATTTACATGTAAAGGATCACCTTAGTAATAATATAAACATTCTTAAAAAATTAATATGAAGCAAAAAATGTGCATGTTGTTTCATTTCACTAACCCATTCATTCTCGAGATTAACATAACCTTTTCGAGACATTCGATGTGGATATTTACTCAGCTTCCTTCTTTCTTGTTGTTCTTTATAAATTTTCTTCATAAAAAGCAGCAATAAGGTTAGAAGATCATAAGTAAGTAAATATTAAAATGAATAAAGCTAAGTAAAAATATACCAGAAACTCAGGCGACATGCGATCAGCAACAAATATGTCCTAGTGTGATTTTTCTATAAAAGTAAAATCTGCAGGAGGATGTGCAAAAAATTGAGGTTGATCCAGATAAGGAAGAATGTAGTACTTGGTCAGCCGACATTTAAATTCCCTCCATTTTGCCCCGGCCGATCTGAATACCAACTTTTTTGCAGACTCAGGTACAACATAAGCCATCTACGAACATATACCAACAAATTTAAAGTTAAAAGGTGCTAGTTAATGAAGAACACATAATAAAAATAAAAGTTAAAATGATGGAAGTTATTTATATTCATTTTACCTGCACACAGTCCTAAATTTTTGTCTTTGTCTCTTTAGGAACACATTTCCAAGAATCATGCCAGATCGGGGTTTTGGTTCTTGTCAAAACTCCAATATATGATTGCATCTCTTTACCTTCCTCACCATATGGCTCTCCTTTTGCATTAAAAAACACAGTAAGTTTGATCCCTTGGATCTTGCGTTTCACAATTCGGTGCATCGTAACATAGCCTCGCTTCAATAGTTTTAGTCCTTGAGTATTGTCCGGTTTGGTAACAACTTTTTCTCGTTTTCTTTTCTTTGATATTTTCTTTTGTAAGTTTTCAGAAATGGCCTTCTTCACAGTTTTTGGGGGAGAACTCAATGGAGTGGAGGTCTCGTTATTCATGGACTTTGTCTTTCTTAAAGCCCTTAGCACACTCATTGCCCTTGGATGGGGTGAAGATCGTGCCTTTTTGAACCCATTCCTGTGAGGCGCTTTCTTTTTCAAATTTCCCTTATCTGCCTTGGTCTTCTTCTTAGGAGTAGCCATAACCTATGAAGTACACAAACAAGGAATAAGTACAACATTAACATGACAGTAAACTCAATAAAACTCAAAGACATTACAGGTAAAAGAACCTAAAAACAACAAAAGAATAACCATCTAAGATATCTTAACTTTCCAACTTAAAAGCGTATTATAAATTTTACTTAAAATTACACACTTTGAGTGCCTAAACTAACCAGAGATATACACAAACAAACATTCAACCAACAATAAAATCTAGCTTATAATCGTACAACTTACGACATGTGAATAAAGATAAATTATCCATTTATTATAGGATAGTAGCACAGGGCACATTCAACTAACTAATCTACTGGAATCAGATCCCAATGATAGTAATTCTTTTTTCTTATGAATGAAATTCTTTTTCAGCTTTCAATAAAATAGCTTTACATTTATTTTCACTAAAATCATAATTCAACAATTCAACATCTAATTAAAATTAATGAATTTTGATTAGATTGACATCTTGAAACATAACTTTATAAAATAAAGTTGATGAAGAAGAAAAAATCAAAATATATTCAGAACAAAGTACGTCGTTACTAACATTCAACTTATCAACTTATAAGTCGTAAATTCAACTTATAAGTAGGGTCGACTGATAAGGTGACTTATAAGGGGTTACGGTTACGATATAAGGATCACTAGGGGTTAACAAATTAGGTTAACAAAGTAGTTGAAAGAGTAATTTTCTAAATTGTTCGGGGTTGCCCGCAAGGGTTGGCTCAGCTGGTTAAAGAGGGGATAACTATCCTCTTGGTCACAGGTTCGAATCCCACAGGAGGAGAATTTATGATTTTGCCTCCTGAGTTAGAGTCTGTCGCTAAATGCGGTTTAGCTTGGTTCACGTGGTTTGCAGGCTATTGCGTGGACCCGTAGGGTTTACCCAGTGCGCACCTGAAGGGTAGCGGCTGCGGGTTACCTACAATAAAAAAAATTATTCGGGGTTAAGATAGGGTTTAAAGTATAATGTTTAGAATAATTGATGAATATGCTTAATAAGAAAGCTTCAATTAATATAAAAACACATCGGAACATCTTTTTCTAGAAAAGGTATCAATATTGTATATGATAATCATATTCATATTCGAAGCACATCCATATGTTTGGATCATTGAAAGGGTGATTTAAACATCCGTATAATTGGATCGTCGAAAATATTTACAAATTTAGAAAATATCAATAAACATGGGATATCAACTCCAAAAAGTCGAACTTATCGCTAGTGAGTTATATGTAACAGTTTACAAAACAACTATTTAATCTAGTGTTGGGCAATAGTTTTTCAAAAACACCATTGTGTAAAACAATATATAGTTCGGAACTCCCAATTGTCGATACGATCAAGTTGTAAAAATAAATAACAAACTAAAGATAATTAGATGATTTATTTACCGATTGTTTAACACTAATAATATAAAAAATATTGAAATTGAAAATGATAATAAAGACATTCTAAACGATTCAAATTACACTAATATCTATTAAAGAACAACTTCACAATTTTTCGTGTAATATAAATTCGATATTCTTATTACCGACATACTATTTCGTTAAAATAATTTGTGATTATTTATTTTTTAATAAATTATATAATTTATTCCTCTATATTAATTTATTCTAATACATAAAATCCAAATTATTGTGGTCCTAGAAAATAAATGAATTAATATTATTCAAAATATTTTAATTTATGAGCCATGTAATTCTTATATAATAATTTAGTTGAGACTTAAACATATTATTAATTACTTTTTATTTCAGACATATATTTGTTCAGACATATGTATCTGTCGGAACAAGAACACATTTATTTACTTGGTAGTTAGGTCGTTCATCCATGTCCATGTGCTCTCAAATCCATAATACTCTCAAATATATGCTCAAATTTGTGCTAATACTCTCAAATCTATGCTCAAAATCGTGCTCATACCCTCAAGTCCTCAAATGTAGATATCAAATCCATGTCACATCAAGATTCTAAGACATCAAGAACTCGGGTTTTAAATTTCTTTTCACACTTGAACATGTAAGTACAGTCTTTTATGAAGTCGGGTTTATATGTACTCTCTTTTGAATTCATTTTGATGAATTCATTCTTTTGTGATTCTGAACTAGGGTTCATATTGATTTGGGGGAAATATAAAGACTTCACAATTCATTTTTAAGAAGCTATAAGGACAGGTAAGTACTTTAATTTATGCATTTGGGTTATATAAGTCCTCTGTTTTGAATTCATTTTGATGCTTTTTTACTTCAATTAGGGTTCAGTTATAAAGATTTTGGGGATATATAAAGATTTCATAATTTAGTCTGAATTTGAGGTTCTATTCAGACTTTTAAAAGATGGATAGGTCATGGTTAAAAGCGGATAGAAGAACAAAAGAGTTCGAAAAAGGAGTGGAAGATTTGTTAATATTTGCATTTGAGAATGGTTATAATGCAGAAAAAATCAGTTGTCCATGTGTAAACTGCGCATATAGTAAATCATGGAGAGCGCAGATAGTTAAAAACCATCTTTTTCAAAATGGTATTGATCAAACTTATACACGTTGGATATGGCACAGGGAGAATAATTCTGTAGAAAGTTCTAATGAAACCGACACTTCAGAATTTATCAATCAAGGCACCTCAAGAATGGGTGAACGTGACGAGGACGACGACGATGATATGTCTTCTGATGAAAGTTCTGACGAAACCGACACTTCTGATTTCATTAACCATGTTAAAGGTGAACATCAACCTCTTTATCCTGGATGTGAGAGGTACACTAAGATGAAAGCTCTGGTCCACTTATACAACTTGAAAGTGAAGCATGGTATTTCTGATTCATGCTTCAGTGATATTCTGTTATTACTTGGCTCTTTACTTCCAGAAGGCAACAACATCCCTTTTTCCTTCAATGAAGCAAAAAAAAACCTTATGTGCATTAGGAATGGGGTATGAAAAGATACACGCATGTCCGAATAATTATCTCTTATACCGTGGCGATTTAGATGAAGAACAAACTACTTGTCGCGTATGTAAGGCCTCTAGATGGAAATTGAACAAAAAAGGAGATGAACTTGAAGGGGTCCCTGCTAAAGTTCTATGGTATTTCCCGCTGATACCAAGATTATGAAATTTATTCAATATACCTCACATTACAAAGGACATGACGTGGCATGACACCGAGCGACAAAAGGATGGTAAAATGAGGTATCCGGTTGATTCAATAACATGGAAGGATGTCGACCAAAAATGGCCTGATTTTGCATCAGAGACTAGGAACCTTCGATTAGCTTTATCTTCCGATGGTTTCAATCCTTTTCATGGAAACCGTACTGATTACTCAAGCTGGCCTGTTTTGCTATCAATTTATAACCTTCCTCCATGGCTTTGTATGAAGAGAAGGTATATTATGCGCTGCTTGTTAATATCTGGACCGACTGAGCCTAGAAATGATATCGACGTGTTCCTTCAACCACTAATAGAAGATCTGCAAGAGTTTTGGCGTGGGAAACAAATGTACGACGCTTATAAGAAAGAGTCTTTCATGCTTAGGGGCATTTTATTATGGACAATAAGTGATTATCCTGCCTTAGGGAACTTGTCAGGAAATGTTATTAAAGGGTATAATACGTGTACTATTTGTATTGATGAAACAAAAGCTAATAGGTTGGTTAATTACCGTAAGACGGTGATTATGAAGCATCGAAGATGGTTGTCCCGTAATCATCCTTATAGAAGGCAGAAATCAGCTTTTGATAACACTGTGGAGAAGGGGGTCGCCCCTGTTCCATTAACCGGAGAAGAGGTTTTTCAAAGAGTACAACATTTAAGGGCCCATGTCTTTGGAAAGAAACAACGGCAACCACGATGGAAGAAAGGTGAACCTCGACCTGTTCGGAAAAAGGTTTCAATATTCTTCCAACTTGAGTATTGGGAATTTTTTCCAGTTAGGCATGTTCTCGATGTGATGCACATCGAGAAAAATATATACGAAGCCCTTCTTGGAACTTTACTAAATATTCCGGGGAAGACAAAAGATAGGGAATCTGTCCGTCTTGATATGGCTGAAATGGGAATAAGAACGGAGCTGAGACCTAAGACTCCTGGAAAGAAAGAAAAGGTACCGTTGGCATCATGGAACTTAACGCATGCAGAAAAAAAAACAGTTTGCTCATCATTTCTTAAAATGAAGTTGGCAGATGGATTTTGTTCAAATATTAAGAATCTTGTAAACATGGAAAATCTTCGGCTTGTAGGAATGAAATCTCATGATTGTCACACGATATTGCATCATTTGCTTCCAATCTCAATTCGATCAGTATTACAAAAACAAGTCAGGTGCACAATTATTAGGTTTTGCCTTTTCTTCAAGGCAATTTGCAGTAAAGTGATCGATGTAGACAAGTTGGAAAAAATGCAGAGTGAGTTAGTGGAAACATTGTGCCAGCTTGAAAAACATTTTCCCCCTTCATTCTTTGATGTGATGATCCATCTCTCAGTTCATCTCGTGAGAGAGGTTAAACTTTGTGGTCCAATATTCCTTGTTGGATGTATCCCTTCGAGAGATATCTAAAAGCGTTTAAAGGATATGTACGGAACCCGGCTCATCCCGAAGGGTGTATTGCTGAGGCATACGTTGCCGAAGAGGCGGTGGAGTGTTTGGTGAATTTTGAAAAATCTACCGTAGGAGTGTCTCAAAATGTAAAGTATGAGCAGAATGCAAGACCTCTATCTGGTGCGACATTGATAAAGCCGAGCGATGAGGACTTGCATCTAGCACATTTGTGTTTTCTCCAAAATACAACTAACATTAGACCATATTTTGAGTAAGTTAGTGATATTTAAGTGTGTGTTATTTCATTATTTTCTGCACTTTGATTAATATACTAAAGAAAGTGATTTTTCTCGCAGCGAGCATATGGCATCTTTGATGACAAGATACCAACAACATGAAAATGATGAAGATTGGCTTAAAAACAAGCAAAATGCAGAATTTCATAAATGGTTCAGGAAAAAGGTATAATTGTTATTTGAATAAAAACATCATAAATAGGCCTAGTTTATATTTTTCTGGTAAATGTATTTGTTATTTGTTTATTTAAGCAAACATCATAATTAATATTTATCAATTTGTTTTAAATAGATTCAATCAGAATTGTTGGATGACCATAACAACATACCTGAGGAGATAAGGTGGATTGCTGAAGGGCCCAACAAGAATGTCCCTACATTTAGCGGATATAGAATCAACGGTGTTACGTTTAGCACCAAGGAGCGTGATGATACTCGACAAGTTCAGTGTAGTGGTGTCTGTGTCGTTGCATATACAATGCTTGTACAGGGTAAGGAGAAGAATATTGAACATACTTCACAGACCTACTATGGAGTTATAACAAGTATATGGGAGTTGGACTATAACAAATTTAGAGTCCCAATATTTCGTTGTAATTGGGTAGATATGAACCAGGGGGTTAAGGTAGATGACTTGGGATATACAATTGTTAATTTGAACAAATTAGGTTTCGTAAATGATTCGTTCGTGCTAGGGAAACATGTTAAACAGGTTTGTTACATTGATGATCCTCTTGAAAAACATTGGTATGTCGTGTTGAAATTACCGGAAAAGAACTGTTATGAACAATGTGACGATGCAAATGATGGATCCGTAGAAATAGAACTTGAGAATGAGCTGCACTTGCCAATGTTTCCCAATGTTGACGAACTTGATGAGGAAAAAGCTAGTTATATACGGGACGAAGATGAATGGATTCAACTCCCATGATGGTAAAAATTACCTTCTTTTAAGTTAAATTGTCTAAAAAATTACCCCAACATGAGTTACCTCTCTGCCTTCTATAATTTATTTATTCATAAATCTTTTTTTATTTCTCGAATTATTATTTGCCAAAATTTGATAATTTTAATTAATCAGTATCAATTACGATTACTGTTTTAATATATATGAAGTTAGCAGTTTTTTTTAATTTTTATAAATGATTTATCATACTGGAATTTGTCATTTTCTAATTTATCGCTCCCTTTTTCTTGATTGTTTGGACTGTCTGGCATTTATATATTGGATTCAGTGTCATCTAATTATTGGACAGTAGTGTTGATGGGCCATAAACCCTGTTAATCTTAAATTTGTAACCATGTTCAGTTTTTTTATTTTTCTTTCAGTGACCAATGTGATTATTGATCCGGATTTCATTGTTTCCCATTTTTGCCCATTTTCGTGGAAAAGCCTGTTTGATTGCATTATTGGTTTTATGGACATGCCTAATTAAAACCGTTGGTCCCTTGTCAAGGTTTTGGTTGGAATTCTGATCGAATAAGGTGTTTAATATATGATACCCTGCTTCTTCTCTGCCAACAACTTATTACTGGGGGTGGAGGGTTACCAGCACCTTCTTCCACTGTCTTCAGCTGGAGGAATTTGGTCCAAGTCAGCCGGTGATGATTAAAAAATGGGAACTTACTGCCAATGAAAAGACCCTGGTCTAGCTGCAGAAAAAGTCAAGAACACGGGTATTAGAAAGACACAGCGAGGAAGAAAATACTCAGTAATCATCTAACATCAACTCATCAAGTTTCCTCAAGAAATACTCTTGATATTTTACTTATTTATGAACTTTTATCAATTTGCTTACCTGGAATACATTTCTTTCACCCACAATTGCTCCATTGACAAACTTTGTGTTGTCTCTTGTTATATTAGCCTGTAAGAATGCCATTCGGTCAATGCCAGTGCCACTGAGGGTTGTCGGAGGTCCATCAGCACTTACGCCTCCACTTGGCAACACCCTTTGCCCAGCTGGACATATATTACTACTTTCATCTCGTGTTGTTATCTCTTCCATCACAATTCCATAAGTGAACTTGCTTTGACGAGTGAAATTCGGCAATAAGTAATTATTTGTTGGGTGTGATAAGTAAGCTTACATAACATCTTAATAAGTAATTTGGTTTGTAAATTATCCAATTGAAATTAGTTGTTGACTTGAGGAAATATTCTGATTTGCCAACTTGATTGAGGGTTTTTTGCTAGTCTATATTGGTTGGATGATATTTTGTTAGGTAGTCATTGGTTGGCTACTTTTGGATTAATTTTATGGGGATTTAATATATATACAACTCATTTTTTTCATTTTAACATTACTCAGAGACAACAGTTTATAGATAATCTATTAAACCATCTTCTACCTAGAGTTTAGACAACATGCATGGAGAACCAAACCATTGTGTGTTTAAGTTTCTAACAAGTTTTTTACATCTCAAACCGTTGTCTATTAGTTGAGAGATGAAAAAAGTAAATTGCTGAGTTGTTAAAATTTTGTGGGAGATTAAATTAAAATAGGAGGGAGAATGAAAAATAAATAATTCAAAACAACCTCTAAAAGTATCTTTTAAAGTGTGGTGTTTAGACAACGCGTTATAAATCTGTCGTGTAAATCTTATAAATATAATGCTTTAAAACACCATTAGCTGTGGCCTTTCCTTTTAACAATGGTATAAACGCACAGTTGTTTGATTTTTAATGAGACAAGGGTAAGAATAAGCACTTGTCCAAATTACACAACATAAGCAGCAAAACCATCGTCTTAATCTGATAAATGGTTGTTATTTAACAACAGTTCTAGCGTGTTGTCTTAGTATTCTAAGACAACATTTTAGTTTGCACACTGTTGTCTGATTCCATGGGAGGGCATAACAAAGACAACAGTTTTTGAACTGATAGATAACTATTGTCTGTCCTTAAGCTCACACAACTGTTTTTTTTTCAAAATCATTTCACCGTTGTTGTATTTTTTAGGACAACGGTATTTTTTTTAATCGTTGTCTGATTGCATTTTTCTTGTAGTGTATATAATGTGTATAAGAATTTTAGAGTGTGTTCGGGTGCACACGGGGTAAACCCTAACCCGTAACCAAAAGGATAGTTATCCCTCTTTAACCAACTTAGCACATGTTCTTTGTTATTAAGACTTGAAACAAAATTATAGCCATTTATAAAAGTAAAAACAAATGCACACATAAAGTAGTGCCTACAAAATAGGAACTGAATGCACAAAATACTTCTACACTATATCAACTACCAACTCTCCTTAAACCCTCGTCTACTGATGTGACTAAGTCTTCGAGCTCCAACTAGATACATAGTCCTAATTTATTTCCCTAGTTTGGATTAAATAAAATAACTAATAAATATAATAAGCCAACATTCTCTCCCTTAATCCAAACTCCTTCGGTTTGGTGCATATATGAATGGGCTCTAATAAAAATATTCTAATTATAAACACAATTTTTTATAATTGGATAACACACACTAATATTAATATCATAAACAAGATTTACAACTTCTATTACTTATACAACTTCAAGCTACAACTTGATGTTCTTTCACCAGGCTTCAGCCTTTTTCTTTTCCTCTCACAAGAGCTTCGGTTCTTTTCTTTATCTCTAGATTCACTTGGATGTGTTATTTTATTAACACATCTAGGTTCTATTTATTACACACCAAGACTTTTGCGACTAAGACTTTTTCCAGCTTATAAACTATGACTAATAGCTATAGTTGTATAATTTATTTCTCGTGTGTACGAATTAATTTAGTTCTATTTTAATTCTAACCTCTCTAGGCAATCTTATGCCCAACTTTAATTTCCCATTCCTTATTTAATGGTAAAACAATAAGAGTCATGTGTGAAATTTGGACTTCAACTCCTCTACATCTTTAGATAAGTGTGTGCATCTTTTAGATAAGTGTTTCACCACCACCTTACATGTAGTTTATAAATTTCAACGCTTGTTGCATATTGACAACCCACAGAAATAAATTCAGTAGTAGTTGATGACATTAACAAGCTGGGTTTGAATTCTAACACTCCCCCTTAAACCCAGCTTTGTATTTTGATATGCATACAAAGGTGCAGAAGTGCTTAAAGTCGGTTATTAAAAATAACTCGTGGTTGTGGCATTTAAGGTATGGTCATCTTGGATTTTCTGACTTAAAATTATTGTCAAAGACAAAGATGGTGAATGGTTTTCCATAAATCAACGAACCGGGAAATTTGTGTGAAACATGTGTCAAAAGGAAGCAACACCGAAAAAAATTTCCCGTTGGAGATCATGGAAGCCAGGAGACCATTGGAGATAGCTTACACAGAAATTGCTGGTCCATTTGATGTTTCATCTCTTGGTGGTAACAGGTATTACCTAACATTTATTAATGATATCAGCTGGAAAAATTGGGTGTATATCCTGAAAGAAAAATCAGAGGCACTTCATAAACTCAAGGAGTTCAAAGCATTGGCAGAAAGGAAAATGGCTAGTATCAGAAGATACTCAGATCAGACTGGAAAAGTCGATTATACTTCGTACTTGTTTAGAAGTTTCTGTAGAGTACATGGAATCGATCATCAGTTAACAACGAAATATACTTCTCAACAAAATGGCTTTGCAGAAATAAAGAATCGCACAATTCTTGATATGGCGAGAAGCATGGTGAAACCAAAGCACTTGTTAAGAACTTTTTGGGCTAAAGCCATTTTATATAAAGTTTATTTGTTGAATCGTTGTCTAACAAAAACAAAGTTGCTGGTTTATTCTTTAATGATGATGATGATTACAATGGGGACGACCGCAACAGTGAAGATGGCGGAGATGATGATCAAACTCCTCCACAAAGTCTGAATCAACAAACTCCTTTATCGACACCATCAACGGGAGGAAGCAGCAGTTTTGGGGGAGCACCGAGAAAAAATTAAAGTCTAGATAATATCTATGAAACAACAAGTCCGGTACAAATATCCTTTGATTATTCTTTATTTTGTTTGATGGTTGAATGTGATCCAGTTATATTTGAGGAAGCTTCTGAGGAAAGCAAATGAAACAAAGTCATGGATGAAGAAATCGGCACAATCAAGAAGAATGATACATGGGAGCTCATAGATCTTCCAGAAGGACACAAAGTAATTGTTTTCAAGTGGGTCTATAAAACCAAGACAAATCAAGATGGAGAAGTGGAGAAATACAAGGTGAGGTTGGTGGCTAAAGGCTACAAGTAGAGATATGGCATTGATTATGACGAGGTATTGGCTCCAGTTGTAAGAATTGATACTATACGACTTCTGACAGCAATTGCAGCTCAAAACCAGTGGAAGATATTTCAGATGGATGTCAAGTCAGCATTTTTGAATGATTATCTTGCAGAAAAAGTCTATATTGAGCAGCCGTCCGGATACGTTCAGAAAGGCCGAGAAAAAAAGTCTGCAGACTTAAGAAAGCTCCGCGAGCATGTAACATGTGGGTTGATGAATTTTTCCAGAAAAATGGTTTTGTGAAGAATCCATACGAGCATGCTCTTTACACGAAAACAAATTCAAAAGGAGATATTATGATTGTTTACTTATATGTGGACGACATGATCTTTACCGGAAATAACGCTTAAAGGTATTTTTAATTTATTTAAAATCTATATAAAAATTATTATAATTTTTGAAAAGACGGATATGACCCTAACGAATAAATGATTTTAAATCTTTTATACCAATCATGTATAGGATATTATATATATGTATATATATATTGATGATTGATTGAATATGAGAATTAGGGCCATTTCACGATGATTAATTATGGGGTTAAACTTGTTCATTTTTTTAAATAATTTGCTCGTTTATTTTAGTATCATGAATATAAATTGTTTATTATGATTGAAGTTAACTGGTGTGCTTGTTTATTCGAGTGTGGAGATGAAAAATATTCATTTTTTGGGTGAAATTTATCAAAATACCTTTTTTAAAAATATACGACAGAAAATATTATTTCAGTCACCTATTTCTTAATTGAGTAATGATAATAAGTATAAGCTATAAGGTATGTCAAAAAATTATAAAAGATACTTATTTTTAACTTGGGTATTCCTTTTGAGACAACATGAACTACTAAATGCGTATAATAAAAACATATTTTTTTAAAAAAAATATTTATTTTGTATACTATTTCTTCAAATGCATATATAATACAAAATATGATACCCACTTACAAAAAAAATGTGTATCCAATTCAGAATATGATTCCCAAATGACAAATATGAATCAACGGCCCGACCAAAATTGATTTTTTTGTTAGAACCCGGCCATAATTTTTATATCTTTGTTAACAATTTTTTAAAAAAAGTTTAACAAAAATACCAAAGCGTGAGAAGGATGGCCATTTTTACCGGCCTATTACGCATTGACTAACTGGGTATTTGCTAATATGCAATTCTAGTATGCATAATATATATTCTTTTTAAAAAAAAATTAACAAAGCCTAATACGCACACCAAAAATGGGTAATCAGTAATAAGACTTTATAGAATGCGTATTACACACTATAACGCATTGTTCCAATACGTATATTCATTTTTTTATTTATTTTAAATTATAAACTTTTGCCCATTTCGAATACGGGTAATGACTAATATGCATTCCATATATACGTATTACAACCAATAATTTTTTCAAAAAACAGAAAAGAATATACATTTTATAATAAAACATATTACGCATTGGCATAATGGGTGTTTCCATTTTGAATTAAAAAAAGCATATTAGCTCTTCTTTTTGATAATGTTGATGAGACTGCATAGTTGTATGAACAGTATACGTGATAACTCAACACTAGAACAGAACAGGTAAATAACAATACGTCTACACAAGAAATCAGGAAAAAAAGAAGACATAGCAAATTCAAAGAATCAAAAGATTAGAAGAAGGCTTGAAGTCTGTTTACAGGTCACTGAAAGAAGTTCATTAATATATTCATTTCTCAGTGAAGAATAAAGGTTAAAGACTTTCAGGGTTTCAGAAATGATGAAGATTCAGTGTAAAAGTGCCACCAGAAGATTTCAGTGTATTAGCATTGATTGAAGATAGACAGTGTTTGCAGCATAGAATTTTAAAGAATTAAAAACAACATATGGACAAAGGTTGAAGAAGACATATGAAGTCTTGAAGCTATACTCACTGAAAGGAATTTATTTATATGTTCAAGCGTCAGTGAAGAAAAATTAATGAATGAAATATTCATGATTGTAGTAGGAATGAAGACATTTCCTAACTACTAGAAAAGATTCCAGTGCAAGTACATTTGTTTATTCTAGGATATAATATGAAAACCTGAATCGAAGTTAGTCGTCTGTGAACCAGAACAGTTGCACTAGGCGTCAGCAGTTAGTGAAAGGAATCTGAGTATTATCATTAAAAGAATTGTTAAGTGAGGATTCGTGTCTGAAGATGAAGGTTATATGGTTTATACGAAGAATCGGAGAGAAGACCTAAAGACGGGGCAGTTTAAGGGTTACAGCGTTCCACAGAAACTAAGTCAAAGTGATCACTAATTTGTAGTAAGATTCACCGAGATCATTATATTTCTTATTACAAGCAAGAACATTGAAATAAAACTCAATATCTAAGTAAAGGAATTGGTCTTAACCTATTTGGAGCAATAGTTAAGAAACTATAGCAGAAACTGAGTTCAAGTGAGCTTGTTTGTTACTGTAGTCACCACTTAGGAGTCAGGAATTATCCCAAGGCATAAGTGGTTACTCTAAGCGTCTCTAGGTCACAACTAAGCCTTCTAAGGAGGACCAGGGTCACAACTAAACCTTACTAGTGTTCTAGAGGTCGCAACTTATGAAATTGGCCAAGGCAAAGTTCCCTCCAAGGAGATCCAGACACAAGTTTGCTTTCTGAGGGAAGCTTAATCGCAACCTAAAGCTACAAAGAGTACTATGGTTTCTAGTTACATGATTTTTTTAAGGCAAACTTCCATCTGCTCACAAGTTAGTACTACAAGATATCCTAGGTCGCAATTTATAGACAAAGGAGAAGGAACTAGCAACTTAGCTTATCCAACAGCCTATGGTCGCAAGTAAGGCCTATGAGCTCCTCTCTAGTCACCACCTAGCTCTACAAAGGTGATCCAATTATAAGTTGGGATGTTAGGGAGTACTATTAGTCTCCACCAACATACTTACTGAGGAAAAAATATTTCATAGGCTTCACATATGCCCAAGTAAAAGAAAATAAGCTCCCAGGGACACAAGTCAACTCTCAGCCATACTTTATTAATTCCATCAATTGATTTATGTGGTAAATAATTATTCATGTATTTCTAATTGATATAAAGTCTACACAACAGAAGCAGAATAAAAAAAATGATAGTTGTTCTGTTTATCTTCTTCACCAATGAGAGCTGATAAAACAAGAAACATGGACATACAGAGAAGCCCAACACATTGAATATCTGTTAAACTTCTCACCGGAAAAATGTTATAATGTCTTGTTCAACTCTTATATATTCATAAGGGGCAATAAAATCGTTATTTGGTAATTAGATCTTACACAAACAAAAAACTAGATCATTGTAAATGATAATTTGTATATCTTTGTAGAAGCAAGAAAATTGTTGTTCTTGGATTGTAACTGGTTAATTTATTTACTGCAGTTTAGCAACACCCTTCGAGGATTTATACATGCTTATATACTTCCATGAATATCTTGTGTTTGTTATTTTATTGTCCTAAACACTATTCACCTCAAGAATACGGAACCACTAACCCAACACTAAATTATATATTCGCAAAATATTCGAAAGAATTTTTTAATTTAGTGAGTATCGTATTCAATCCCCTCCCTTCTATGATACTTCGGGACCTAACAATTGGCATCAGGGCTTGTTGATCGATATACAGATCAGATCAGGTGTGATAGAACAAACAGGTAAGTTCTCATATTTTCAAATTTTTTACTTTTCAAATATTATCAACTCTTGAGATTTTTTAATTTTAAATACTATGTACTTACCTAAGAAAAAGGTTCTTAAAGGATTGGAAGACTCAAAATTCTTCCGAGTGTTACAGATGATTTTAATCTTTTAAAAAAAATGAAGGCCATGTGCCATTTAGATAAAAATTCTCGAATACGGAAATTAAAGATATTGGTTTTCTTATTACAATAAAGCTGATTTTAAGACCTATGGAAGAAAATTATGGAATATCGTCAAAGTCTTACTCCATAGGATACCATTGGATTTTCAGATACGGAAAGAATGAAGTTTCGAGGGATACAATTTTTGCGAGGATTTTAAGACAGCTCTAATGATTCAAGATTATACAATCATACCATAGTTTGAACCAATGCTACATTTATCCAAGAATCAAAGACATTGTAAAGAAAGGAATTGATGAGGTGAGAGAGAATAGCGTGGACATATAAACATCTCAGTTGTAGGCATTAGTATTGGAACCTCTAAATAAAGTCGAAGAGTTATTGGTTATTGAATCAAAGGAAGCTCATAAAGATTAAAGTGAGGCTTTACTATAGATGACAGGTTAGTGTTTCACATGTCATGGAAGTTTAGTCATATCAGATTCAAAAGGAATACATAAACAATATCCAATGATCAATCCTATCTATTCTGAAGCAGAGACTATTTAGGATTCAGTTCAAGAGGTGGTTACAAGACTCAGATGGTGACATAAACAAGATTTGATAGCTACAGTTTTAAAAAATATGTCAAGGAAAGGTTTCCTACAACAAAACATGAATATTGACAAACAAGAATGAGTAGGGACTCAGTTGACGAGTTGAGACAAAGGTGGAATGTTTTTTAAGGAAGCATACAGTCAAAACTTATAGTGCATAGGGAAATAGTTGGGATGGATAAGATGGCGAGAAGAAAGATCATGAGTATCTTGTTTTCATAGCAATCTTTAAGGATGATTCAACTCATATATCTCAGGTTTCAATTTCTTGAACCACTGCAATATTTTGCTCTTAATATTCAATGCATGATTAAGATCTTAGTGGTTAAATGTTTAACACTGGCACAAGCATGATAGCAAGTGGACTTATTCACCTTCCCTTGCTCCTTATTTGTTGACTTTTTGCACTATGAAATGGAAGAAGATCAAGAAGAAGAACAAGAGCAACCAAAACAAGTGGAAAGTGAATAAGAGGAAGAAAATGCAAGGGAAGGTGAAGAAGAAGAAGATGGTTATGATAGTATTGACGTTGAAAGTAAAGATGAGTAATAAATGTACTTTATCATTTTAGGCTAATTTCTATTCTTGTATGAATCAAAATATGTAATGTGATATGTTTGTGGAAGGAAATGAGATGATTTTATAATTTTAGTCATATTTTTATTTTAAATGTATTTTCGGTTTACTAACATTTTTTTGAATTAACTTTTCTCACAATTTCAACTTTTTAACTAATTAGACGGTTTGAAAATATTTTAAATGTATAATATGATGTGTTCGTGCAAAAAAATTAGAATTTTTTATCATTAACGACACTTTCCTAATTTTAAATGAATTAAAATGAATTTTCGGCTCACTAACATTATTTTCAACTAACTTTTCTTGCTATTCAAACTTTTTAATCAATTTGACATTTTGGAAATCTTATAAATATATAATATGATGTGTTGGTGCAAAAAAATTGGATGATTTATCATTCTTGGCAAATTTCTTAATTTTAAATGAATTAAAATGAATTTGTCGTTTACTTGAATTTTTTCAACTTTTTTCATTATCCTAATTTGTTCACTAAATTGAAGATTTGAAAATCTTAAGAATATGTAATGTCATATGTTTGTGCAAAGAAATTTGACAATTTTATCAATCTAGGCATATTCCTAATTTAAAATGAATTAAAATAGATTTTCCGCTTACTAATACCATTTTTAACTAACTTCTCTTACTATTCAAACTTATTAACCAATTTGATGGTTTGAAAATTTGATAAATATATAATATGATGTGTTGGTGCATAAATATTGGACAATTTATTGTTCTAGGCAAATTTTTTAGTTTAGATGAATTGAAATGAATTTTCCTTTTTACTTGTATTTTTTAACTTTTTTTGTAATCCTAAATTTTTCACCAATTTGAAGGTTACGAAATCTTAACAATATATAAAGTGACATGTTTGTACAAAGAGATTTACAAATTTTATCATTATAGGCACATTTCTAATTTTTAAGAATTAAGATGAATTTCCCGTTAATCCATGAAGATTTTCATATAAGGTTTGTGATTACTTGTGTTTTGCTAAGATTCTTTTATTATTTTGTTATAATATGATTTACAGTACTTTTTTTAGTTTAAAATGAGTGGTTTAGTGATGTAGATTTGGATAATAAATTGCAGCAGGGGAAAAAGTTTGAAATGAGTGGTTTAGTGATGTAGATTTGGATAATAATTTGTCAAGCAGCAACTAACCCACTTATTGGGTAAACTGCTTATTAATAAAAAGAATGATTAGGTTTGGATAACCTATCAATAATGATTCAATTAACATTTTCCCCCATTTTCTCTTCATGTCGGGTCACTAAATTTTTTCTTTTAGCCCTTGGTCCGTAATAGTACTCCTCGGATGCATTCCCTATCTCAATTTACAAATGTTTTATCAAATTCTTCACTTTTACTTTTGGCCCTCATAATACCCATATCCTACCTACATCATGGCATCTTATAATTTTTCTTTATCATCCATTTGATTCCACCTTCTTTCTTATTTAAGTTCTTTATTCTCATAGTTCATTATTTCTTCTTAACACACGTAAGTCTTCCAATAGTATTGTTCGGTTCTTCATCAAATAAACCATTCTTGTGGCTAACTCTGGATCGAAATCTTTTAATTCATATACGTTACTATCATTATTAATTTCTACCATACGTCGGATACTTGTGTTCGCGAGTTTGCCCGTATTTTGGAGTAATTCTCATTACATCGTAGTTCTATATTGGTATACCTTTAAGTCCTTTAATAAAACCTTATTACAAATGATAAAATCTATTTGATCGTCTAGAAAAATCCATATTGGTGTAGTTACTAATTTCTTCTTTATTCCACCTCCCTTTTTCTTTTCCTTCATTTCTTCTCTTTTCTCTTTTCTCTATCTTAAATCTTTAGTTCTTGAAAACATTCTTCTCATTTGTCTATACTGATAACTTTTTATTTCTCTTGTCTATTACAAAAGACATATTCATCCGAGTAAAGCCTCACATGCTTGCAGCAACTTTCAAATCCTACTGTTGTCCTTACTTCTTCCAACCTCCTCATTGTTTTGATTTCGGATTTGAAAATCACATCATAATTTGACTTAATTTAATTGGAATCGATTTTCATCTAACTAACCATTAAATGGTAAAATTAACCAATTAACTCACTTAATTGATCAATTGCACCAAATGATGACTAGCTAAATGAAATCAAAGACCAATTATATATAGTCGGATTGGCTGTAACAACCTCTTTCAAGAAACGAGATCACAATTATTTGGGGTATCAACAGAAATATCAATATTATACGGAAGTATACTTTCTATCTTTAAATGTAGGGTATTTTCCGAAAATTTAGGCAACATCTACTTTATATTATTGACTATCAGCCGTACTCAAGCCGACACCAAAAATCAATCAAACAACCAACAATCAATCAAATAACCAACAATCAACCCACAAGTATGCCAATCAACTGCCACCTTCTAAACTCACCATTTCACCACCACATATAATACTAGCCGGTATAACCCATATTTTTAGTTCAACTTAAGATTATAGTGAATAATTCTTATTATACCATACATTTTCTTATTTCTTCTGATTATAACAGAGTATCAGTAATGAGTACAATTACAAATTATCCTAATTAACAATTTATCTATCCTTTACAATAAACATTTGTTCTTATTAGTTAACTTGTTCAACTTCTGATAACCAACACATGGTCTCAACCAACACTATCATAATATTGTGAAAGAATTCAATTAGTTTTAAAGCATTACTTCTTAGAAATATTTGTAGTTGAATCACCATATCCTCATCTCCACTTATGTCTTTTCATACTGAACTTCCTTCACTGGCTCAGTTTTGAGCATCAAATCTACCATGACTCATTTACTTAAGTGGGAAAACCCAACCATTCCTTGAATAACACCCTTGAATTTTATTCGTAACTAGAATTTCTTCGATCTTGAATCTTCATGACAAGTATTTCTCACATTATTGAGGTATGCCTTACCTTCATAATATATTAATCGATTGTCCGGTTATTATTAAAAATTTCTTTATTCGCTTATGTTGTACAATCAATCATTTGCCTTATCTGGTATATGCAGCATTACTTTCTGATTTCTACGGTTAATTTACCTCATACGGTTCGCTAACTACTCCAATTCACGCCAAAATCTCAGACTTGAAACGTATCATGTATACAGATTTCCGCCTCTGATTTAATGTCCTCGTAACAATCACGTTATTGGCATAATAATTCTCCTTTGCCGTAAATATCCACCATTTATTGGCTTGTAATTATCCATACTCAACATGTAACTTTATCTGCTACACGGAATCATTTCATTTCCTTTTAAAACCCTCAAAGAATAGACCTTACACAAGAAGGAAATTTATGTATATGACTCTGATTGGAAACCTTTTGTAAAGAATATACAGTGCAAGGAAACAATCAGAAGGATCCATAAATTAATAAATCATAAATGAAGAATAAAGAATGAATGATGATTTAAGTATGAGTGAGACAACCATATTTGTACTCAAAATGGCCAGTCTTTCATACTATATGGCATACAGCACATGATTTGATGGCGTCCCACCAGACTCTTCGTTATTTTGACAAAGAGTCACACCATAACACTGCTTGTCTCAATAAGAAAACAAGACTTGAGGGGAAAAATGCTTTTAAAAGGAATACAATGATTTTCTTATTACCTCATAGAGTTGATTATGAAATAAGTTCATACTTTATTCAAGATTCATAAGAATATATAGTTTTATAGAAAATAATGATATCATTGGTCGTCATCCACATTTCATCTATTTACAGCTTCAATGCTGGTTCGATCAATATTCCATTCCGAGTCATATATTAACTTTAGAAAGTTCTCTGAAATGCCTTCATAAATTGATCATTATAATAGATTCCTACTTATTACGTCTTGAACCTTTAGCTTCACACATCCATGTTCAATATTTTTATAATTCGACCCTGTTTGCAACCTTACGAGATTTGCAGTCATAACTTCAAATTTATTTTATGCTACTGATCATCCAACATATCAATTCTTTTGTTAATAATATTTTTCCTTTGAAAAAGTCTGGAAATTTGATCAAACTCCTTCGATCATGCTCATGCTTCTTTTCAATCGACGTATTCTTTAAACTCTAATAGTCTCAGAGATTTGATGAATAGTTTCTCTGCACGCTGAGTCTATTATTAACATTATCAAACAAAATTTGCATTCCTCTATTGAGAACAATCGAAACTTCTTCGTAATAGCGGGTCTACTTGACCATCTAAATTAACCATACTAATTCTAGAACAAGTATTTTTCTGGATCATCTGAGTCTTATAACAAACAAGAAACTCCAGTAGTGGTTTGACAACCAGGTTTCTAAAACTTGCTTTGTTTAAAGGACTTTTTAGAAAAAAATTGTTTAGAAAATCTCTTTTGAAAACTGGTTTAAAATATCATACACCTGGTCGTCATTACTATATGAGTTGGTTATCTGCTTTCTCAACTACCACAAGGTATCCAATTAGGGAAACAGCCAGATAAGAGCCCACTTATTTCCATATATCTTCTACCCCTTATTGGGTCCATTTTGCCTTCATTGGTCGATAAAAACTTCAGTTATCGTTGCATATTATCTTATTCGTAACTTCACTTCTAGTCTTCCATACTGGTAACACTCCTATCATCATCTCTTACGATTGCTAAGTATAACAGGTCTATCTAATAATCATCAAATATATTTTATAAAACAAGATCGGCTATTATCACATCACATTATTATTATATGTATCACGTATGGTCATAACACCATCATCTAATTCGAAGAAAACTCTCGATCTCAAATCTTCTCAAACTCCTTTAAAATCCATCTAGCTCACTCCACAAGATAATCATGGGTGGCATACTTACTACTGGCTCCATATAACCCGGTAGAAGCTATTTTCCAGAACAGACGAATCCTCTCTCAAGGTTTCTTCTCACCTTTTTTAATATCTCGTGTACTCACTATATGTTATAGCTCTCGAATCCATCCTCATAGGTGTTGTTACTCCATAAAACAGGCTTCAAACGAATGGTAGGGGATAAGATGTGGCATAAATTGAAAAGATGCACTTACAACTGAATGTTCGGTAGAACCAGAATCAGTAGGTGGGGATCCTCGAATAGATGGTCTCACATCAGGGGATAGAATAATAGCTTGAAAAGGTGCAACCGTCACAACAGGAGGTAATATGGCTACCACTGGTTGAAGAGCAGGGCATGAATCAAATGATGGTCCTCCGACTTAATGCTCCGAATAATCAGACGATCCTGGAATAAAAAAATATGTCATCACTGCTATCTGAAAATCGCGTTGCTAGATAAGAATCTCGAATCTCATCACGAATCATACCAAAACCTATTATACAGTCGCACTCAACCTCTCGACATCCTACCTTTCTATTTCTTAATCCTAATCCTAATCCTAACCCTCTATCCCTTTCCGATAAACTAGGCTTGTTTCAATGACTTATAACTTGTGGCTCTGATACCAAACATGTGACACCCTCCAAACCCGGGTCAGAAGTTTGGGGTTTACAACACACACATAATATATAAACCTGTATATATAAAATAATATATGGATTGACCCTTCTTTACACAACCACGGATTACAACATGTTAAAGTATGAGAAAATACCACAACCTTAACTTTTATTACATCGTACCAAATCCCAACTAGTTCAACTTACAACTGATAATGATGTCATTCTTACAATCTTGCATAACTCATCTACAATAATAAGCTCCTGCTAGCTCGATCCAACTTAACCTGGAATCCTAGCTAGCACACTAGACAGCGAATCCTCGTTACCAACAATTTCCTTTTCCACTGTAGAATAACATAAACAGATTTGCAAGATTGAGCTAACTTGCTCAACAAGTCATAATAGCAAAAACTGAGGTTAAACAATTATCAATTCAAATGATTCAGAAGAATCAAGTCTCTGGATAAGCAGGGATTAGAATTGGATATTCACTTTCATTTTGAAAATCAAGGGTGTAAGTCATATGTCATAGACCTATTTGTATATTCGAGGATTCAACTCAACTCAAATAAGAATGTAATAAGTAAATAGTGGATCGACCGTCAGAGAGATCTCGCAAAGTAATATCTGTCAAAGGATTCAGAGACAATGTTCATCTACAGACTTGAGGAGTTAATTCACTGGAAGAAGTTCAAGAAGTTGATCATGCCTCAGTGATATAAATCAAGATCGTGGATTTAATCAAGTGACAGAGATCTCGTCAGAGTATCATTAATTACAAGGATTAAATCTGAAGAAAATCAGAGTGTCAAAGTCAAGACATGAAGAAACGTCACGGAAGTTAGTCACTCATGAACCAGACAGTACATCGAGTGTCAGCGTTGAAGTGGCAGAATTGATTCATAAGTCTCAGTGATTTTCAGAAGATTATCAGAAGATTGGATGCTGCTCAAGGTTAGTATTAATTCTCTATTAATTAATTAAGTCATATAATTTAATTAAGAAAATAAATTATATCTGCAAAGATTAATTTATTGATTAATTAAATTAATTGATTAATTAATTCAGAATTAATATTAAGGATTTTCAGGTTTTTAATTGGTTTAAAAATCTATTTAAATTGAAACAAGGCAAACTGATTGTATTAGTATGACAATCGGTATGACAATCAATAGTCATACCGAAAGTCATGCTAATTCATTTAATTGTCTTGTTAGAATTTTTATTAGATTAAAAATCTGTTATTAATCTTTGCAAGACAATCTGAATTGTACTTATGTGACAATCGGTATGACAATCAATTGTCATACCGAAAGTCATGCCAGTTCAAATAGATTGTCCTGCCGAAAGTCATACCAGTTCATTCATCTCGGCTGTTTGATAAAAGAAGCAGAAGACTTTTTGTTTCAAATGTAATCAACACAGCAACCAATACAGAACAAGAGAGAAAACAGCAGAAAACAAAAGAAAAACATTTCATCATTCATCTGCTTATTCAAGATCAATATTCTAGTTTGTTAATGTTAAATCCAAACCACTAGAATTATTTATCTTGTTCTTGTGTAACAATCTAGCGGATCAAAATCCCTAGAACTTAATCTCAAATCGCGTTTAGCATTTGATTCTAATTATTGCAAAAAATAGAAAAAGTTCATGTCGAATTTATTCTAGATTTGTGATAATTGATTTGAGATTAATACCTTGTAATCGATACAGTTGTTGTAACACCTTTCAAGTTTAATAATATTTTTATTTAACTTGAATTTTGTTTCACATTTTTTATTCCGTATTTAATTCGATTATTCGGTGCTGTTTGTATTCAACCCCCCCTTCTACAAACACATTGGGACCCAACAATTGGTATCAGAGCCTTCTGATTAACGAACAAATCAAGATCCTAGACTTTTGTGATTTTTCAACTCCTTGAATTTTTATTTATTCAAAAATCCATAATGACTTCACATAAAGTTGGAACCGTTAAAATTCCACAATTTGATAAAGAGAATTATATCATGTGGAAGAAGAAGATGCTATTATTTTTACAAGTTGCAAATCCCAAATATTCAAACTTGTTAAAGAAGGGTATAAAAACTCCGATGGTTATTGAACCGGAGGTAATAATAGATGGTGTGGTGACTACTGAAGCTAGAACCTATCCAAAAGAGCCTGAAGATTTTACTCCTGCTGAGAAGGAAGAAGCCTCCTTGGATGCCAGCCTTCAATTAATATTAATTGATTCCCTTGATCCCTTGATGAACAGACATGTGATGAACTGTAAAAATTCCAAACACATGTGGGAAACTATTGAGGTGATTAATGAAGGCACAGAGGAAGTTAGGGAAAACAAGTTGGAAATCCTAACCTCTGAATATGAACATTTCAAATCAAATCCAGGAGAAGGAATTACTGAAGTGTTTGAGAGGTACAATGCGTTGATCAACAACCTGAACATCAATGGAAAGTATTATTCAATCAGGGAGGTCAACAAAAAGTTCCTTTTAACACTGCCAGCTCATCTTGAACATAGAATCACTTCCATTAGAGAAGCTAGAGATCTGAGTGAGATTTCTTTGGACAGGCTCTATGGAGTGTTAAAAACCTATGAGTTGGAGCAGATTCAACAGAAGGAAGTCTACGGGAAGGATAGAATGGTCAGCACATCTACTGCACTTATAGCTGAAGGTCAACAACAACAACAATCTCAACAGTTAGAAAGAATGGTACAGTTTTCCAAGGGTGAGGAAAATGAGTTAGTAGCAGAATATGATCCTCCTACTACAAATCAATCAAGTGATGATTTTTATTCCTTGGAAGAGCTGGAGCAATTGGAAGATGAATCAATGGCCCAAATTGTCAAGAGATTCTCCCATGTCAGATTCAGGAGGAATCCCAAGCTTAAGTACAAGTCCAACTACAACAAATTCCAGAAAGGTGGATCTTCATCCTCTAACACCAGCAGTGGTGGGTACAAAACAGGGATGGTTGATCGAAGCACCATTAGATGCTATAACTGCAATGAGTTGGGACACTTTGCCACAGAATGTAGGAAGCCAAAGCAAGTAAGAAAGAACTCTGAAAGGGCTTATTTGGCAAAGGGAAGAAGCTGGGATGATACTGACAGTGAAGATGAAGATGAAGGAAATCTTGCTCTTATGGCTATTGATGGAAAAGCTTCATCGTCAAGAATAGAGGTAAAACTTTCTGATGCTGAAATGGTTTATCATCTAAGAGGTAACTTAGATTGTGCACGTCGTGATAATGAACTGTTAAGTTTACAGATCACAGACCTTGAGAAAGAGGTCAATGAATTAAGACTTGTGCACATTAATCAAGACAAATTAAAAGAACAGGTATCTTTTCTAGAGAATAGAGTTGACTGTTATAGAAAACTCGAAACTATTCTCAAAGACAAGATCACCGGTCTTGAGACTAAGGTTAGAGCCTACTTCAATTCTTGTTCGAAGGCTAAAGAGTTCTACAGTAAGCAAGCTGTTAATCAAACATCTGGAATAGGTTATGATTACAATGCTGCTATTGGAGAATTAGGCATAAACTCCCCTCCTCATGTCTGTGCTAAAGGGAGGGAAGTACCACATGTGCTTAAGGGTGTTGATGAACCCCTCTATAAAGCATCAATTGCTGAACCATTTGATGCAACCTCTTCTGTTATTCATGAAGAAATACGTGCTGAAGATCATGCTAATGAGAAGATTGTTTCCAAGTCAAGTGAGTCGAAAGTTCCAGTCAAAGTTGTGGAAGCAACTGAGACTAACTCAGACACACATGAGTTGGATAACAATAATTCCATGTCTACCATGCATAAATTACCTGCTGTTAATCACTCTCATAAAGCATGTGGTGTTGCTAATTGTGTGTCTTGTGCTTTTAATATGATGTATGCTTATTTTAATGGTAAGCATGTGTCTAATGATAAGACTACTCCTCGTCAGCATGTGAATAACAAGAAGCATGATAGGTCTAAGACTGCTAGTCCTTCTAAGGCTAGAAAGGAGACATTTGTGCCTAAGCTTAAACAGAAATTTGTTAAGGCTATTTACAAGGTCAAATGTTCAGTCATTGAGAATGTTGAGACAATTAAAATTAAAAATGTTGTTTTGCCTGACAAAGGACAGTTCTACAAGTATGCCGGGCCCAACCAAGTTTGGGTTCCGAAGAAGGTCTAATCCATTTGTAGTGCAGGGCATTAAACATGTATAACCGGTAGTGTGGATTCTTGACAGTGGATCATCAAGACATATGACCGGAGATAGAGCCCTGCTATCAAATGTGGTTGAGAAAGCTGGCCCCATGGTTACCTTTGGAGATAACAGCAAAGGTTTCTCTGAGGGATATGGCTGTTTGCAAGCTGGGAATGTTATCATTGTAATTTTGTATATTGTGCTAGGTTATTATCAGGAAGCAGTATCTAACATATAGCACCAGTGATGAGACTTGAGAATATTATGACATATCAGACACCTGCTGCACATTACACTTGGAATTGAACTCTAGTAAGATGTACAAGTGTACTCCTGGTTGGTGAGTCAAAAGAGGAAGTCAGTGCACCACAGTTCATGGACTTTGCAGTTGCAGATCTATTGGACTATGCAATCTCTTCTTCACAATCTCACTTCAGGTTGGTATGAACTAGTATACTGCTCAAGCAATCGTCAAGGACATGGTATGGCACTCTAACTGCAGTTATAATTTTATATGAATAAGTAGAGTCGTCATATTAATAACTATCTTATCACTAAGCACAATCATATTGTTTTATATGTGCAGTGGTATACTGATTATGCAATATAACAATTAGTATCTAAAGTACTTGACAAGTATCGGTCAATGATATCTTGTTAACATTATGTTGCAGATATTTGTAAGCTTTTGACATGAATGAGAATTACTTAGACTTTACCCTAAGTGATCAATGTTTTATCAAAAACTCATTCATATTGAAAAATAAAAATTAAGCTTCTTTCTACATTAGTGATTTCTTATTTCATGTAAAATCTTTTGAAATCACTATTGTAAATCATTTTCTCTCTATTACCATATATTCTGTGTTACAGGTTCAGTCTCCAATGACTTTCTTTCATTGACAGTCATGAGGTTGAAAACCCACAACATCTATCCCAGACTGT
This sequence comes from Apium graveolens, assembly GCF_009905375.1. NCBI lineage: Eukaryota > Viridiplantae > Streptophyta > Magnoliopsida > Apiales > Apiaceae > Apium > Apium graveolens. The sequence continues at coordinate 3,359,793 of NC_133647.1, read as the reverse complement.
AAAGACAAACATAAAAACAGAACCAACCAACACTCTCTTACCACTAAATGTAGTATGAATGAGCGTGAGGGAAATAGTGCCTTAGTGCACCACATAAGGAAGGTTCTGTAGTCAACCCAGTAGCTCTGTCTCCTACATAGATGAGTAGTATTTAAACCGAGACAACTGCTAGCCCCCATACATCTTCTCAAAAAGATGTAATGGCTGAAAAGGCACAAAAACAGTTACTAGATTCATTCTCTCAACAGGGTGAGTCTATTGAATTTTGCCTGTCGGCCAAGGTATCCGATGTAGTGTCACCACTTCAAACATAATCAATTCTTGATGCACAAGGAGAGGTTACACACACAAAGGATGAGTTGACGGAAACAAGAGTTTCGACCATTTTAAGGTCAGATTCGATTGTTCAAGGTTCGTTAGTGGACCAATTGCCTTTACAGGTGTTAGGAGAGGATACTGATCCAAAAGCCATATGTCAGTGGTCAGTGTCTACCTCCCCAGGCTTAAATCCCCTGGATGCATCTGCGGATAGTGGATCTGACATAGGCGCAGATCGGCAACTTGTTGACAATGATTCAGATATTACCTGCTAAGTCACAAGGAAATGTCTTCACAGACATTAGAAGGGAACTTTGATCTTTATGCTAAATTCGTTGGATCATTGTTTACCTTCCCAGAATTCAAATCTGGAACCCTAAAAGGGAAACTAGCAACTTGTAAATTATGACTCAGATTCATCTGACAAGTTTAACAAGGATGGGGATTTGTGAACTCCCATTGCACCACCTGTGACCTCCTTTAAGGATGGCTAAGGTGATTTTCCTTGCAGGTACAGCTGATTTTTGGAGCTATGAGAGGAGTGATACACTTGTGAGAATGAGTGTAAACACGAGTGGAGAGAAGAGTGAAACACATGTGAGGTACACTAAAACACAATCACACACTCACAGTGAGGAAGAAAGAGAAAGTACTTGTTATTTCTTTTCCAACCAAGTGAAATATGAGAACTCCTTCAGACGACGGCATACATTCCTTCTTTAAGGGGGAGATAAAAGCTTAAGTAATAGTTTGGAGGATTCCTCAACTAAGGGGGAGAAATAGCAGGGAGGAAGAAAAAGATCCTACATGTACACTACACCACACCATTGTTGTTTCTAACTACGGATCCTATTGTACGGGAGAGGTGGTAAACACAAGGTGATTTCCTAGTAAGGGAAGAAGCTGTTAGGGGAGTACCATTGGTTTTTATCTGCGGATCCTATTGTACGGGAGAGGTGGTAAAACGAAGGTGATCTTCTTTAATCAGTTGATTCTCATAGGGGGAGAAGCAAGAGATATAGGCTTCTCAACAGGAAATGTGGTTGTACAAATGAAGATGGAACTACTTGAAGATATGTTCAGTCTAGAGGAACATCTACTTGGAATCTGGAAAATGTTAAATCTCATCCAGAACTTTTCTGCTATTTACTTTGCATGTATGTTTATATCTTTTTCTTATTTGTTAGTTGAGTTATCCTCTAGGTATTTGTGTGTTATTGTCTAACAAACAAATAGGGGGAGATTGTAAGTCATATGTCATAGACCTATTTGTATATTCGAGGATTCAACTCAACTCAAATAAGAATGTAATAAGTAAATAGTGGATCGACCGTCAGAGAGATCTCGCAAAGTAATATCTGTCAAAGGATTCAGAGACAATGTTCATCTACAGACTTGAGGAGTTAATTCACTGGAAGAAGTTCAAGAAGTTGATCATGCCTCAGTGATATAAATCAAGATCGTGGATTTAATCAAGTGACAGAGATCTCGTCAGAGTATCATTAATTACAAGGATTAAATCTGAAGAAAATCAGAGTGTCAAAGTCAAGACATGAAGAAACGTCACGGAAGTTAGTCACTCATGAACCAGACAGTACATCGAGTGTCAGCGTTGAAGTGGCGGAATTGATTCATAAGTCTCAGTGATTTTCAGAAGATTATCAGAAGATTGGATGCTGCTCAAGGTTAGTATTAATTCTCTATTAATTAATTAAGTCATATAATTTAATTAAGAAAATAAATTATATCTGCAAAGATTAATTTATTGATTAATTAAATTAATTGATTAATTAAATTAATTGATTAATTAATTCAGAATTAATATTAAGGATTTTCAGGTTTTTAATTGGTTTAAAAATCTATTTAAATTGAAACAAGGCAAACTGATTGTATTAGTATGACAATCGGTATGACAATCAATAGTCATACCGAAAGTCATGCTAATTCATTTAATTGTCTTGTTAGAATTTTTATTAGATTAAAAATCTGTTATTAATCTTTGCAAGACAATCTGAATTGTACTTATGTGACAATCGGTATGACAATCAATTGTCATACCGAAAGTCATGCCAGTTCAAATAGATTGTCCTGCCGAAAGTCATACCAGTTCATTCATCTCGGCTGTTTGATAAAAGAAGCAGAAGACTTTTTGTTTCAAATGTAATCAACACAGCAACCAATACAGAACAAGAGAGAAAACAGCAGAAAACAAAAGAAAAACATTTCATCATTCATCTGCTTATTCAAGATCAATATTCTAGTTTGTTAATGTTAAATCCAAACCACTAGAATTATTTATCTTGTTCTTGTGTAACAATCTAGCGGATCAAAATCCCTAGAACTTAATCTCAAATCGCGTTTAGCATTTGATTCTAATTATTGCAAAAAATAGAAAAAGTTCATGTCGAATTTATTCTAGATTTGTGATAATTGATTTGAGATTAATACCTTGTAATCGATACAGTTGTTGTAACACCTTTCAAGTTTAATAATATTTTTATTTAACTTGAATTTTGTTTCACATTTTTTATTCCGCATTTAATTCGATTATTCGGTGCTGTTTGTATTCAACCCCCCCTTCTACAAACACATTGGGACCCAACAAAGGGTAGGCTGCTGATCGGTCACGCACTATCCGCAAACAAGGCACACAGCTCTGCTCTCTATACTAGATCCAAGGCACGCATTGGCCTAATATGACAACAAATCTGGTCTGACCACAAATCTAGTCCACATGTATAAAACTATCAAATTCTAAAATGATTCAATATGATAACCATTATAATTTAATAAAAACAGAATCATAATTAACATTGATAAAACATTTATCTCAGAGCATAAAACATCTTATAGGTATCACCAGGGTATATCAAGATATACATATATATATATATATATGAAGAACGGCTTCAAGTCTGTTGAAGAATCAGGTATCTGATGAACAATGGTTCAATGATAATACAGGGTATAGATCTTTGATGTCATAGGGTATTCCAGGATATATTAGTTTATGTATGCTCAAGAAATTTTATTGCTATACTTGGTTTATGGTGTGTATGTATTTGTGGAATAGTATTGTGTTTGTATGGTTTAACATCTAGAAAATCAACCATCAGTGGTTTACAAGAAATAAAGCTTACAGCACAAGTTCAATAATATGATCAGGGTTCAAGCACTACACCATATTTGACCTGTAGCAACACTAAAAAAAAGTGTTAAAATGGCCAAAAAATGTTACCTAAAGCAAAAAAACGGGCTATGGTTACATTTTTTGAAAATTTGGGGGTGTTGGATTTGCCCCTGCTACAATAGGTGTCTACAGTTACACTTTTTAAAATTTTGGTAACACCTCTCAATGTGTTACAATAGAGTACCTATAGTTATATTTTCTATTTCTATGGTAACAAGTTGAAGGTGTAACTACAGTTCTGTTGCAACACACCTTACCCTTTAGTAAAACCAAAAATATGTTGGAATAGACTCTTTTGTAACACCATATTTGCTATTGTAACACTCAATTCAATCTTTTGGTAACATTTTTATATCTTATTGTAACATTTTTGTGAACACTCTAGTATTTATTTTAGGTAAATGAGGTATAAGCCTCATAAAATATATAAAAGAGAAAGAATTTACAAGAGTCACTTCTCAAAATTTCTCTTAGAACAGGCTCTAAGAAAAACAAAGAGTAAAAAGAAAAAACAAAAATAAATTACATCAAAAATCAAACCTAACTTAAAATAAGAAAGGCAAAGCTAAAAGACTTAACCAAAAATTCCACTAGCAATCTAAAAACAAACAGCAGCCCACCATCTCCAAAAAAGAGAGCCCAAAGATATCCCTGACCCATACGGCCCAACAGCAACCAAAAGAAAATGCCTTCCCTGGTCCACTCAAATTTGAACAGAAGAAAAGAAAAATCACAAAAATACTACTGCTCTCGGGAAATTCCTACAGAAAAAAAACCAGTCCAAAATCACATGATAAATATAAGCACATGATCATAAAAAATAAATCACTTCAAACAGGAACCTATAGTGGCCTATCTAATTAAACTCCCAAAATCATCCATCCCTTTAGCACCATTAGGAAAATAAGGTGGAGAAATTAGCAAGTTCAAATCTAGAAACTGACCATTGCCTGCATATGATTTATTAACTGATTTACCAAAACATTAGTACAGAAGATGTTAGATCTGTCAAGCATGAACTACACACACTAGTTACTAATAAAACATAGTGTCAAGGAAGTTTTACCTTCAGTTTCAGCTTCAGAACATAAATCGCTCTCATATGTACTTGGCTCGAAATTGGTTACTGCATCCCTGCCATTGCATTTTATTGCCGCTTTGTCATAAGCTCTGATTAAAATGACCAAAACAGAATTAGGCCAGAAGGTCTATGTGGATATATCAGTGGATAAATGCAAGTGGATAAATGCCACATCGAAGCACTTTCCTCCTATTTCGGTAGCAGACACTCAGGTTTGCTCGTCTCGAGCAAATTTTACAGTCTACTGGCTGATCTTTGCACTTTCATGATCAATCTCCTATCTCCATCATATACCCACAAGTGGTTTCCATTCAACACAAATTTATTCACATTTTCTGATAATTGAGCAAGACCTATAATATTACTGCAAAGCGTGGGGATATAATATACCTTGATATAATATACCTCGCTGAAAACAATCTCTTCTCCATTCTTGCACTTGAACATCACTGACCCTCTGCCTTTGATCTCCACAGTAGACCCATCACCAAATTTTACCAAGCCAGTCACCCCTTCATCAAGTTCTCTAAATTTCGTACGTTGGCCTGTCATATGGTTACTAGCACCATTGTCTAGATACCATACATTCGAATCAATTTACTTCTCTGTTTTCTTCAACCTTGGATTTACTGAGTCCTCATTTAGCAGTAGTTTTCTTTCTTTCTCCACGTTACACTCAGTCAGAAGCAGAGCAGGTTCTTCATCTGTGACTTGTGTCAAGTTGGCTTCAGGCTTTGCGTCTTTTTCACGTTTTGGCCATCGACATTCACCAGCATAATGTCCAAGGACATTACAATTGAAACACCGTACTCGACTTTGATCACGACCACCACGACCAGTCTTACTCCCGTTGCTGTTACAAAACTTTGAATTTTGTGATACCTATGTTCCTCTAGTCTTGAAACGCTTTAACCATTCCTCTTTAGTAAGCAAAAGCTGCCCATCGTTTCCTTCTCTCCTCATCCATTCTTCCTCAGTCAAGAGGAGTTGTCCTCCAGTGTTATCAGATTGCTTACCTTTCAGTCGTTCTTCATGGGCCTTTAAAGATCCAATCACTTCCTCAACAGACATCCTTTCAAGGTGTCCAGACTGTTCTATGGTAGAAGCAATCTGCAGAAACTTAGTTGGCACTGATAGAAGGAATTTTTTCACAACATATGATTCCTTGATAGTCTCTCCCAATGCCTTGATGTTGGTAACCAACCCATTCAACCTCATTGAGAAATCATCAATCATATCACTGTCCTTCATGTTTAGATTTTCAAATTATGTCTTGAGTGTTTCAATTTTGGCCTTTTTAACCCTATCAGCTCCCAAACATATCGTTTTCAACCCCTCCCAAGCTTCTTTTGCAGATTTCTTCTCAGCCAACGAGAGCAAGATATCCTCTGGAATTGATTGAAAAATAACTGCCAACGCCACCTTATATGTCTTGTCGTCAACAACCACCTTCAAATCGGTGGGTTCTACAGCTTCCCAGAGTGCGTGAGCTTGCATCAGTACTCTCATCTTCAACGACCAAGCGGTGTAATTACTGCTTGTCAACGTCGGGTAACTCAGGCCTAGTGAACCGTCCTTGATCTTGTATGTATCCATCGTATCTGATTTCGGCATATACTTTGGCATCCACCAAACCTAGGAGCTCTGATACCAAATGTTGTTTCTAACACTGGGTTTTGATAAACACACGCAGATTTGTGTATCTGTTTGTATGTTATGAGAGAAAGATATAGTAATGCAAAATGTTGTATTACTTCCTTGGTAAAAACTGAATACTGACACTACAATATAGTGGAAATTCAGCTACCTAAAAATAAGCTTCAAACTCCTACAAACAAGCCACTTACTAAAACTACTCCCTACAATCTCTAAACAGCAAAGACTTATTGACCTATGCTAACCTGTGAAAAACAACGTTAACAATTATTTAACAAATAAACATGTAAGCTTAGATAATAATTCCAACAAGAACCTGCCAAGTTTCATCTTTTTCTAACTACAAGTTTTGCTCAATTGGAAATTCTGATGAGTTACAATTCTGACTGTTTCAGTGTAGTGAACATCTTCCCTTGTTGAACATCAATACCAGGAAAATAAGATAGTAAACCCAAGTCACTCATCTTAATTTGTTTATTCATTTGTTACTTGTATTATTTGATTTCATCCTAAATAGAACCAGCCACTAGTAGGTCGTCTACCTAAATTCCAAATATTTAAATGTTCGATTTTCCACACTTTGTATGTACAGCTTATTCGTGTAAGCATATGTCAAAACCCAGGTCCTTTAGGCATTTGTCCAGTCTTACATTGCAAGCTCTAAGGGCTTGACTTAATCTATATAGAAACAGTGATAATTTGAATAATTCTGTTCTTGTGCTTTCTTTTCGAATCCTTCTGGCTGCATAACAGAAATTTCTTTGAGGAGCTATCTGCTTAAAAATGTGATTTAACAACTAAATGATGTACTTCCCAATCCTCTTTTCCTGAGAGTGCTAGTAATAACCTTATGTTTTCACGACCTGCCACTGGAGCGAACACTTGGTTGTAATAAATTCCTTAGCTGCCACATTGCCACTCTATCTCCTTAGCTGCTTCGCAATAAGATGTAGGTTGTTCTTCCTTTAATATGAGAAGTTCATCCAATATCTCTAAAACAGTTCTTGAGAACGAAATATGTTAGGCGGGAAATGAACTGAGATTCAGGAGTATATTGATTTTAACGGATTTTCATATAATGTTGTGATAAAGTACATGGAGGACACTTTGAAATATTGAGAAATTGGTGGAATTTTATGAAGAAAGCCCTGAGTGGTTGGAAACTAATTGATAATGATCATGATTTTTTTGAATTTGCAAACGCTCTCCAAGGAGACAAATACAAATATGGCACAAATACAACCACATGTTTCTGTGCAGTCAAGACAGAGTTTTTTGAAGGTAACCCTTGAATTTCTCATTATTTATTAATACATGTAGACACTAATTTTAAGAAAATTTATATTTCCCTAATTTCATCAACATCAACAAGTTTATTTGATTAACCTAATTTTGTGACAGTCTGCATAAACATAGGGCAAGAACTAAATTTAAAGGAGCACCTTCTGGAGAGTCAGATTTTACACTTGCATATAGAGCTCAAGAGGTTAAATACATTCAAATAATTTTTAAGTTATTTATTGTATTATTATTCATAAAATTTTATGCATCGTGATTAAATATTCATATAAAGGTATTACTATTTCAAATAATAAATTATGAAGGATAGGGTTGGAGCAAGTTTTGAAAAATAAAATGAAGATTAGGCAGCTAGGATTAAAAAAAAATAGGAGATGGTCTCAAGGCTGCAGTGAAGTAGAGGGTAAACAAGAAAATGCCTACCGCATATAAAATATCGGGTCGTGTATGAAGTAAATACCTTGTACTTCCAACAATAATATGCATCTTTATCTAACTACAACTTTTGCTCCATTGGAAATTCTGATGAGTTACTATTCTACATTTCTGCTTTTTCCATAATTTTCATGGTATACGTGGACTGTTTCAGTGCAGTGAACATCTTCCCTTGTTTAGCATCAATATTAGGAAAATAAAATAGTAAACCCAAGTCGCTAGTCTCAAACTTTTTATTCATTTTTTACTGATATTATTTGATTTCATCCTAAATAGAACCTGCCACTAATAGGTCTTCTACCTAAACTCCGAATATTATAATGTTCTATTTTCAGCACTTTAATTTGTATGTACAGCTTATTCATGTAAGCATATATCGAAACCCCGGTCCTTCAGGCATTTTTCCAGTCTTACATTGCAAGCTCTAAGGGCTTGACGTAATACGTATAGAGCCATGCATTGACAATTTGCACAATTCTGTTCTTGTCCTTTCTTTTTGAATCCTTCTGGCTGCTGCATAACATACACCTCTTTGAGGAGCTCTTTGCTTAAAAATGCTGATTTAACATCTAAATGGTGTACTTCCCAATCCTCTTTTCGTGAGAGTGCTAGTAATAACCTTATGTTTTCACGACCTGCCACTAGAGTGAACACTGTTAGAATTTAAACCCTTCATATTAAATAAGTCATAAGAATTATAGATTTCTAGACTGGTAAACATCTAGCTGGAGATTAATATACAGAAGAAAAGGTTCCAGCAGAGTTATTAAATGAAGCAGCTATTGAAGATACCTGAAGCAAGAAAGTAAAACTGCACAGCTAGACATTTCCTGAATATATGGTGTGCTAAAGTTAAGTTGTCAAACTAATGTTATGATCGAGCAGGTTACATGGTCAATACGCATTAGAAGAATTGTAAGCTAGCTGGTTTGTAGTCAAATTAGTAGGCTGGTAATTAATATGTAATATGTAAGCCATGATGTAAGGTGCTAATATGAGGCCTATATATTGTGTTTGCTACTGTGCTAGTAAGACACCAACAGCTAGAAAAACCAGAGTAGTAAAACAGAGCTGAAACTCTTCCCCCTCGTGTGTCTCAATAAATTGGCAGTAGTCTTATTAATATATACATGCAATCCTGTGTGTTTTTATACTAAGTATATCATACATAAATTCCAAGAAAAATCAAGTGAAGGCAATACACGTTTCCAACAAGTTGCATCAAAGCTAAGGTTCCGTTCGTGAAAAATGGCGACGATGGTGCAACCAAATATTCCAAAATTGACTGGTACAAATTACGGGAATTGGAGTATTCAAATGAAGGTGTTACTCGGTTCCTACGACGATTGAGATATTGTCGAAAGCGGGTATGACGAGCCCACAGATGCAGACGCTGAAGCAGCCCCGTGAAATACCAAGATGACGGTGTTAAAGGAGTCCCAGAAAAAAGACAAAAAGGCTTTTTACAGGATTTTTCAAGGTATCGATGAATCCACCTTAGAAAAAATTTCGGAGGTAAAAACATCAACGAGTGTGTGGGAGATTTTGCGAAAATCATTCCAAGGAGTTAAAAAAGTTAAAAAGGTGCAGCTCCTGGTGCTACGCGGGGAGTTCGAAAATTTAAAGATGAAAATTCTGAAAATATTGTTGAATTTGTTACGCGTTTGAAAATTGTGACAAATGAGATGAAAAGAAACGGGGAAAGTCTAGATGATGTTCGATTCATGGAAAATTACTTCGTTCGTTGACAAGGAAATTTGATTATGTTGTTACTTCTATCGAGGAGTCAAAGGACTTCTCCACAATTTCCATTGATGATCTCGTAGGTTCACTTCAAACTCACGAGCAGCGGATGAACTAGTATGATGATACAAACCATCTAGAGAAGGCGTTGCAAAGTAAAGTATCCATTGGCGACAGTTCTGGAAGTAGCAGTTCTGTCCGTGGAAAAGGTGGCTTTAGAGGTGGCTATCGAGGTGGACGAGGACGTGGAAGGCAGTCTTTCAACGAAGGCCAGAATTCTGAATGTTATCAAGCATCTGGTCGTGGTTAGAATTTTAGAGGCCGGGGAAGAGGTGGATTTCAACGAGGTAACAAATCTCAATTTCAATATCATAATTGTAATTAATTTGGTCACTTCAGTTACGAGTGTAGAACACCAAAAATGGAAGAAATAAGTCATTTTGTAGCAGTAAAAGATGATGAAGATGTTGGTACTGCTATGTTCCTCACTTATAAAGGAGACGAGGAGAGCAAGAAGGATGTTTGGTATCTTAACTCAGGAGCCAACAATTATATGACTGGCCATAAAGATTTATTTACGGAGATAGACGAGACCATCAGCAGAGTAGTTACTTTTGGTGATTCTTCAAAGATTCTAGTCAAAGAGAAAGGTACAATTACGATTGTGACAAAGAATGGTGAGAAAAATATAAAAATGATGTTTATTTTATACTTCCTTTGAAAAATAATATCATGAGTCTTGATCAACTCGTGGAAAAAGGATATAATATACATATGTAGGAAATTCTCTTACCATCAAAAATCCGGTTCGATAATTGATTGATAATGTGGAGATGTAACAGAATCGCCTGTTCACACTCGTTATGCAGACGAAGGTGCAGAAGTGCTTAAAGTCGGTCATTAAAAATGACTCGTGGCGGTGGCATTTGAGATATGGTCATCTTGGATTTTCTGGCTTAAAATTATTGTCAAAGACAAAGATGGTAGACGGTTTGGCAGAAATCAATGAACCAGAAAATTTGGGTGAAGCATGTGTCAAGGGGAAACAACACAGACAAAATTTTCCCGTTGAAAAATCATGGAGAGCCAGGAGGCCATTGGAGATAATTCACACAGATATAGCTGGTCTATTTGATATCCCATCACTTAGAGGTAATAGGTATTACCTAATATTTATTGATGATTTTAGCAGAAAAAATTAGGTGTATATCATCAAATAAAAATCGGAGGCTCTTGATAAATTCAAGGAGTTCAAAGCATTGGCGGAAAAACAAAGTGGACATTATTTGAAGGCACTCAGATCAGACAGAGGAGGCGAGTATAATTCAAATTTGTTAAAGAGTTTCTATTGAGCACATGGTAAAAATCATCAATTGACAACGACATATACTCCTCAACAAAATGGCATTGCAGAAAGGATGAACTACATGATTCTTGACATGGCAAGGAGTATGGTGAAAGCAAAGCACTTGCCAAGAACTGTCTAGGTGGAAGCTGTTTTATGTGCAGTATATTTGTTAAATCGTTGTCCAACAAAAAGTATCAGAAACAAAACACCAAATGAAGCATGGAATGGGAGAAAATCATTAGTTGGACATCTCAGAATTTTAGGGTGTATTGCTGATGCCCGTGTTCCTGATCAGAAAATAAAGAAGCTAGATCACAAAGGCAAAAAGTGTATCTTTACCGGATATGATAAACTGAGCAAGGCGTACAGACTCTATAATCCCCTAACGAAGAATTTAATCATTTCTAGAGATGTTGAGTTTGATGAATCAGATTACTGGAGATGGAGCGAGGAAGAAAGAAAAGTTGTCGGTTTATTCTTTAATGATGATGATAATGACATTGACGACTCCAATATTGAAGATGATGGAGATGATGATCCAACTCCTGCACAAAGTTTGACTCAACAAACTCTCGCATCAACAACATCAACCGGAGGAAGCAGCAGTTCAGGGGGAGCGCCAAGAAAGATACGAAACTTGGATGATGTTTATGTTAAAACAAGTTCAACTGAAAATTTTGATTATTCTCTATTTTGTTTAATGGCTGAATGTGATCAAGTTACATTTGGAGAGGCTTCTGAAGAAAGCAAATGGAATAAAGCCATGGATGAGGAAATTGGTGCAATAAATAAAAATGAGACTTGAGAGCTCAGAGATCTTCCAAAAGGACACAAAGCAATTGGTGTCAAGTGGGTCTATAAAACCAAGATGAATCAAGATGGAGCAGTGGAGAAATACAAGGCGAGGTTGGTGGCCAAAGGCTACAAGCAGAGATATGGCATTGACTATGACGAGGTATTTGCAATAGTTACAAGAGTTGATACCATACGACTTCTGACAGCAATTGCAGCTCAGAACCAGTGAAAAATATTTCAGATGGATGTCAAGTCAGCATTTCTGAATGGTTATCTTGAAGAAGAATTCTATATTGAGCAGCCACCCGGATATGTTCAGAAAGGCCGAGAAAATAAAATATATAGACTAAAGAAAGCCTTATATGGTCTGAAGCAAGCTCCGCGAGCATGGAATACAAGGGTTGATGAATATTTTCAGAGAACTGGTTTCGTGAAGAGTCCATACGAGCATGCCCTCTATACGAAGATAAATTCAGAGGGAAATATTAGATCGTGTGCTTATACGTGTATGACATGATCTTTATACCCGAAATAATTCTTGTATGTTCAATAATTTTTAAGAAGGGTATGACTAATGAATTTGGGATGATAGATATTGGTAAAATGTCATACTTTCTGGAGTCGAGGTGAAGCAAAACAAAGAAGGAATTTTTTTTTCTCAGAAAAAATATGCGGAACAGATTTTAAAGAAGTTTAGAATGGAGGAATGCAAGCCAGTAAGCATGCCAGCAAAACCGAGCATAAAGCTCAGAGTTGATTCAACAAGGGAGTCGGTAAATCCGACGTTGTTCAAAAGTTTGGTCGGAAGTTTGAGGTACCTAACTTTCACTCATCCCAATATTAAATATTAAGTATGCAGTTGGATTGGTTAGTAGGTACATGGAGAAATCGAAGTAAGATCATTTCATGGCACCTAAAAGAATTTTGAGGTAAATAAAAGGTACACTTGATCATGGCTTATTTTACATGCATTCTCAAGATTTGAAATTAGTTGGCTATTCAGATAGTGATTATGGTGGTGACTTGGATGACGGGAAAGAACTTCGGGATATGTTTTTCATATTGATTCAGCGATATTTTCATGGTCATCAAAGAAGCAGCAGACAGTTTCTCTATCAACATGTGAGGCGGAATACATCGCAGTAGCAGCAGCATGCACATGTCAGGCTATATGGATAGGCTACATATTGGGTGAGTTAAATCTTCTGAAGGAAGGTACGGTTAAAATTTACGTGGATAATAAATCCGCTATTTCTCTCACGAAAAATCCAGTGTCACACAGTCGGAGCAAGCACATCCATATTAAATATCATTTCCTTCGAGAATAGGTGAACGATAAACTTGTGGAACTGGTGCACTGCAGGACAGAAGATAATTTTGCGGATATATTTACAAAGCCATTAAAGCCGGAGATATTTCATAAAATGAAAAAGAAGCTCGGAATGCAAATTCGGGTTTAAGGGGGAGTGTTAGAATTCAAACCCTTCATATTACTAATAATCAGAGCTCGGCTAGTTAGCATCAAGAAAAAAGTCTCTACAAAATAAGCCACAAAAATTATAGATTTCTAGACTGGTAAACAATTCTAGCTGGAGATTAATATACAGAAAAAGGTTCCAGCAGGGTTATTAAATGAAGCACCTATTGAAGACACCTGATGCAAGAAAGTAAAACTGCACAGCTAGACATTTCCTGAATATATAGTGTGTTTTAGTTAAGTTGTCAAACTAATCTTATGATCCAGCAGTTTACATGGTCAATACGCAGTAGAAGAATTGTAAGCTAGCTGGTTTGTACTCAAATTAGTAGGCTGGTAATTAATATGTAATATGTAAGCCATGATCTAAGGTGCTAATATGAGGCCTATAAATTGTGTTTGGTGCTGTGCTAGTAAGACACCACCAGCTAGAAAAACCAGAGTAGTAAAACAGAACTGAAGCTCTTCCCTCTCTTGTGTCTCAATAAATTGGCAGTAGCCTTATTAATATATACATGCAGTCCTGTGTGTTTTTATACTAAGTATATCTTACATAAATTCCAAGAAAAATCAAGTTAAGGCCATACACGTTTCCAACAAACACTTTGTTATAATTAATTCCTTTTTTCTGAATAAAACCTTCTGCAACTAAATGAGCTTTATGCTTTACAAACTTTCGCACTTAATCCTTATTTAACTTGTACACCCAGTTTATAACAATGAGCTTGTATCACGGCAGTGAATCTGTGAGTACCTAAGTCTGGTTCTTTTTTATTGTTTCTATCTCTGTATTCATGCAACATTTCCACTCATCTCCTTAGTTGCTTCACAATATGATGTAGGTTCTTCTTCCTTTAATATCAAGATTTCATTCATTATCTCTATAAGAGTTCTCGAGAACTAAATATGTTGGCGGGAAATGGAATGTGATTCCAGAGTATATTGATTCTAACAGATTTTCATATAGTGTTGTGATAAAGTACATGAAGGACAATTTGAAATATGGACAAATTGGTAGAATTTATGTGAAGAAAGCGCTAAATTAATTGATAATGATCATGTTTTGATTGAATTTGCAAAAGATTTCCAATGAGACAAGATCAATTTATATATTGATTATGTAGTTGATAGGTCCATCACACATATGGCACAGATAAACCACATGTAACTGTGCAGTCAAGGAAAGGTTTTTGAAGGTAATCCTTGATTTTCCCTGTACGCACTCATTATTTGTTAATACATGACATTGATTTTAAACAAATTTATAATTGCCTAATTTCATCAACATCAAAAAGTTTATTTGCTAAACGTAATTTTATGACCATTGAATGGCTATAAAAATGTAGGGCAAGCAGAGGAGCACCTTCTGAAGAGTTAGATTTTACACCTGCATATACAGCTCAAGAGGTTAAATACATTCAAATCTTTTTAAGTTATTTGTTGTATTATTGTTCATAGAATTTTATGCATCATGATTAAATATTCTTATAAATGTATTACTATTTCACAAAACAAATTATGAAAAGAAAGGGTTGGAGCATGTTTTGAAAAATAAAAGAAAGATTAGGCAACTAGGTGTTGGATATTTAATCCAAGCATATATAAGTGTAATAAACGTGTTAATAGCTGAGGTATATAGCTGTTAACATGTGATTTGATTTAGTCTTTATACCAGTTGAGAGTTTGTAGGATTAGTGGAATAAGGATAAGGTGGTAGAGTAGAAGTAGGGGTCTTTGGTTTATCACGTTGGTACGGGTTTCTAGCTTTCTGTTTTGCTTTCATTCCTATATATGTATTGTAACTGCACTTCTGGATTAATAAGAGAGAGTACATCAAGTAGTAAACTCTTCTGTTTTCTCATTTATCTTGTTGCGTTAATTATTAAACACACAGCCATATACATCACGTGGTATCAGAGCCAACCAAACAATGTCGACCTCATCAAACAGTGATACAAGCAAACCTAAAAAAGGTACGTTTGGCTTAAGCTACCCTATGCTGACAAAAACAAATTATGCTGCATGGGCATTGAAAATGAAAGTCTTCATAAAAGCTCACGGAGTATGGGAAGTGATTGACCCTAAAGATCCAAAAGCTCCTGTTGAAGAAAAGGTGGATAAAGGGGCATTGGCAGTCATATATCAAGGAATACCAGAGGAGTTTCTACTATCAATAGCAGAGAAAGACACAGCAAAAGAAGCTTGGAATGCCATCAAAACAGTAAGTTTGGGAGCTGACAAAGTCAAGAAAGCAAGGGCGCAGACATTAAAAGGTGATTTTGAATCATTGAAGATGCGAGATGGAGATCAATTGGACAATTTTTACATGAAGCTGAATGGTTTGGTGACTAACATTAGAGCGTTGGGTGAGAAAATGGAGGAAGCCTATGTGGTAAAGAAACTACTTAGGGCCGTTCCCTCCAAATTTCTTCAAATTGCCTCAGCTATTGAGCAATTTTGAAACTTTGAAGTAATGTCCGTGGAAGAAGTTGTGGGTTCATTAAAGGCCCATGAAGAAAGGCTTCGTGGTTAAACTGAAGTGAATCAAGGACAACTCCTATTGACAGAGGAGGAGTGGAGAAAGAAAGAAGGAAATGCTCAGCTGCTATTAACCCGTGAGGAGTGGTTAAAGAAGACAAGCAAAGAGGGAGCTCGAGGAAATTCAGAATTTCGGGGAAGAGACAATCGTATGGGAAGAGATAAAAGTAGGGTGAGATGTTTCAATTGCCAGAATTATGGAAATTTTTCCTCGGAGTGTCGCAAACCGCGTAGAGATGTGAGGGACTTACAAAGGGAAGTCAACCTCTCGAAACTGGAAGAAGATGAGCCTGCGCTCCTTCTCACAGAGTGTGAAACCCAGGAGTTTGTACTGTTAAATGATGAAAGCATGGTACCTGATTTAAAGGTTGAAGATGATAGAAAGGAGTCACAAGTCTGGTATCTGGATAACGGTGCGTCAAGCCACATGACGGGACAGAAAGGGAAGTTCAAAACTATTGATGAAAATATGACTGGACTAGTAAGGTTTGGGGATGGATCAACCATGAATGTAAAAGGAAAGGGTACAATGTTGTTTATGTGCAAAAATGGCGAAGAAAAGCTGCTGCGGGATGTTTACTTCATTCTGAATTTACGAAACAATATAATAAGCCTGGGGCAACTCACAGAAGACAAAAACAAGGTGGTAATTGAAGGAGAGTATCTGTCAGTCTATGATGAGAAAGAAAGGTTGTTAATGCGAGTAAGACGATCAGCAAACAGATTATACAAAATCTGTTTGGAGGAAAGCAGACCTATGTGCCTAGTAACAAAAGCAGAGGAGAACTCACGACTGTGGCACACAAGACTAGGACATGTGAATTTCCAAGCTTTAAGTCAGATGTCTAGAGATGAAATGGTGTACGGGATGCCAAAGATTGTGCAATCAAGAAAGATATGCGAAGGGTGTTTGATGGCAAAGCAGCCCAGGAAGGAATTTCCACCACAAACCAGTTGGAGATCTAAAGAATGACTAGAGCTTATACATGGTGACATTTGCGGTCCAATCTCTCCCTGCACGCCTGCTGGAAATCGGTACTTTCTTTTGCTATTTGATGATTATACACGAAAGATGTGGATTTTTTGTTGAAAGAAAAAAATGAAGCATTTAAAGTTTTTAAAAAATTTAGAACACAAGTTGAGAAAGAAATGAGTGAAGTAATCAAGGTCTTTAGAACGGATAGAGGTGGGGAATTTTGTTCCACTGAGTTTTTGAATTATTGTGAAAGGGTTGGTATAGTTAGACATTTTACTGCTCCATATACCCCACAGAAAAATGGGGTTGTGGAGTGACGTAACAGAACTGTTGCAGCTATGGTACGAAGCATGTTAAGGGAAACGGAAATGCCATCTTATTTCTGGGGAGAGGCTGTCCAGCACACTGTCTATTTGCTCAACCGATTACCGACTCGGGCATTGTCAAATAAGACACCTTACGAGGCATGGAATGGTAAGAAACCAAACTTTGAACATATTCGTTTATTTGGTTGTCTTGCATACATGAAAATTCCATAGGTTAATCTAAAGAAACTGGAGAATAGAAGTAAGGTAGTTGTGTACTTAGGCAAAGAACCAGGGACGAAGGCAAGTCGGCTGTACGATCCTATTTCTAAACGTGTACACATCAGTAGAGATGTGACATATCAGAAAGATAAACACTGGCCATGGGAAGAAAATTCAGGGAATGTGAATGTAGTGAACTTTCCAGATGCTTATATTTCAGTAACGACCTATTCTGAAGAAGGTGAGCAAGGAGTAAACGATGCTGGTGCTCAAAGTCATGTAGCTCAAAGTCATGCAGCTGGACAAGATGAAACGGTCACACAGTTACAGTCATGAAACTTGTTTGGAGAGGAACCATCGACTTATAATCAGACAGAGAAAGAACCAGCCTGGAGAAAAGCTATGCAAAGTGAAATTGATTCAATTGAAAAAAACAATACATGGGTATTGACAGATCTTCCTCACGGGCACAAAGTAATTGGTTTGAAGTGGGTTTTCAAACTCAAGAAAGATATGAATGGAGAGGTGGTAAAACATAAGGCTCGTTTAGTGACGAGAGAGTACATTCAAAGGCAAGGCATAGACTATGAGGAAGTCTTTGCACTCGTCACAAGAATGGAAACTGTGAGATTGCTTCTAGCCTTGGCAGTAAAATATGGGTGGGAAGTCCATCATATGGACATTAAATCAGCATTTTTAAATGGCGATATTGAAGAGGAAGTGTAAGTATTAAAACCTGAAGGGTTTGAGAAGAAGAATCAAGAACATAAAGTGTACAAATTGTTAAAGGCATTATATGGGCTCAAACAAGCTCCTTGATCTTGGTATGCACGGTTAAAAAGATGTCTTGAGAAGCTGGGATTTGAGAAATGTCCATACGAGCACGCGGTTTACACTAAACGGGAGGGAAATGTGTTCCTGACGATTGGGGTATATGTGGATGATTTATTGATCACGGGTTCAAGCTTGAGATATATTGAGAAATTCAAGTCACAGATGAAGAACGAGTTCGACATGAGTGATTTAGGAAAACTCTCATACTACCTTGGTATCGAGGTAGAGCAGAGGCGAGGAGGAATTGAACTGAATCAAACAGGGTACGCAAAAAAACTGCTTGAAAAAGCAGGCATGACGAACAGCAATCCAACGAAGTATCCTATGGAACCAAAAGTTCAGTTAAGTAAAGATACTATGGGTAAGGCAGTTGATTCGACATTGTACAAGAGCCTGGTGGGAGGGTTGAGGTACTTAGTGCACACTCGACCTGACATTGCATATGTAGTAGCGATTGTAAGTCATTTTATGGAGAGACCAATGGTGCAACACATGAATGCTGTTAAACGTATACTTCGTTATATTGTTGGCACACTGGATCATGGTTTGGTGTACTCAGAAAACTCGGGAAATCACTTGTTATCTGGCTATTCAGATAGCGACTTGGGGGGTAAGATTGATGATAGAAAGAGTACAGGTGGCATGGTGTTCTATTTAAGTGAAAGCCTAATCACTTGGGTATCACAAAAGCAACGATGCGTTGTACTTTCTTCCTGTGAAACCGAGTTTATGGCGGCAACAGCGGCAGCATGTCTAGGGATATGGCTTAAAAATCTGTTGAATCAGATAATGGATGTCAATGTTGGACCTGTGGTACTATACATCGACAACCGTTCAGCAATAGACTTGGCAAAGAATCCTATTTTTCACGGGAGGAGTAAACACATAGATTTGCGTTTTCATTTTATCAGGGAATGTGTGGATAAAGGAGAGATCGTTATCAAGCATATAAGGACTGAGGAACAAAGGGCAGATGTATTGACAAAGGCATTGTCTACAGCAAAGTTTGAGCAGATGAGGGAACTTCTGGGAGTTAAGAAATTAACGTAATCATGCTTGGATTAAGGGGGTGTATGTTGGAAATTTAATCCAAGCATATATAAGTGTAATAAACATGTTAATAGCTGAGGTATATAGTTGTTAACATATGATTTGATTAATTTTTATATCAGTTGAGAGTTTGTAGGATTAGTGGAATAAGGATAAGGTGGTAGAGTAGAAGTAGGGGTCTTTGGTTTATCACGTTGGTACGAGTTTCTAGCTTTCTGTTTTGCTTTCATTCCTATATATGTATTATTTTTCAAAAAAATAATTTTATTTATCAACAATATAATTGTTATCTTTAAATTGTTGAACTCAAATAATTTTTTATATGTATAAAAAATTTGTGTAAACATAATATTTTATATATATGCATACACACAATAAATTTAATATAAGAGATTTGATATTATTTAAATATTTAAATATAATATATATTTATTCGGATTCAGATATTATCGGATACAAATATGCCTATACCAGTATCTATATCAGCTTTGTTTTGGATACGAATAATATCCGCTTCATTTCGGATATGAATGCGGATTTTTCGAATTTTTTGATAGCCCTAGTTTTTCTAAGGTAAACACGAAAAAAGATCTTGACATCTTTTTGTACAATACTTTGGACTTTTTTTTATTGTGTAAATTTCACTAATATTCAATCATAAAATTATTGTAGACAAAATATGATATTTTTTAGGAAGGAAGAACATATACATTACAGATTATTGGTACTTTGTCGAGGCTGTACAATGCGAGGATAAGGAAGGAACATTATTTAATATGTACTAATAATGATGGTAATGATAAAATAAAAAACATGCCTGATCTTATTCTAGTCAAAGAGGTATATATAGATAAGTTGGACAATACTTATTCATTTTTACGATTTGGTTTTGAAATTTATTTTAACTGATTTGATATACATAATTTACAGTATATATAGATGTAATTATAATTTTAGATACTGAGTGGTGCAAAATGAGGTAAGACAAATGCAGAAAATCATCAAAAGATTATACAAACGCATAATGTTGGGCCCAAAAGCTTTGCGCAAATTGGAGAGAAAATAGTGTGTTCCAATTTTAAAAATTTCTTTAATTTGTATGAGTTTATCAAATCCCAACTCTTATATTCCTTTCCAACATATATTTAACATAATTCATTACTTGGGTCATCTCTGCAAAAAGTAGCGAAGAAGATCCGAGCTGCAAAACTTGCTCCAATGCATGATATTTATGAGAAAACATGCAAACGTTATCCAAAACACTAATATAAAGTAATAGTCTTTTTTCATCATTTTAAAAATATGTGTAGTTCTTCTATTAAAGGGACACTATCAGTATTAATGTGTGTTTTTATGTATAATCATCTTTATTTGCTAAACAAAAATACTTGACAGAGTTGGTAATTGGGAGCAAGTCAAAAAATAAGCCATGGACCGAATTGGCCTTTGGACAGATCTGATAAATGTAGAAAAACAAAAAAAATTGAACTCGAGGAGAAACTTCTTAGTTCCAGGACTACTATGACCACTAATATTGATGAGTTGATAAAGATAATTAAGAAGTATGTTATGACTTAAATGGACAGAAACAAGTGTGATAGAATGAGGAGGCTAATGGAAAAATTTGGAGAAATCAATCTTGATTTCATACACATTTATATTGACGAATTATGGGTTGATGGTTAAGAAAGTGAGGATGATAATCAAGAGGACACCAACGACAAAGAAGATGATAATGAGGAAGATGACAAGAGTGAGGAAGATGACATTGTCGAAGAAAATGGCAGTAGAGAGGAAGATAATAATGAATATCTTCGTGACTGATGATCAGTACTTTCTTTGTTAATTATTTGCAGAATTTTGGTACGTTGGTTGTTTTGGAATGAAATTAAATTTCATGTAGAATTGTGTAAGTCAATAATGTGTTTCAACTTTAAACTTAAGTTCTATAAGTAAGGTGATATAACCGGTAATAGCTGAGTTAGTTTTAGCCTAATATATTTTGTCAAAATTGGTGTGAGAATCAAATTTTGAATATTGTTGTGGTTTGGTATATTTTTATAATGTCATATTGAAAATGCAAACATAGAATTGTAATTTGAATTAAGGAAAAATATTGCACACATGTGTTGCAAATTTTGTTTAAATGTATTATAACAGCCTCATATTTGTTGCATTAATGTGTCGTAAAAAAATCAAAATGTATTGGAGAAAGTGATAAAATATTAAACATATAGGTTACTAAAATAATCAAAAACTGTTATAATATTATTTAAATATTGCAACTAAATGTTTCAAGTAATGTTACAAAAGATCACAAAAATGTTACAAAAGGGTCTCAAAGTTTTGCACCTATGTAATAATTGTTCCTTAAAAGCATTACAAATATGTGTTACCGTAACTTGTAAAAGTGTTAAACAAAGTTTCTATTGCAATACCAAAAAATGCATTACCATAAGCACCAGATACGATGCTATAGGGTTCTATCGTACCGGCAACAAATGCAATACCGATTTTTGGAAAATATATTAGATTAGAATATATTTTAATACTTTTGAGGCTTAACATTACGATTTTTTGGCAATGTAATACGCAATATTTTGTGTAGTTAATTTTAGATATGTCACAACACATGATTATTAACCATTTACAGGGCTACCAACACGTTATAATAATAAAAAAAGACAACATACAATTTAAAAATATCATTTCCCATTACATGATCTTCCAAAAATCATCAACATATACAATCCAAAACAATAAAAAGGTACAAGCTGGAGTTTTGCAAAAGAGAGGGCTTGATTCTTGTCACAAATGGGGCCTATAATTTTATTCTCTAATTTACTCAGTTATGCGTCCATTTTTATTTCCTATGAGCACCATTCATAACTTGAACGGTTTCTAGTCCATAATGTAAATTAATGTTAGACATTATCACCATATGTGTATTTTGTTCCATCATTATCTTCCACTATTTCGTGTCTATTTCGGGCTAGTGACACGCCTTGAAAATGCGTGTCTTTTACTAGCCCTTCAAACTATAGAAACTTGGGAGGTGCATCACTGAGATGTGAAACCGGCTTTTCGGAATGGCAAAATTCATGAACATGTATATGTTGCACAACTAGAGAGTTTCTTTTATCAGGGTAAAAAAATTAGTTTACAAACTTTTAAACGAGTGGTATGACTTGAGACAAGCCCCACATGCTTGGTATGAAAAACAACATAAGTGTCTTGAAAATGTCTGTTTCTTGTATTATATATTAAGATGTTGCAATATCATAATAAAACTTACTGTATTTAAAATGACTGAAATAATCAAATTTTATATTGGTAAAACAATTAAAAATATAACATAATGAAAAATAAAATTTACAAGCAATTAATCAGTTACTTATTTCTTACTAACATGATTACAAGCATTTCCAAGTACATATATTCATTTATTATACACAAATATGACCATATTTTTAATAAACTAACTATTATTTTATCTAGGTTTGGTCGATTATGTCTCTTTTTCAGTGAGAGCTAAGTATTGGTTCCATTGACACATTCACTCAAAAGTATTTTTCCACTCTAGGATTGTTTCTTCGAGTACCTCTGTTTCACCAATTGATTGTTTCCATAAGTCCTGATCTTCATCCACGATGGATCAGGAACTTCGGTCAATTTTCTGAATCGAAGCTCCATGCATCTTTATTCTTCGTAGCGCCAAATTTTTGAAAGGTTACAAAAGTTCTATAAATAAAAAAGAATAATTATTTTGAATCAAAAGTTCTTTCAAAGCATACATAATTGACTGAACAGACTAAAAATTATTGTCTCACCATTGCGTAGCGCCCATCTTTTTGGAAAGCTGCAAATTTTAAAGGCAAATAATTTTATAAATGAAAATATGCAATAAAGAAAAGTTTTGTAAAAAACATAACGAACTGTCTCAGAGGACAGAAAAAATCAATATCTCACCATTGTATTAGCAGCAAAATTTGAATTTTTTCTTCGAGTTTCTAAGTATTGCTTCACCTCAATCTTAGAACCAAATCTCTTTTTGGTTATTGGCTCTCATATTTTTGTTATACTCCTCGGTCCTCGTAAAATTTTGAATAGTTCTCTCAATCATCTCGATTATCGGTCACAAATATTCTTTGAAAGGCCTATCCTCGGATAGGAGCTGATTCAAATCATGTAGTTTTATTGGTGAGGATGGAAAAAATGAAGTTAAATAGTTATGTGGGACCTTGTATAAATCGGGAACTCATATTAGGGGAAATATATATAATACTTTACAATGGTTTGAAATACACATTTAGCTTGATATATATAATTGAAAATAAAAACAATACACCCCAAATAGATGTACGTTTATTAAATGCAATTAAATGGATTAAAAATATTCATTCTATAATTCTAGATAATAAATGATACAAAAGTACCGAGAAGAAGCTTACACCTTGGACGTGGAGAAATAGAAGGGATGTGGAGCATTTTCTTCATTGTTTACCTAACTAGCATGAAATAAGCAGAAAAATATAATTACTTCACATTCTTCTCAAATAAGGTCATGTACAAACATAAAAATAAAATAAATTTAGTAATATAAATAAACAAAAATGTTAATCAAAGACAAATAGTATGTTTACAAGTAGTTTGCATTCATATTTACATATGATACTTCTTTATACCATTTATATTTTGAAGTATTTGATAATTAACTAGTCACCAAAATATTCATATCTACATGTTGTACTTCTTTATACCTTTGATACTTTCAAGTAATTGATGAATAACGAGGAACCAAAAAGTTAATATTTAATAGAAAATATTTTCTTACCTACATATAAAATCTTTAAATGAAATACTTCTTGAGCTTTGAGGCCAAGTAAAAACAAATGGAAGCCATCTTGACATTTTATGTGAACAACCTACATATAGAGATACAAGATAAATGTAATATTTTGTGAGATGTTTAAAGTTTTAACATTAGTCCTCTAAAAAATACAAATATACAAACAAATGAAAATGGAGAATTAAAGAAATATAAATTATTACCGTAACCTTATTAGCCAACATCAATTCATGATCTTCTTCACTTAATCCTCCTCCATTCATTTCTGTTATGTGTTTAACGTGACCACATAAAACACTATTTAACACTATTTTATAGAAAATACATAGAGACTTATACAACTTCATTTATCTTATTTATAAAGTTGGGCGCCTGATAGAAGGCCTATACAACTTCATTCACCTTATTTATAAGGAGGCGCTCACATTAGGGTTTTTTTTCTAAATTTTAAATATTGCTTGCACGGCCCAATTTGTGAATCATGGCTTTAAGATTATGGGCCAATATATGATCGAAGATTATGGGCCAATTTTGTCTCAACTGATTTTTGAATAAATTTATGTGGGTTTCATATTATAAATTTTGAAAACTATTGTTGTTACCTTGAAAAATAGGATTTTACTTATAAAATTAATGGAATCAAGAAGATGTACAAGCCTAAGTAAATAATTTTACCCAAATTTATGTTGTCTTGTAAATAAAATAAAATTTTAAAATTAAGTGGTAAGCATTGTATAATAAATAATAATTTTAAAATGATATATTTTTAAAAAAATTATATTTAATTTAGGTACTTGATATATCAATTCTTTACGAATATGGGATAACAATAATATAACTACCCCAATAATACATACATGTCTATAAGACCTCACAAATTAATTATCATATACAAATTGATATTTACATAAAAAAAAATTAATCAAATACAAATTTTGGACAATTTTTTAAGGCAGAAGACATAATAGAAAATTTTATAAAATTTAGATAATCAAATAAAAAATTTAGAAGTTTAAGATTCAATAAATTTTTATAAAAATTATAACAATTTAAGTATACTCACACGAGTTTGGTAACTTAATACTAGAAATAGTGGATAATACTCCCTAAAAAAAGTGGATAATAGGTGGATGTGTGGACATCTACACCCAATGCAAGTAATTTAGCCCATGCTAATAGAGTTTTTAACATGTGTTAAGTTAAGCTATTAACATGAATATTGATATATAGATTTTGTATACTAGTTCTACTCTTTCTTGAATTGAAAAACATTTTAATATCATATCTCCCTATTTTTTCCAACTCTCTCTCTCTCAAAAAAAATCAGAGCAGCTCTCTTAGTCAAACCTAACTCTACCTCCCTTTTTCTCTCAAAGATGTTTGAATACAATCTGAAATAATATATTATTATTTAGTGTTAATTAGATTAAGTCAAAATAAATTTGATATATTTAATTTGTTTTAATCAGACATTATGATAATTTTGAAGGTTGTTCCTGCATAGTAGCAACCACCTTGTATCAGAGCTCACACGTCCTGGTTGTGTGAATGAATTAAGAATTAGACTATCTCTTACTCTGATAGGTGGTGTTCGTGTCAAGACACATGGCTGCATTTGCAGCAGGATCATGCGCGTTGGACTGTTGGATGAGCTTCAGTTAGAAAGATGACCATCCTAGAAGAGGATGTTCGAATCTGAGATGAAGTGTTCATCAATGGAGATATAGATCTACCTCAAAAGGAAATTCAGATGCGTTAGGTGGCCCTGGTAGTGGTGCACAGGCAGGTGACTCTAGTGGTGGTGCAGCGGTACACACATGTCAGTCCCTAGGTAGTGCCAGATATGCAAATAGGAGATATGGTGGAGCTGATGCATCTTTTGAAAATTTATCCGCATATATTGCAGGTGAAGTTCAGCTTCGGAGTTGTCCAAATAGCAATTTTAGTGCAGGCGGATTCAGGGGAAAGTAAGCCATGGCCAATGGAAAACTAGGACTTGCCAAATGGGCAAAAAAAGGAAGTTCCACACCGGAAAAAGTTGTAAGAGATCTTCGGCATGGATTTTGAAAGCCAAACCGGCCAAGTTGAAAGCCAAATTGGTTGATCACAAATTTTAGATTAAGAGTGTAATTGTTGAAATTTAATCTAAAATAATATTTTATTGTTTAGTGTTATATAGAATAATTGGAAATAAGTTTGATGTATTTAGTTTGTTTTAATCAGCAAGACTAGGTCGTAGTCCACTAGCTAGTAATTAGGCAATTATGTAGTAGTGGAGATAATTTAGGAGGTAGCAACCACGTTGTAGTTGATAAATTATTTCTATCTTTCATGTACACGGTGAATAAGAAAACTCAATAACACAATGTAAACTCAATAACACAATGTAAACGATCATGTGAAAACAACATAGAGAAAATGTTAAAATTATATATATATATATAATGTGTATAAGAATTTTAGAGTGTGTTCGGGTGCATACGGGGTAAACCCTAACCCGTAACCAAGAGGATAGTTATCCCTCTTTAATCAACTTAGCACATGTTCTTTGTTATTAAGACTTGAAACAAAATTATAGCCATTTATAAAAGTAAAAACAAATGCACACATAAAGTAGTGCCTACAAAATAAAAACTGAATGCACAAAATACTTCTACACTATATCAACTACCAACTCTCCTTAAAACCTCGTCTACTGATGTGACTAAGTCTTCGATCTCCAACTAGATACTTAGTCCTAATTTATTTCCCTAGTTTGGATTAAATAAAATAACTAATAAATATAATAAGCCAACATTCTCTCCCTTAATCCAAATTCCTTCGGTTTGTTGCATATGTGAATGGGCTCTAATAAAAATATTCTAATTATAAACACATTTTTTTATAACTGGATAACACACACTAATATTAATATCATAAACAAGATTTACAACTTCTATTACTTATACAACTTCAACCTAGAGCTTGATGTTCTTTCACCAGGCTTCAGCCTTTTTCTTTTCCTCTCACAAGAGCTTCGGTTCTTTTCTTTATCTCTAGATTCACTGGGATGTGTTATTTTATTAACACATCTAGGTTCTATTTATTACACACCAAGACTTTTGCGACTAAGACTTTTAATAAACTATGACTAATAACTATAGTTGTATAATTTATTTCTCGTGTGTACGAACTAATTTAGTTCTATTTTAATTCTAACCTCTCTAGGCAATCTTATGCCCAACTTTAATTTCTCATTCCTTATTTAATGGTAAAACATTAAGAGTCATGTATGAAATTTGGACTTCAACTCCTCTGCATCTTTAGATAAGTGTGTGCATCTTTTAGATAAGTGTTTCACCACCACCTTACATGTAGTTTACAAATTTCAATGCTCGCTGCATGTTGACAACCCACAGAAATAAATTCAGTAGTAGTTGATGATATTAACAAGCTGGGTTTGAATTCTAACACTCCCCCTCAAACCCAGCTTTGTATTTTGATATGCATACAAAGGTGGAGAAGTGCTTAAAGTCGGTTATTAAAAATATCTCATCATTGTGGCATTTAAGGTATGGTCATCTTAGATTTTCTGACTTAAAATTATTGTCAAAGACAAAGATGGTGAATGGTTTTGCATAAATCAACGAACCAGGAAATTTGTGTGAAACATATGTCAAAGGGAAGCAACACCGAAAATTTTTTCCCGTTGGAGATCATGGAAGCCACGAGACCATTGGAGATAGCTTACACAGAAATTGCGGGTCCATTTGATGTTGCATCTCTTGGTGGTAACAGGTACTACCTAACATTTATTGATGATATCAGCTGGAAAAATTGGGTGTATATCCTGCAAGAAAAATTGAAGGCACTTCATAAACTCAAGGAGTTCAATGCATTGGCAGAAAGGAAAAATGGCCAGTATCAGAAGATACTCAGATCAGACAGAAAAGTCGATTATACTTCATACTTGTTTAGAAGTTTCTGTAGAGCACATGGAATCGATCATCAGTTAACAACGACATATACTACTCAACAAAATGGCTTTTGCAGAAATAAAGAATCGCGCAATTCTTGATATGGCGAGAAGCATGGTGAAACCAAAGCACTTGTCAAGAACTTTTTGGGCTGAAGCCATTTTATGTAAAGTTTGTTTGTTGAATCGTTGTCTAACAAAAAGCAAAGTTGCTGGTTTGTTCTTTAATGGTGATGATGATTACAATGGGGACGACCCCAACAGTGAAGATGGCGGAGATGATGATCAAACTCCTCCACAAAGTCTGAATTAACAAACTCCTGTATCGACACCATCAACGGGAGGAAGCAGCAGTTTTGGGGGAGCACCGAGAAAAAATTGAAGTCTAGATAATATCTATGAAGCAACAAGTCCGGTACAAATATCCTTTGATTATTCTTTATTTTGTTTGATGGTTGAATGTGATCCAGTTATATTTGAGGAAGCTTCTGAGGAAAGCAAATGAAACAAAGTCATGGATGAAGAAATCGGCACAATCAAGAAGAATGATACATGGGAGCTCATAGATCTTCCAGAAGGACACAAAGCAATTATTTTCAAGTGGGTCTATAAAACCAAGACGAATCAAGATGGAGAAGTGGAGAAATACAAGGTGAGGTTGGTGGCTAAAGGCTACAAGTAGAGATATGGCATTGATTATGATGAGGTATTCGCTCCAGTTGTAAGAATTGATACTATACGACTTCTGACAGCAATTGCAGCTCAAAACCGGTGGAAGATATTTCAGATGGATGTCAAGTCAGCATTTTTGAATGGTTATCTTGAAGAAAAAGTCTATATTGAGCAGCCTCCCGGATACGTTCAGAAAGGCCGAGAAAAAAAGTCTGCAGACTTAAGAAAGCCTTATATGGTTTGAAGCAAGCTTCGCGAGCATGTAACATGCGGGTTGATGAATTTTTCCAGAAAAATGGTTTTGTGAAGAATCCATACGAGCATGCTCTTTACACGAAAATAAATTCAAAAGGAGATATTATGATTGTTTACTTATATGTGGACGACATGATCTTTACCGGAAATAACCATTAACGGTATTTTTAATTTATTTAAAATCTATATAAAAATTATTATAATTTTTGAAAAGACGGATATGACCCTAATGAATAAATGATTTTAAAATCTTTTATACCAATTATGTATAGGATATTATATATATGTATATATATTGATGATTGATTGAATATGAGAATTAGGGCCATTTCGTGATGATTAATTATGGGGTTAAACTTGTTCATTTTTTAATTAATTTGCTCGTTTATTTTAGTATCATGAATATAAATTGTTTATTATAATTGAAGTTAACTGGTGTGCTTGTTTATTCGAGTGTGGAGACGAAAAATATTCATTATTTGGGTGAAATTTATCAAAATACCTTTTTTAAAAATATACGACGGAAAATATTATTTCAGTCACCTATTTCTTAATTGAGTAATGATAATAAGTATAAGCTGTAAGGTATGTCAAAAAATTATAAAAGATACTTATTTTTAATTTGGGTATTCCTTTTGAGACAACATGAACTACTAAATGCGTATAATAAAAACATATTTTTTAAAAAAAATATTTATTTTGTATACTATTTCATCAAATGCATACATAATAAAAATATGATACCCACTTACAAAAAAAAAATGTGCATCCAATCCAGAATATGATTCCCAAATGACAAATATGAATCAACGGCCCGACAAAAATTGATTTTTTTGTCAGAACCCGGCCATAATTTTTTTATCTTTGTTATCTTGGAAGAAGGCCACAAATAACAATTTTTTAAAAAAAGTTTAACAAAAATACCAAAGCACGAGAAGGATGGCTTTTTTACCGGCCTATTACGAATTGACTATCTGGGTATTTGCTAATATGCAATTCTAGTATACATAATATATTTTCTTTTTAAAAAAAAATTAACAAAGCCTAATACGCACACCAAAAACGGGTAATCAGTAATAAGACTTTATAGAATGCGTATTACACACTATAACACATTGTTCCAATACGTATATTCATTTTTTTATTTATTTTAAATTATAAACTTTTACCCATTTCGAATACGGGTAATGACTAATATGCATTCCATATATGTGTATTACAACCAATAATTTTTTTAAAAAACAGAAAAGAATATACATTTTATAATAAAACATATTACGCATTGGCATAATGGGTGTTTCCATTTTAAAAAAAGCATATTAGCTCTTCTTTTTGATAATGTTGATGAGACTGTATAGTTGTATGAACAGTATACATGATAACTCAACACTAGAACAGAACAGGTAAATAACAATACGTCTACACAAGAAATCAGGAAGAAAAGAAGACACGACAAATTCAAAGAATCAAAAGATTAGAAGAAGGCTTGAAGTCTGTTTACAGGTCACTGAAAGAAGTTCATTAATATATTCATTTCTCAGTGAAGAATAAAGGTTAAAGACTTTCAGGGTTTCAGAAATGATGAAGATCCAGTGTAAAAGTGCCACCAGAAGATTTCAGTGTATTAGCATTGATTGAAGATAGACCGTGTTTGAAGCATAGAATTTTGAAGAATTAAAGACAACATATGGACAAAGGTTGAAGAAGACATATGAAGTCTTGAAGCTATACTCACTGAAAAGAGTTTATTTATATGTTCAAGCGTCAGTGAAGAACAATTAATGAATGAAATATTCATGATTGTAGTAGGAATGAAGACATTTCCTAAGTATTAGAAAAGATTCCAGTGCAAGTACATTTGTTTATTCAAGGATATAATATGAAAACCTGAATCGAAGTTAGTCGTCTGTGAACCAGAACAGTTGCACTAGGCGTCAGCAGTTAGTGAAAGGAATCTGAGTATTATCATTAGAAGAATTATTAAGTGAGGATTCGTGTCTGAAGATGAAGGTTATATGGTTTATACGAAGACTCGGAGAGAAGACTTAAAGACGGGGTAGTTTAAGGGTTACAGCATTCCACAGAAACTAAGTCAAAGTGATCACTAATTTGTAGTAGGATTCATCGAGATCATTATATTTCTTATTACAAGCAAGAACATTGAAATAAAACTCAATATCTAAGTAAAGGAATTGGTCTGGACCTATTTGGACCAACAGTTAAGAAACTATAGCAGAAACTGAGTTCATGTGAGCTTGTTTGTTACTGTAGTCACCACTTAGGAGTCAGGAATTATCCCAAGGCATAAGTGGTTACTCTAAGGGTCTTTAGGTCACAACTAAGCCTTCTAAGGAGGACCAGGGTCGCAACTAAACCTTACTAGTGTTCTAGAGGTCGCAACTTATGAAATTGGACAAGGCAAAGTTCCCTCCAATGAGATCCAGACATAAGTTTGCTTTCCGAGGGAAGCTTGATTGTAACCTAAAGCTACAAAGAGTACTATATGGTCGTTAGTTACATGATTTGTCTAAGGCAAACTTCCATCTGCTCACAAGTTAGCACTACAAGATATCCTAGGTCGCAACTTATAGACAAAGGAGAAGGAACTAGCAACTTAGCTTATCCAGCAGCCTATGATCGCAAGTAAGGCCTATGAGCTCCTCTCTAGTCACCACCTAGCTCTACAAAGGTGATCCAATTGTAAGTTGGGATGTTAGGGAGTACTATTAGTCTCCACCAACATACTTACTGAGGAAAAAATATTTCATAGGCCTCGCATATGCGCAAGTAAAAGAAAATAAGCTCCCAAGGGCACAAGTCAACTCTCAGCCATACTTTATTAATTCCATCAATTGATTTATGTGGTAAATAATTATCCATGTATTTCTAATTGATATAAAGTCTACACAACAGAAGCAGAATAAAAAAAATGGTAGTTGTTCTGTTTATCTTCTTCTCCAACGAGAGCTGATAAAACAAGAAATATGGACATACAGAGAAGACCAACACATTGAATATCTGTTAAACTTCACACCGGAGAAATGTTATAATATCCTGTTGAACTCTTGTATATTCATAAGGGGCAATAAAATCGTTATTTGGTAATTAGATCTTTACATAAACAAAAAACTAGATCATTGTAAATGATAATTTGTATATCTTTGTAGAAGTAAGAAAATTTTTGTTTTTGGATTGTAACTGGTTAATTTATTTACTGCAGTTTAGAAACACCCCTCGAGGATTTATACATGCTTATATACTTCCATGAATATCTTGTGTTCGTTATTTTATTGTCCTAAACACTATTCACCTAAAGAATACAGAACCACTAAGCCAACACTAAATTATATATTCGCAAAAGATTCGAAAGAATTTTTTAATTTAGTAAGTATCGTATTCAACCCCCTCCCTTCTATGATACTTCGGGACCTAACAATTGGCATCAGGGCTTGTTGATCGATATACAGATCAGATCCGGTGTGATAGAACAAACAGTTAAGTTCTCATATTTTCAAATTTTTTAATTTTCAAATATTATCAACTCTTGAGATTTTTTAATTTTAAATACTATGTACTTACCTAAGAAAAAGGTTCTTAAAGGATTGGAAGACTCAAAATTCTTCCGAGTGTTACAGATGATTTTAATCTTTTAAAGAAAATGAAGGCCATGTGCCATTTAGACGAAAAATTCCCGAATACGGAAATTAAAGATAATGGTTTTTTTATTACAATAAAGGTGATTTTAAGTCTTATAGAAGAAAATTATGGAATATCCTCAAAGTCTTACTCCATAGGATACCATTGGATTTTCAGATACGGAAAGAATGAAGTTTCTAGGGATACAATTTTTGCGAGGATTTTAAGACAGCTCTAATGATTCAAGATTATACAATCACACCATGGTTTGAACCAATGCTACATTTATCCAAGAATCAAAGACATTGTAAAGAAAGGAATTGATGAGGTGAGAGAGAATAGTGTGGACATACAAACATCTCAGTTGCAGGCATTAGTATTGGAACCTCTAAACAAAGTCGAAGAGTTATTGGTAATTGAATCAAAGGAAGCTCATGAAGATTAAAGTGCGGGATTGGACGACAGGTTAGTGTTTCACATGTCATGGAAGTTTAGTCACATCAGATTTAAAAGGAATACATAAACAATATCCAAGGATCAAGCCTATCTATTCTAAAGCAGAGACTATTTAGGATTCAGTTCAAGAGGTGGTTACAAGACTCAGATGGTGACATAAAAAAGATTTGATAGCTATAGTTTTGACAAATATGTCATGGAAGGGTTTTCTACAACAAAACATGAATATTGACAAACAAGAATGAGTAGGGACTCAGTTGACGAGTTGAGACAAAGGTGGAATATTTTTTAAGGAATCATCTAGTCAAAACTTATAGTGCATAGGGAAATAGTTGGGATGAATAAGATGACGAGAAGAAAGATCATGAGTATCTTGCTTTCATAGCAATCTTTAAGGATGATTCAACTCATATATCTCAGGTTTCAATTTTTTGAATCACTGCAATATTTTGCTCTTAATATTCAATGCATGATTGAGATCTTAGTGGTTTAATTTTTTAACACTCGCACAAGCATGATAGCAAGTGGACTTATTCACCTTCCCTTGCTCCTTATTTGTTGACTTTTTGCACTATGAAATGGAAGAAGATCAAGAAGAAGAATAAGAGTAACCAAAACAAGTGGAAAGTGAAGTAGAGGAAGAAAATGCAAGGGAAGGTGAAGAAGAAGAAGATGGTTATGATACTATTGACGTTGAAAGTAAAGATGAGTAAGAAATGTACTTTATCATTTTAGGCTAATTTCTATTCTTGTATGAATCAAAATATGTAATGTGATATGTTTGTGAAAGGAAATGAGATGATTTTATAATTTTAGTCATATTTTTATTTTAAATGTATTTTCGGTTTACTAACATTTTTTCGAATTAACTTTTCTCACAATTTCAACTTTTTAACTAATTAGACGGTTTGAAAATATTTTAAATGTATAATATGATGTGTTCATGCAAAAAAAAATATTTTTTTATCATTAACGACACTTTCTTAATTTTAAATGAATTAAAATGAATTTTTGGCTCACTAACATTATTTTCAACTAACTTTTCTTGCTATTCAATCTTTTTAACCAATTTGACATTTCGGAAATCTTATAAATATATAATATGATGTGTTGGTGCAAAAAAATTGGATGATTTATCATTCTTGGCAAATTTCTTAATTTTAAATGAATTAAAATGAATTTGTCGTTTACTTGCATTTTTTCAACTTTTTTCATTATCCTAATTTGTTCACTAAATTGAAGATTTGAAAATCTTAAGAATATGTAATGTCATATGTTTGTGCAAAGAAATTTGACAATTTTATCAATCTAGGCATATTCCTAATTTAAAATGAATTAAAATAGATTTTCCGCTTACAAATACCATTTTTAACTAACTTCTCTTACTATTCAAACTTATTAACCAATTTGATGGTTTGGAAATTTGATAAATATATAATATGATGTGTTGGTGCATAAATATTGGACAATTTATTATTCTAGGCAATTTTTTTAGTTTAGATGAATTGAAATGAATTTTCCTTTTTACTTGCATTTTTTAACTTTTTTTGTAATCCTAAATTTTTCACCAATTTGAAGGTTACGAAATCTTAACAATATATAAAGTGATATGTTTGTGCAAAGAGATTTACAGATTTTATCATTATAGGCACATTTCTAATTTTTAAGAATTAAGATGAATTTCCCGTTAATCCATCAAGATTTTCATATAAGGTTTGTGATTACTTGTGTTTTGCTAAGATTCTTTTATTATTTTGTTATAATATGATTTACAGTATTTTTTTTAGTTTAAAATGAGTGGTTTAGTGATGTAGATTTGGATAATAAATTGCAGCAGGGAAAAAGTTTGAAATGAGTGGTTTAGTGATGTAGATTTGGATAATAATTTGTCAAGCAGCAACTAACCCACTTATTGGGTAAACTGCTTATTAATAAAAAGAATGATTAGGTTTGAATAACCTATCAATAATGATTCAATTAACGTTTTTCCCCTATTTTCTCTTCATGTCGGGTCACTAAATTTTTTCTTTTAGCCCTTAGTCCGTAATAGTACTCCTGGGATGCATTCCCTATCTCAATTTACAAATGTTTATCAAATTCTTCACTTTTACTTCTGGCCCTCATAATACCCATATCCTACCTACATCATGGCATCTTATAATTTTTCTTTATCATCCTTTTGATTCCACCTTCTTTCCTATTTAAGTTCTTTATTCTCATAGTTCATTATTTCTTCTTAACACACGTAAGTCTTCCAATAGTATTGTTCGGTTCTTCATCAAATAAACCATTCTTGTGGCTAACTCTGGATCGAAATCTTTTAATTCATATACGTTATTATCATTATTAATTTCTACCATACGTTGGATACTTGTATTCGCGAGTTTTCCCGTATTTTGGAGTAATTCTAATTACATAGTCGTTCTATATTGGTATACCTTTAAGTCCTTTAATAAAACCTTATTACAAATGATAAAATCTATTTGATCGTCTAGAAAAATCCATATTTGTGTAGTTACTAATTTCTTAGTTATTCCACCTCCCTTTTTCCTTTCCTTCCTTTCTTCTCTTTGCTCTATCTTAAATCTTTAGTTCTTGAAAACATTTTTCTCATTTGTTTATACAGATAACTTTTTATTTCTCTTGTCTATTACAAAGGACATATTCATCCAAGTAAATCCTCACATGCTTGCAGCAACTTCTAAATCCTACAGTTGTCCTTACTTCTTCCAACCTCCTTATTGCTTTGATTTCGGATTTGAAAATCACATCATAATTTGACTTAATTTAATTGGATCGATTTTCATCTAACTAACCATTAATTGGTAAAATTAACCAATTAACTCACTTAATTGATCAATTGCACCAAACGATGACTAGCTAAATGAAATCAAAGACCAATTATATATAGTCGGATTGGCTGTAACAACCTCTTTCAAGAAACGAGATCAAAATTATTTGGAGTATCAACAGAAATATCAATATTATACGGAAGTATACATTCTATCTTTAAAAGTAGGGTATTTTCCGAAAATTTAGGCAGCATCTACTTTATATTATTGACTATCAGTCGTACTCAAGCCGACACCAACAATCAATCAAACAACCAACAATCAATCAAATAACCAACAATCAACCCACAAGTATGCCAATCAACTGCCACCTTCTAAACTCACCATTTCACCACCACATATAATACTAGCCGGTATAACCCATATTTTTAGTTCAACTTAAGATTATAGTGAATAATTCTTATTATACCATACATTTTCTTATTTCTTCTAATTATAACAGAGTATCAGTAATGAGTACATGTAATATCCAGGATATATCGTGTAATTATTTTTGCTAATAAATAATTATTATATGTGTTTCGTATCTATTCTGTGAATTATTTGTAAAGTGTTAAATGTGTTTGGATGTTTAAAAATATTATTAATTGAGTATTTTGATTTTTATATGTCCAAAATAAAATATAGATAATCGTCATATCTTCCTAATTATTTTTATGTTGATTTATGGATTTATAAGGATCATATGAAATTTATAAAATCTTTTTCCGAGTATTTAAAATCTATTTTATAAAAACGGGAACCAACCGACGTCATCCGTTGTTACGTTTTTGGAACCCGAAACTCTTCCGACAACTCCTTCCTAACCTAATTGTAATATTCCGAGCATATTCCATGTTTCGACTTTTTCGATCCGGTGTACGGTTTGTCCTGCGCGGGTCCCGGCGCAACATTTTCGATACAATATTCATTTCGGTAAATCAATAAAACTCATATTTTCGATAAACAGGAGCTTTCTATTAAACTATCCCAATTATCACCTCGTAGTACACGTAATCAGTCGTTGAGACCAAGACCGCAGTACAAATTGTACTGATTTGGATAATTATCCTGAAAACCGATACCGTTTGGATTAGTTTTTATAAATAAACGTACCGTTTTATATCCGGAATGATCCAACGGGATACTAATTTTTCGTAATTATAAATAGCCTTTTACCGTATTTCGTATCAAAATCATTTGCAGACAGATAATTATATAATTTTCCAGAGAAAAATCTTATATTCATATAATCTTTCGAGAATCAAACAAGCTTTTGGAGGTGTTATTGAATTCAGTTTGGAAAGCTCGAGTAACCTATCTGAAGGTTTTGAAGAGCTCTACCAGATTCTGTGATCCATACACCTGCAGAAATCAAGGTTTATTTTCTATATTTTCATATATTTTCGAATTAATTTTATTAAAATATGAATTTTTGTTCGGATGATTGTTTGTATGATTTGATGCTTGCATGTTGTAGAGCTTGTTTTCCTGATGATTTTGATATATTATATGACTGATTTGGAGTTCAATAACATGTTCAAAATTGAGTTTGATTTTCGAATTTTGAAATTAGGGTTTATAACCCGTATGAATGTTTTCAATTGAAATTTGGGGGTTTTTGATTTAGGGGTTATTAACTGTTGATTTATAGTGGGTTGTATTCCTTATGAAATTTGCAATCGATTAGTATATAGTTCGTTAACAGAGGATGTCAGAATCAAAGGGAGTTGTGATTTTAAAGTTACGTTGAGTTCGCCGGAAACCGGCGAACTTCTCGACCATTTTTCGGCCTATTCGGGGGTTGTCTGTGTGATTGAATGGTATGGTTAGATTCCTGGTGAATTGTAGATTAAATCTGGAGCTTGTGAAGGTATGAGGATTCCGGGAACGTCGTCTCCGGGGAGACGGGACGTTTTCCGGCGACGGGGTGCAAAATTGCACTTTAGCCCCTGTTATTTTGAAAACGATGAAGTTCAGTCCCTGAACTTTCCAGAACTTGCAAATTTAGGATTCCTGTTTTAAAAATATTTAAAAATCATATTTCCTATTTATTTTATTATAGAAATTCGTTTTTAATTTCTGAAAATTCTAAGAATTATTATTTTAATTCCAAAAAAATTATTTTTAATTCAAAAATAAATCTGAATTAATTAGTTAATTAATTTCAGTTAATTTTTAATTGATTAATTGGTCAATTAATTCGGAAATTAATTGATTAATTGATTTAATTAATTATTATTTGATTTTAATTAATTATTTAATTAGATTTAATTATTTAAAAATTCCGAAAAATAGTTTCGAGCTTTAAAATATTATTCTAAATTATTTCCAAGGCTCGATAATTATTATAAAATTATTTCAAAGCCAAAATCGGCCAACCGAACCCTGTTTGTTACTCTAAAATTGATCTAACGACCCATTTTAATTTCGAAAAATGTTTTAAAAAGCATTTTAACTAGAAAGCTTGTTTATGACCCGAGATTTATTTATAAATGATATATTATTGATTATGTGACGTGCTATGTGTTATATGTGACTTGTTGGTTGATTGTCGGTCTGTATATTCGATATTTACTTGTTTATTGTGTATCTTTCAATCCGTTAATCGGATTTGGGTGAAACGAAGGGTAGATAGAAGTATGTGTCGAATAGAATCGTATGAGTTAAATATTGATAGATGCTTATGATATGTGAGCAGAAGAGGCAAGGCATAGGAAAGGGAAACAAATAGTCAAGGAGTAAGACAATGGTGATTGAGAGCAAGTGCAGTGTAGTAAGCTAGTACCAGGCAAGTGTTCTGAACTTTCTCGAGATATTGTAGTAATTGATATTCCTGTTTTATATTGCAAGTGCTTTGAAGCACTGAACCCTAAACCTTGATTCCAGTTATTGATCTTGAGCCGTAAACCTGATTCTTTCTAGACCATTGATTGTTGTATACCCAAATACGAACCTCAAATATACGATACTACTCCACAAATACATACAAACTAAATATTAAACACTGAACCAGATTGCTTACACATTCAAACCATTGTATCTTATGCTTTGAAAGACCAAATCCTTAGAACCTGAAATGTTGATTCCTTTGTTATCCAATTCTTTCATTACCTAACAGCCAAGCTTTGGAAATGCCATATTGATCTTTACACAGATTGAAACCATTTTCATTATTGAACGTCCAATGTTGTTAATGATCCTGTTTATTATTTATTACTGCTTGTTCTGTTATTCTGGTAGAATTGGATTGTTTTTATAAAATTGTGGACCAGATTCGTGGTCAGACCATATAATGGTCAAGTTAGGCCAATGTGTGCCTTGGATCCAGTAGTTAGAGCAGTGATGTGTGCTCTGCTCGGGGTTAGTATGTGACTGATCAGCAGCCTAACCTTGGTTTTTAAAATGAAAATATAATATCCAATTCTAAATCATAATCCATTGTTCACTTGATATCATAACCATATTTCCCTGATGATCATTATTCTCAGTTTTGTCATTGTGACTTGCTGAGCTAGTTAGCTAATTTGTGCGATGTTGTTTATGTTCTTTTCTAGTTAAGAAGGAACCGGTTGATACCGAGGATCCCCAGTCCAGCGCGAGAGCTAGGGGTTCAGGTTGATCGAGTTGAGCTAGTAGGCTTCTTTTGGAATAATTTTAAGTTTGTAAAAGTTTGTAATAATGTTTAATACTCAATTCTGAGTTTGGTTAGTTGGGATTTGAACGGTTTGTAATATAAGTAGATGTGTTTGGCTTGTGTGCATACTTTAACCTATTGCGGTCCGTGGTAGTTGGTAAGTAGGATCACTGCATATTATTATTATCTTTATTACTGTTATAAGCAGGTTATAAATAAGGTATGTGTGTGGACCCCAAACTTCTGACCCAGGTTTGGAGGGCGCCACAGGTTTGGTATCAGAGCTACAGGTTATAAGTCACTGACACAAGCCTAGGTTGACGGGAATGGGTAGAGGGTTAGGATTTGAAGTAAGGAATAGAAAGATAGAACGTCGAGAGGTTGAGTGCTTCGGTATAACAGGTATTAGTATGATTCGCGTTATAGTTCGAGATTCTTATATTGCGATATGATTTCAGATAGCAGCGATGGCCGACTCTTTCATCCCCGTATTAGCTGATCACTCAGAGCCTTCGGTTGGAGGACCATCTTCAGACCCACGTCCAATTGTTCTACCAGTGTTGGCTATTCTACCTCCACCTGTGTTGCAGCCCGTACCACTGTAGGCCATTCCACCCCCAGGCATGAGGCCACCTATCAGAGGAACCCCACCAGCTGATTCAGATTCTACTGGGCATTCAGTTGTGAGTGCCCCATTCCAATCTACATTGCCCCCGGTTCCTTACTACCGGTATGAGGCTCTTCTATTGGAGCGTGATTCCTTGTTGGCCCAAATCAGAGAGCTACAGCATATCATTAGGACTACTGATGTTGATCGTGGTGTGAGGGAGCTTCGAGAGGAGATTCATGTGACACGGAGGGTTCTTGAGGCTAGGCTACATGGAGCTACACTACCTGGCAGAGGCCTTGATACACTGATGGGCTGGGCTACTGAGGTGATGGAGGACTTTGAGAGGCTGGCAGGACCAGAGTTTCCTTGGAGTTGAGTCAGAGATCCAGAGATAGAGATGCTGAGCAATGTTGTTATATTTGTGTAGTATGTACAGTAGTGTGTAGTGTGTATTAGTAGACTTTAGAGCTATATTTATAGACTAGCTATGCTGACTAGTGAGTAGGTTATTGTACCCTTTTACTTTTACTTTTAAATCGTTTTTACGCTTGTACTACCTAAAACTTTTGATCTATATATATCAGCACCTTTTCCTTTCCAGTATTGTCATTCATTTTACTGCACTTGTTTTACTTTACCTTATTTATTGTACCAGTTATACCCTTGTGATACCATATACCCTGTTTTTCATAACTGTTTATATTCGGTAAAGAAGCATGCAATTTACTTAGTTATAACTGTTTTCAAAAAGAAATATTTCTGTTTTACAAAACTTTTCTTTTATGCAAAGAATTTGATTTAAAAGCTAAATAAGTTGTTTGCTTCTTTACAGAAAAATGCCTCCAAGAAGAAATACCCGCACCAACACCCATAATGAAGAAACCAACAACAATAACAATAACAACCAAGATGATACAAATCTGAATGTGAACCCAGGACCCATAGACCCAGTAATAGCCCAGATTCTCCAAATTTTGACCCAACAAACAGTTCATATGGCACAACAACAACAAAGACAGACCAATCCCCAGGTAACTTTCAAAACTTTTCAGGCAATAAACCCACCAGAATTCAAGGGATCCCTAGAGCCGATTGAAGCAAATGTTTGGTTAAA
Source organism: Apium graveolens (assembly GCF_009905375.1). Taxonomy (NCBI): domain Eukaryota; kingdom Viridiplantae; phylum Streptophyta; class Magnoliopsida; order Apiales; family Apiaceae; genus Apium; species Apium graveolens. The sequence continues at coordinate 3,318,511 of NC_133647.1, read as the reverse complement.
GGAAATAGAGAAGGCATTTTCCTTAGTGAAAGTAAAGGAAGTACCAAAGGTTGAGTTTGCAAGTTACTATTTGAAGAATGAGGCCACCTATTGGTGGGAGATGGTGAAGACATTGGAAGGTACAGATGTTATTACTTGGGAGAGGTTTAAGGAATTGTTTTTAGAAAAGTATTTTCCTCAGTTTGTCCAAGATCAGATGGAGCTGAAGTTTTTAGAATTAAAGCAAGGGAATACGTCGATGGCAGATTATGAGAGTAAGTTTGAGAAATTGTCAAGGTATGTGTCGTCGTATGTGGATACTGATAGAAAGAAGGCTAAAAGATTCCAGCAAGGTTTGAAACCATGGATCAGAGGGAAGGTAGCCATTTTTGAATTGGATACCTATGCAGGAGTGGTACAGAAGGCTATGATCGCAGAGACAGAGAGTGAGATGTCACAGAAGGAGAAGGAAAGCAAGAAAAGGAAATTTGAAGGGAATGAGGGTCAGTCACAACCAGGGAAGTTTCCAAATTTTACGAAGGGCAAGTTTCAGCCAGGGAGGAATTTTAACCTCAGGAGACAAAATGCAAGCGACGGAAGCCAGGGCAACCGTCCAGTTAATGCGAATCAGCCAAATTAGTTGAGATTAACTTTTCCAGATTGTCAAGTATGTGAGAAGAAGCATGGGGGAGTTTGTAATAAGTTGAATGTAGTTTGTTTCAAGTGCAATCAGAAAGGGCACTATTCAAGGGAGTGCCGAAATCAGCCAGCAAGAGAGCCAGCAATTAAGGATCAGCCTATCCGGAATCCAGCAGTGAAGGTTCCAACCATTGGATTTACGTGTTTTAAATATGGGAAACCAGGACATATAGCTAGGGATTGCAAGACACTAGCCCCAGTCAGTAATGCATTGAGGATTATGGGATCTACCCCAGCAGTAAATGAGATTCCAAGGGCTAGAGTTTTTGACATGTCTGTGAAGGAAGCTATCCAAGATACGGATGTCGTGGCAGGTACGCTTAATGTGAATTCTTTATGTGCCAAAGTGTTATTAGATTCGGGAGCAACTCGATCGTTTGTTTCACAAGATTTTGTTAGTAAGTTAAATTGTCCAGTTGAGTATTTAAATGAAATAATGACTGTGGAATTGGCAAATCAAGAACGAGTATCTGTTAATAAGTTTATGGGAGTTGTGAGATTGAGATTTCTGGTAGTAAATTTTGTGTAGATTTGATACCATTTAAGTTAAGAGAATTTGATGTTATCTTAGTAATGGATTGGTTATCTAAGCACGATGCCCAGATAGATTGTCGAAATAAGAAGGTAATGGTGAAAACGCTAGACGAATGAATAGTAACGTTCAAGGGCCAGAAGCAAGTAAGGAAGTTCTTAACAATGATTCAAGCCAAGAAGTTATTATGGCAAGGATGCGAGCATTTCGTAGCATATGTGATTGATAGAAGTCAGGAGCCAGCAAAACTTGAAGATATTCCAGTAGTGAATGAATTTCCAGACGTGTTTCCCGACGAGTTACCAGGACTTCCTCCAGATAGAGAAATTGAGTTTGCAATCGACTTAGCACCTGGAACAGAACCAGTATCCAAGGCCATGTATAGGATGGCGCCCGTTGAGATGAAAGAGCTAGCGAAGCAATTGCAAGAGCTGTTAGAGAAAGGAGTAATCAGACCCAGTGTATCCCCGTGGGGAGCCCCAGTATTATTTGTCAAGAAGAAAGATGGAAGCATGAGACTGTGTATCGACTATAGGGAGCTCAACAAGCTTACAATCAAGAACAAGTATCCGTTACCTAGAATTGATGATCTGTTTGATCAACTGAAGGGAGCCAACTATTTCTCCAAGATTGATTTGAGATCAGGATATCATCAACTGAAGATCAAGCCAGAAGATATACCAAAGATAGCTTTCAGAATAAGGTATGGGCATTACGAGTTTTTAGTAATGTCTTTTGGATTGACCAATGCCCCGGCAGCGTTTATGGATCTGATGAATAGAATTTTCAAGGAGTATTTGGACAAGTTCGTTATTGTGTTTATAGACAATATTTTAATTTATTTAAAAACGGAAGAGGATCATGCGGAACATTTGAGAACAGCTTTGGAGATTTTGAGGAAAAAGAAATTATATGCTAAATTCACGAAGTGTGAGTTTTGGTTACAGGAGGTTCAGTCCTTAGGACACATAGTTAGTAACGAATGGATCAAAGTGGACCCACCAAAGATCGAGGCAATTGCAAATTGGGAAAGACCGAGAACACCCACCGAGGTAAGAAGTTTATTGGGATTAGCCGGATATTATCATCGATTCGTTCAAAAATTTTCAAGGATTGCAACACCATTGACAAAGCTTACATGGAAGAATGAAAAGTTTTTATGGAATGACAAGTGCGAAGAAAGTTTTCAGAAACTAAAGCAACGATTAATCACAGCACCTGTTTTGTCACTTCCAGACGATCAAGGGAATTTCGTAATTTATAGCGATGCTTCTCACAAGGGACTAGGATGTGTTCTAATGCAGCACAATAAGGTGATTTCGTATGCGTCAAAGCAATTGAAACCACACGAACAGAAATATCCTACTCATGATTTGGAGCTAGCAGCCATAGTTTTAACTTTGAAAATTTGGAGACATTATCTGTATGGAGAAAAGTGCGAGATTTACACAGATCATAAAAGTTTGAAATATATATTCACACAAAAAGAACTTAATATGAGGCAAAGGAGATGGTTAGAATTGATCAAGGATTACGATTGCTCGATTAATTATCACTCTGGTAAAGCGAACGTTGTAGCAGACGCGTTGAGTCGGAAGGAAAAATTAAATGTGTTATCAGTACCTGAAGAGATATATAAGGAATTTCAGAAACTGGAATTGGAGATTAGAGTTTGCAAGCCTGAGGAAGTGAAAGTGTATAGTATGACTTTCCAGCCGGAATTGTTAGAAAAGATAAAGAAATGTCAGGAAAATGTAATGGATCAAGATATAAATCATTTAGTAGGTGAGGAATTGTGCACGCAGAAGGATGATCAAGGTATTCTGAGGTTTTCTTCAAGAATTTGGATTCCACCGGTGACGGAGCTAAAGAATGAAATTCTACAGGAAGCTCATAATTCAAGGTATTCAATCCATCCAGGAAGTACCAAGATGTACAGAGATTTAAAAGAGAATTATTGGTGGCCAGACATGAAAAGGGAAATTACGGAATGGGTTAGCAAATGTTATACATGTCAGAGAGTTAAAGCAGAACATCAGAGACCAAGTGGATTACTACAGCCATTGGAGATTCCAGAGTGGAAGTGGGAACATATTGCCATGGATTTCATAGTTAGATTACCAAGGACAAGAGCTAATCATGATGCCATTTGGGTTATAGTGGACAGACTTACCAAGTCAGCTCATTTTCTCCCTATAAATGAAAGATTTTCACTCGACAAGTTGGTCTATATGTACCTGAAGGAAATTGTAGTTCATCATGGAGTTCCTGTGTCTATCGTATCTGATCGAGACCCAAGATTTAATTCAAGATTTTGGAAAAGTTTTCAAGAATATTTGGGAACAAAATTGAATATGAGTACGGCTTATCAGCCCCAGACGGACGGCCAAAGTGAAAGAACGATCCAAACAATCGAGGACATGTTACGTGTTTGTACTATTGATTTCAAAGGAAGTTGGGACGAGCATTTACCTCTCATAGAGTTTGCTTATAACAACAGTTATCACGCCAGTATTGGGATGCCACCTTATGAAGCCCTTTATGGACGCAAGTGTAGATCTCCAGTGTATTGGGACGAAGTAGGAGAACGCAAAATACTTGGACCTGAATTGGTGCAGCAGACAAAGAAAGTTGTTGAAGTAATCCAAAAAAAGATTGATAGCAGCACAAGACCGTCAAAGGAAATATGCAGACCAGTCAAGGAAAGACATGGAATTTGAAGAAGGAAGCTTTATATTACTGAAAGTATCACCATGGAAAGGACTAACGAGATTTGGAAAGAAAGGAAAGCTGAGCCCAAGATATGTCGGACCTTTTGAGATTCTAAAGCACGTTGGAAAAGTAGCTTACGAGTTGGCGTTACCTCCGCACATGGAGCACATTCACAATGTTTTTCACGTATCAATGCTTAAGAAGTATAATCCAGACTCCAGGCATGTAATAGAATATGAGCCAATAGAGCTTCAGGAAGATTTGTCATATGTAGAGAGTCCAATAGAGATTCTAGAGGAAAGAGAGAAGGTATTGAGGAATAAAGTGGTAAAGCTAGTAAGAGTGTTATGGAGAAACCCAAAGGTTGAAGAGTCAACCTGGGAGTTAGAAAGTGATATGAGAGAAAAGTATCCTCATTTATTTTCTTAGGAGATTCTGAGGACAGCATCCTTTTAAGGGGGAAGGATGTAATATCCAAGATATATCGTGTAATTATTTTTTCTAATAAATAATTATTATATGTGTTTCGTATCTATTCTGTGAATTATTTGTAAAGTGTTAAATATGTTTGGATGTTTAAAAATATTATTAATTGAGTATTTTGATTTTTATATATCCAAAATAAAATATAGATAATTGTCATATCTTCCTAATTATTTTTATGTTGATTTATGGATTTATAAGGATCATATGAAATTTATAAAATCTTTTTCCGAGTATTTAAAATCTATTTTATAAAAACGGGAACCAACCGACGTCATCCGTTGTTACGTTTTTGGAACCCGAAACTCTTCCGAGAACTCCTTCCTAAACTAATTGTAATATTTTGAGCATATTCCATGTTTCGACTTTTTCGATCCGGTGTATGATTTGTCCTGCGCGGGTCCCGGCGCAATATTTTCGATACAATATTTATTTCGGTAAATCAATAAAACTCATATTTTCGATAAACGGGAGCTTTTTATTAATCTATCCCAATTATCACCTCGTAGTACGTGTAAACAGGCGCTGAGACCAAGACCGCAGTACAAATTGTACTGATTTGGATAATTATCCCGAAAATCGATACCGTTTGGATCAGTTTTTATAAATAAACGTACCGTTTTATATCCGGAATGATCCAACGGGATACTAATTTTCCGTAATTATAAATAGCCTTTACCGTATTTTATTTCATATCAAAATTATTTGCAGACAGATAATTATATAATTTTCCAGAGAAAAACCTTATATTCATATAATCTTTCGAGAATCAAACAAGCTTTTGGAGATGTTATTAAATTCAGTTTGGAAAGCTCGAGTAACCAATCTAAAGGTTTTGAAGAGCTCTAACAGATTCTGTGATCCATACACCTGCAGAAATCAAGGTTTATTTTCTATATTTTTATTTATTTTCGAATTAATTTTATTAAAAATATGAATTTTTGTTCGGATGATTGTTTGTATGATTTGATGCTTACATGTTGTAGAGCTTGTTTTCCTGATGATTTTGATATATTATATAACTGATTTGGAGTTCAATAACATGTTCAAAATTGAGTTTGATTTTCGAATTTTGAAATTAGGGTTTATAACCCGTATGAATGTTTTCAATTGAAATTTGGGGGTTTTTGATTTAGGGGTTATTAGCTGTTGATTTATAGTGGGTTGTATTCCTTATGAAATTTGCAATCGATTAGTATATAGTTCGTTAACAGAGGATGTCTGAATCAAAGGGAGTTGTGATTTTAAAGTTACGTTGAGTTCACCGGAAACCGGCGAACTTCTCGACCATTTTCCGGCCTATTCAGGGGTTGTCTGTGTGATTGAATGGTATGGTTAGATTCCTAGTGAATTGTAGATTAAATCTGGAGCTTGTGAATGTATGAGGATTCCGGGAACATCATCTCCGGCGAGACAGGATGTTTTTCCGGCGACGGGGGTGCAAAATTGAACTTAACCCCTCTTGTTTTGAAAACGATGAAGTTCAGTCCCTGAACTTTCCAGAACTTGCAAATTTAGGATTCCTGTTTTAAAAATATTCAAAAATCATATTTCCTATTTATTTTATTATAGAAATTCGTTTTTAATTTCTGAAAATTCTAAGAATTATTATTGTAATTCCAAAAAAATTATTTTTAATTCAAAAATAAATCTGAATTAATTAGTTAATTAATTTCAGCTAATTTTTAATTGATTAATTGGTCAATTAATTCGAAAATTAATTGATTAAATGATTTAATTAATTATTAATTGATTTTAATTAATTATTTAATTAGATTTAATTATCTAAAAATGATTTAAAAATTCTGAAAAATAGTTTCGAACTTTAAAATATTATTCTAAATTATTTCCAAGGCTCGATAATTATTATAAAATTATTTCAAAGCCAAAATCGGCCAACTGAACCCTGTTTATTACTCCAAAATTGATTTAACGACTCATTTTAATTCTGAAAAATTTTTTAAAAAGCATTTTAAATACCAGAAAGCTTGTTTATGACCCAAGATTTATTTATAAATGATGTATTATTGATTATATGATGTGCTATGTGTTATATGTGACTTGTTGGTTTACTGTCGGTCTGTATATTCGATATTTACTTGTTTATTACGTATCTTTCAATCCGTTAATCGGATTTGGGTGGAACGAAGGGTAGATAGAAGTATGTGTCGAATAGAATCGTATGAGTTAAATATTGATAGATGCTTATGATATGTGAGCAGAAGAGGCAAGGCGTAGGAAAGGGAAACAGATAGTCAAGGAGTAAGACAGTGGTGATTGAGAGCAAGTGCAGTGTAGTAAGCTAGTACCAGGCAAGTGTTCTGAACTTTCTCGAGATATTATAGTAATTGATATTCCTGTTTTATATTGCAAGTGCTTTGAAGCATTGAACCCTAAACCTTGATTTCAGTTATTGATCTTGAGCCGTAAACCTGATTCTTTCTAGACCATTGATTGTTGTATACCCAAATACGAACCTCAAATATACGATACTACTCCACAAATACATACAAACTAAATATTAAACACTGAACCAGATTGCTTACACATTCAAACCATTGTATCTTATGCTTTGAAAGACCGAATCCTTGGAACCTGAAATGTTGATTCCTTTGTTATCCAATTCTAACTACCTAACAGCCAAGCTTTGGAAATGCCATATTGATCTTTACACAGATTGAAACCATTTTCATTATTGAACGTCCAACGTTGTTAATGATCCTGTTTATTATTTATTACTGCTTATTCTGTTATTCTGGTAGAATTGGATTGTTTTTATAAAATTGTGGACCAGATTCGTGGTCAGACCATATAATGGTCAAGTTAGACCAATGTGTGCCTTGGATCCAGTAGTTAGAGCAGTGTTGTGTGCTCTGCTCGGGGTTAATGTGTGACTGATCAGCAGCCTAACCTTGGTTTTTAAAATGAAAATATAATATCCAATTCTAAATCGTAATCCATTGTTCACTTGATATCATAACCATATATCCCTGATTATCATTATTCTCAGTTTTGTCATTGTGACTTGCTGAGCTAGTTAGCTCATTTGTGTGATGTTGTTTATGATATTTTCCAGTTAAGAAGGAACCGGTTAGTACCGAGGATCCCCAGTCCAGCACGAGAGCTAGGGGTTCAGGTTGATCGAGTTGAGCTAGTAGGCTTCTTTTGGAATAATTTTAAGTTTGTAAGAGTTTGTAATAATGTTTAATACTCAGTTCTGAGTTTGGTTAGTTGGGATTTGAACGGTTTGTAATATAAGTAGATGTGTTTGGCTTGTGTGCATATTTTAACCTGTTGCGGTCCATGGTAGTTGGTAAGTAGGGTCACTGCATATTATTATTATCTTTATTATTGTTATAAGCAGGTTATAAATAAGGTATGTGTGTGTGGACCCCAAATTTCTGACCCGGGTTTGGAGGGCGCCACAGTATAATTTTAAATTATCCTAGAATTCTTCTAGTTCATGTTTCAATTCAAGCTCTCTAATTAACAATTTATCTATCCTTTACGATATACATTTGTTCTTATTAGTTAACTTGTTCAATTTCTGATAACCAACACATGGTCTCAACCAACACTATCATAATATTGTGAAAGAATTCAATTAGTTTTAAAGCATTACTTCTTAAAAATATTTGTAGTTGAATCACCATATCCTCATCTCCACTTATGTCTTTTTATACTGAACTTCCTTCACTGGCTCAGTTTTGAGCATCAAATCTACCATGACTCATTTACTTAAGTTGAAAAAGCCAACCATTCCTTGAAGAACACCCTTGAATTTTATTCGTAACTAGAATTTCTTCGATCTTGAATCTTCATGACAAGTATTTCCCACATTATTGAGGTACCTTCATAATATATTAATCGATTGTCCGGTTATTATTAAAAATTTCTTTATTCGCTTATGTTGTACAATCAATCATTTGCCTTATCTGGAATATGCAGCTTTACTTTCTGATTTCTACGGTTAATTTACCTCATACGATTCGCTAACTACTCCAATTCACGCCAAAATCTCAGACTTGAAACGTATCATGTATACAGATTTCCGCCTCTGATTTAATGTCCTCGTAACAACCACGTTATTGGCATAATGATTCTCCTTTGCCGTAAATGTCCACCATTTATTGGCTTGTAATTATCCATACTCAACATGTAACTTTATCTGCTACACGGAATCATTTCATTTCCTTTTAAAACACTCAAAGAATAGACCTTACACAAGAAGGAAATTTGTATATATGATTCTGATTGGAAACCTTTTGTAAAGAATATATAGTGCAAGGAAACAATCGGAAGGATCCATAAATTAATAAATCATAAATGAAGAATAAAGAATGAATGATGATTTAAGTATGAGTGAGACAACCATATTTGTACTCAAAATGGCCAGTCTTTCATACTATTTGGCATACAGCACATGATTTGGTGGCGTCCCACCAGACTCTTCGTTATTTTGACAAAGAGTCACACTATAGCACTGCCTGTCTCAATAAGAAAACAAGACTTGAGGGGGAAAATGATTTTAAAAGGAATACAACGATTTTCTTATTACCTCATAGAGTTGATTATGAAAGAAGTTCATACTTTATTCAAGATTCACAATAATATATAGTTTTATAGAAAATAATGATATCATTGGTCGTCATCCATATTTCATCTATTTACAGCTTCAATGCTGGTTCAATCAATATTCCATTCCGAGTCATATATTAACTTCAGAAAGTTCTCTGAAATGCCTTCATAAATTGATCATTATAATAGATTCCTACTTATTACGTCTTGTACCTTTAGCGTCGCGCTTCCATGTTCAATATTTTTATAATTCGACCCTGTTTGCAAGCTTACGAGATTTACAATCATAACTTCAAATTTCTCTTTTGCTACTGATCATCCAACATATCGATTCTTTTGTTAATAATATTTTTCCTTTAGAAAAGTCTGGAAATTTGATCAAACTCCTTCGATCATGCTCAGGCTTCTTTTAAATCAACTTATTCATTAAACTCTAATAGTCTCAGAGATTTGATGAATAGTTTCTCTGCACGCTGAGTCTATTATTAACATTATCAAACAAAATTTGCATTCCTCTATTGAGAACAATCGAAACTTCTTCGTAATAGCGAGTCTACTTGACCACCTAAATTAACCATACTAATTCTAGAACAAGTATTTTTCTGGATAATCTGAATCTTATGACAAACAAGAAACTCCAGTAGTGGTTTGACAACCAGGTTTCTAAAACTTTCTTTGTTTAAAGGACTTTTTAGAAAAAAAATTGTTTGGAAAGTCTCTTTTGAAAACTGGTTTAAAATTTTGAAAATCATACACCTGGTCGTCATTACTATATGAGTTGGTTATCGGCTTTCTCAACTACCGCAAGGTATCCAATTAGGGAAATAGTCAGATAAGAGCCCACTTATTTCCATATATCTTCTACCCCTTATTGGGTCTATTTTGCCTTTATTGGTCGATAAAAACTTCAGTTATCGTTGCATATTATCTTATTCGTAACTTCACTTCTAGTCTTCCATACTGGTAACACTCCTATCATCATCTCTTACGATTGCTAAGTATAACAGGTCTATCCAATAATCATCAAATCTATTTTATAAAACAAGATCGGCTACTATCATATCACATTATTATTATATGTATCACGTATGGTCATAACACCATCATCTAATTCGAAGAAAACTCTCGATCTCCAATCTTCTCAAACTCCTTTAAAATCCATCTAGCTCACTCCACAAGATAATCATGGGTGGCATACTTACTAGTGGCTCTATATAACCTGGTAGAAGCTATTCTCCAGAACAGACGAATCCTCTCTCCAGGTTTCTTCTCACCTTTCTTAATATCTCGTGTACTCACTATATGTTGTAGCTCTCGAATCCATCCTCATAGGTGTTGTTATAAAACAGGCTTCAAACGAATGGTAGGGGATAAGATGTGGCATAAATTGAAAAGATACACTTACAACTGAATGTTCGGTAGAACCAGAATCAATAGGTGGGGAACCTTGAATAGATGGTCTCACATCAGGGGATAGAATAATAGCTTGAAAAGGTGTAACTGTCACAACAGGAGGTAATATGGCTAACACTGGTTGAAGAGCAGAACATGAATCAAATGATGGTCCTCCGACTGAATGCTCCGAATAATCAGACGATCCTGGAATAAAAAAATATGACATCGATGCTATCTGAAAATTGCATTGCTAGATAAGAATCTCGAATCTCATCACGAATCATACCAAAACCTATTATACAGTCGCACTCAACCTCTCGACATCCTACCTTTCTATTTCTTAATCCTAATCCTAATCCTAACCCTCTATCCCTTTCCGACAAACTAGGCTTGTTTCAATGACTTATAACTTGTGGCTCTGATACCAAACCTATGACACCCTCCAAACCCGGGTCAGAAGTTTGGGGTTTACAATACACATAATATATAAACCTGTATATATAAAATACTATATGTATTGACCCTTCTTTACACAACCACATATTACAACAGGTTAAAGTATGAAAAAATGCCACAACCTTAACTTTTATTACATCGTACCAAATCCCAACTAGTTCAACTTACAACTGATAATGATGTCATTCTTACAATCTTGCATAACTCATCTACAATAATAAGCTCCTGCTAGCTCGATCCAACTTAACCTAGAATCCTAGCTCGCACACTGGATAGCGAATCCTCGTTACCAATAATTTCCTTTTCCACTGTAGAATAACATAAACAGATTTGCAAGAGTGAGCTAACTAGCTCAACAAGTCATAATAGCAAAAACTGAGGTTAAACAATTATCAATTCAAATGATTCAGAAGAATCAAGTCTCTGGATAAGCAGGGATTAGAATTGGATATTCACTTTCATTTTAAAAATCAAGGTTAGGCTGCTGATCGGTCACGCACTAACCGCGAGCAAGGCACACAGCTCTGCTCTCTATACTGGATCCAAGGCACACATTGGCCTAATATGACCACGAATCTGGTCTGACCATGAATCTGGTCCACATGTATAAAATTATCCAATTCTAAAATGATTCAATATGATAACCATTGTAATTCAATAAAAACAGAATCATAATTAACATTGATAAAACATTTATCTCAGAGCATAAAACATCTTATAGGTATCACCAGGGTATATCAAGATATACATATATATATATATGAAGAATGGCTTCAAGTCTGTTGAAGAATCAAGTATCTTATGAACAATGGTTCAATGATAATACAGGGTATAGATCTTTGATGTCATAGGGTATTCCAGGATATATAAGTTTATGTATGCTCAAGAAATTCTGTTGCTATACTTGGTTTATGGTGTGTATGTATTTGTGGAGTAGTATTGTGTTTGTATGGTTTAACATCTAGAAAATCAACCATCAGTGGTTGAAATAAAGCTTACAGTACAAGTTCAATGATATGATCAGGGTTCAAGCACTACACCATATTTGACCTGTAGCAACGCCAAAAAAAAAGTGTTAAAATGGCCAAAAAAATGTTACCTAAAGCAAAAAAAATGGGCTATGGTTACATTTTTTGAAAATTTGGGGGTGTTGGATTTGCCCCTGCTACAATAGGTGTCTACGGTTATACTTTTTAAAATTTTGGTAACACCTCTCAATGTGTTACAATAGAGTACATATAGTTACATTTTCTATTTCTATGGTAACAAGTTGAAGGTGTAACCACAGTTCTATTGCAACACATCTTACCCTTTAGTAAAACCAAAAATATGTTGGAATAGACTCTTTTGTAACACCATATTTGCTATTGTAACACTCAATTCAATCTTTTGGTAACATTTGTATATCTTATTGTAACATTTTTGTGAACACTCTAGTATTTTTTTTAGGTAAATGAGGTCTAAGCCTCGTAAAATATATAAAAGAGAAAGAATTTACACGAGTCACTTCTCTAAATTTCTCTTAGAACAGGCTCTAAGAAAAACAAAGAGAAAAAAGAAAAAACAAAAATAAATTACATCAAAAATCAAACCTAACTTAAAATAAGAAAGGCAAAGCTAAAAGACTTAACCAAAAATTCCACTAGCAATCTAAAAACAAACACCAGCCCACCATCTCCAAAAAAGAGAGCCCAAAGATATCCCTGGCCCATACGGCCCAACAGCAACCAAAAGAAAATGCCTTCCCTGATCCACTCAAATTTGAACAGAAGAAAAGAAAAACCACAAAAATACTACTGCTCTCGGGAAATTCCTACAGAAAAAAAAACCAGTCCAAAATTACATGATAAATATAAGCACAAGATCATAAAAATAAATCACTTCAAACAGGAACCTATAGTGGCCTATCTAATTAAACTCCTAAAATCATCCATCCCTTTAGCACCATTAGGAAAATAAGGTGGAGAAATTAGCAAGTTCAAATCTAGAAACTGACCACTGCCTACATATGATTTATTAACTGATTTACCAAAACATTAGTATAGAAGATGTTAGATCTGTCAAGCATGAACTACACGCACTAGTTACTAATAAAACATAGTGTCAAGGAAGTTTTACCTTCAGTTTCAGCTTCAGAACATAAATCGCTCTCATATGTACTTGGCTCGAAATTGGTTACTGCATCCCTACCATTGCATTTTATTGCCGCTTTGTCATAAGCTCTGATTAAAATGACCAAAACAGAATTAGGCCAGAAGGTCTATGTGGATATATCAGTGGATAAATGCAAGTGAATATAAAGGTAAGCTATTAAGCAAAAAAGTAAACATTAATGACTTTGATAACCTAAACACAGTCATGCAACACAACTGATAACTGCCTCGCAGCAAGTACAATAATGACATCGCACATCAGATGATAGCTTCTCTAAACTACCCTGACCAATCATTATGAAAAACATGAAATTTACTTAGCTTTTGTCATTGATTTAAACCAATAAAATATATTAACCACAAACCGAGATTTGAACCTGATTGAAGTCTGATTACCAATATCAAACGACCTCTCAAGGCTTATAACTTCTCCATTATTTAAAAAATTATAACGGAGTTCCCTTTTCCAGTATGCAACCAAGAACGCAAAAAGAACCAATAAAATTGCGATCTCTTTCCACGTCCCTCGTGATGAACTTAGCAATTTATTTTGAAGCGGTCTGCCACTTGCTGTAATGGTACCTCTGGCACCACAGTCATGCAAACATATTAATAAAATAATAGATACTATTTTACAATTGTATAGCTAAATATCCGGATAGCAATAATATTTAGGTTAAGCAAGCACATTGGAAGAATTACATACATGCTTGATGTACCTAGGCAGAAATGGATATTGGTATAATGGTTCGTACACCTGCAACTTTGCAATTGAAATTTCAACTAAATCTTACAAAATACCTTCATTCATCTACCTAAGGACACCATTACCTGTACAACAATATTAGTATGAATATATTAGCATCATATCAAGTACATGGTCGAAGATAACATTCGATAACTATGATTGCACAGGTTTATCATCTACAAACAATATCTCAACCCCAGTGGAGGGTAACGCATCACTACAATTTTAACAATTTGAAACAGTAAATCAAGTAATATTATATATACCTCAGGTACGAGGAATATGACCATAAAAGTAGTATTCCTTGGAGCCTCAGAAAACCCTGTAGCAGTTTGACACTTTGTAATATACCGGTGTTCTTCAAATTTTTCTATTGAGGTCAATTCTATGCAGGCATGATTCGCTGTTCATCTGTGTCACAATAATTTTAATTTAGATAAATATCGTAGACATCCACTCTTGATATCATACACATACAATCTTCATAATGTGCAGCTGAAAATAAAAAGAAACATTATCTGAGAATCTAATGAACACTCCAATAGATTCACCCAATTTTCTTCAAATGTCTAAACCTTTACAGAAAAAATTTATCCCTATCTCCATATCCCAATATCTCCCTGAATAGTTAAATTGCCTACACTATCTGTTGACTCTGATAATGACATGATAAGATAGCAATATACTAGGTACACTATAATTCGTTTGTTCATAAAAATATCTGGATTCCTATATATATTTAAACAACTCTGATGTATTATAAATGCGTCGACATAAACTATTTCCATACATCATACAAACAGTAGGCGGTAGATCCAGAAAACCGTGATGTGCTGCATATAAACATTTTAAACCGCTTTGTAAACATTTATTTAAAATTTTACCTTTTTAACGACCTGATTCAGAAAACCGTGTTGTGCTGCATATATTTTTCCACTTTATCTTTATCAAAGATTGAAAATGAAAAGTAATTACATTAACTAGTTACACTTGCCATTAAGCAAAAAAGCAAGTTCAACAAATTTAGAAGCTGATTTCACAAGTTAGTACGCGGAACTGAATATTAATTCTTCAAGTTAGTAACAAAATCAAAAAATCTATATCTAAAGATAGTAAATGAAACTAAAAACTAGTTTCTCAAGTTAATAAACGAAACTAAAAGCTAATTCCTCAAGTTCGTAAGTAGAACTAAATATTGATTCTTCGAATAAGTTAGTAAATGAAACAAAATAAAATATTTATCCTCGGATTAGTAAAACCAGACCATGTTAGTAACAATTCCGGAAAACAAGGCATTAGCATCAGTCAAAAGTACAGCATCAATCCGCCTAGCAGCCATCCTCTGACAAGCATCATAAACCGTAGTCCCCTCTGGAATCGAAAGAGCCTTCGATAATCTCAGATTCTTCACGGTCATCTCACTACGAACACAAAAACACCAAAACAATTCATAACAATCAAAACTTTATCCACTAATTAAACTAATAACTAATTCAATTAAACTAAATTAAAACACAATAATCAAAATTAAACATACATATATATAAATACAAGCAGTATTAAATGGAATAAAAATAAAACGAACTGACGTGGAGTGAACAGGAGAAAGAGGCTTCGATAAGCTTCCATTAGTGGCGGTGGTGGCAGTGCCGTTCTCCGATTGAGTAGCCGGTTTTTTAGGGTTACTTTTTTGTACTAAACTGCTGCGGCGAGAAGCTTGTGTACTCATTTTTCAATTCTAATATTTTAATTAATGATTGTATACTTGTATGTGTAGAGGCGATGTATGTTGAATCGAACAAGAAGACAGCCTCAAATTGCAAATTCCAACTGTTGAACTCATTAGAGAAGAAAACCCCAATTTCTACGAATCCCAATTACTAGAACCCTAATTAAAATCCCCGAGACCCCAACTGAGAAGAAAGCTCAATTTCTTCAAAAATTAGAATCAGAATATTTGAGAGCGGTTTTTTGACTCCGAGTGTTTTTGCAGAAGTAAGAATGTCTAGTTGAGTGTAAATTTTATTATGCAAAATAAAATGAGCGGGTCTTGGGCCGCTTAAAATTTGGTTAAAATTTTGCCAAAATTTGGTCCGCCAATATAATGCCCCCAAAATATTAGTCCTATGGTAAAACTAACTACAATATCAATACTAACACTCTATTTTGTGTTACAATATCACTGTCATAATGTCTATGGTAACATTTCGTATCCTCTGCTGTAAAAAAAAATAAAATGTTATCTTATATCAAATTTTAGTGCTCTAAGGCAATATTTTTGCTTGTAACATAAAAATAAGTGTTGGTACAGGTCAAATATGGTGTAGTGAAGGTTAAATAGTTTAAAGCGCTTAAAATATAAAATAGGACTTATTTTGAAAACTAACAACATGTTATGAGAAAGTTCAGAAATCTTTGTAAATTATCTCAAGAAAGGTTCATAAGTACTTGCCTTATCACATATGATTTCAAACTTTACTTGTACTCATCTAACAGTTCTACTCATCAATCACGTTCCTTCCTTTTCTATACCTTGTTTTTATTCATCGATCACTTGCTTTCTTTTTCAACGCTTCAGTTCAATTTACTGATCACTAGCATTCTTTTCTATGCATCACTTACTCTGCTAGACAGCACAAGTATCTATCAATATTCAATCTCATATTATTATAATCATCAAATGGACGTCATAAGCTTTTATCTACCGTTCGTTTTACCCAAATCCGATTTACGGATTGAAAGTTACAGTAAAAACCGTAAAATAATAACCACATGGCATATAACACATCAATAAGATAGCACGCAACACAAAGCACGCAATATATCTGATCAAAATAATTTTTCATAGAAGATTCGGGGTTAATATAATTTTCTAGGTATTTAATACAAATTTTTGAACATTTCTCGGAATTAAAACGGGTCTCTGAATCATTCTTTAATAAAATAATAGGGTCTGAACACCCGAATCTGGCTTTAAAAATCAATTAATAATAATTATCGAGCTTTGAAAATAATTTAAAATAATATTTTAAAGCTTTAAACTATTTTTCAGAATTTTTAAATCAAAATAAATAATTAAATCTAATTAAAAATAAATATATAATTAATTAATAATTAATTAAATCAATTAATCAATTAATATTTGACTTTATTGATCAATTAACTAATTAATTAAATCTAATTAAAACTGCAATTTGCCCCCTTCTTCCTCGGTCGCCGGCGGGAGCCATTGTCGGCCAGCCTCGAGCTCGCAAACCTGTCCAGAATCCCCTCAAAAACTGCAGATTACTTCGTTATCATGTGAGAAATTTATCCATGTAATTATCTTTTGCAAACAAGTAACAGGATTAACCGTATTTTTGTCTGAAAGAAAACAAACGCCGCCGGTACTAAAAATTTTTGGCGAGCTCGATTATGCCATTACAGGAATCATTCGCACAATTCATTTACACCAATAATTCCCTGTTCTACGATCATTCCATTCATGCAATCAATTTCAATAGATAATCCTTAACAGAGAAACGCCTAATTTCCAATTAAAAACGTTCAAACACATAAACCATAATTTTAATATTTCGAGAATCAAACTCAATTTTATATATGCTATGGAACTCCAAATCCATCATATAATATACCAAAATGACCAGGATAAAATTCTCCATCAAATCACAAAAACAACATCAACCTCAAAATTTCATATATTAATCTTTAATTAATTTGAATTAAAATTAATAAATAAGAAAATCACCTTGATTTCTGCATTAAAATGGATACTTGATTATGAAAGAACTTTTCGAGAGCTTCGATTCGATATATGGCACGCTTGCTTTCGAGTTCGATAACGCTTTCATTTTTGGATTTGATTCTCAAGAACGCAATGATTTTAGGGGTTTTTCTCTGTAATTTCTATGTTTTTAATGATCAATTATGGTTATACGAATAAAATGAAATAAGAAATAGGCTATTTATATTTATGGAATATTAATACGTGTTGGATCGTATTGGATCGAAAAATAAGTTACTTAGCCGCTAAGTGACTGCAAAAACGATCCGTTTTGGATAATTTTCAACCTGTTTTGGATAATTATCAAAACTTTTTGATAACTATTTTTGGATAATTATCAAGACCGAACTTCTTATAAAACACTTTATATGAAAATAATGTTATCGAAATGATTATCATATCGAAAATTTTGCGCCGGGACGCGCATGGGTCCAACCGTAATGCGGATCGAAGTCAAAATACGAAAAATGTCTCAAGTAATCAGATTAGGGTAGAAAGGAGTTTTCTGAAGAGTTTTGGGTGGTAAAAACGTAAAAACGGTTGAAGTTGGACGATTCTCGGCTTTATAAAAATAGTTTTGTAATTATTCAGAAAATAATTAATAAATTAATAAATCATTATAAAATCATCTAACACTCCAAAATTACCAGAAAAATATCATAATTATCTATATTTTATTATGGACATAATAAAATTAACATACCTATACTTTACCACATATATACATCCGCATATCAACACCAATCAGTAGATAATTCACCAAAAATCACATAACAATCACATAATAATTATGTACTGATAAAAATAGCATACGCTATGTCTCGGATATTACACCAACTCTCCTGAAAACCTCGTCTACTAATGTGACTAAGTCTTCGAGCTCCAACTAGATACTTAGTCCTAATTTATTTCCCTAGTTTGGATTAAATAAAACAACTAATAAATATAATAAGCCAACATTCTCTCCCTTAATCCAAACTCCTTCAGTTTGTTGGAGATATGAATGGGCTCTAATAAAAATATTTTAATTATAAACACATTTTTTTATAACTGGATAACACACACTAATATTAATATTAGAAACAAGATTTACAACTTCTCTTACTTTTACAACTTCAAGCTATAGCTTAATGTTCTTACACCAGGCTTGAGCCTTTTTCTTTTCCTCTCACAAGAGCTTCCGTTCTTTTCTTTATCTCTTTATTCACTTGGATGTGTTATTTTATTAACACATCTAGGTTCTATTTATTACACACTAAGACTTTTGCCACTAAGACTTTTTCCAGCTTACAAACTATGACTAATAACTATGGTTGTATACTTTATTTCCCCTCCATGTGTACGCACTAACTTTTATAAAATACATCTTCTTTTTTAATTCTAACCTCTCTAGGAAATCTTATGCCCAACTTTAATTTCCCATTCCTTATTTAATGGTAAAACATTAAGAGTCATGTGTGAACTTTGGACTTCAACTCCTGATCTGCATCTTTAGATAAGTGTGTGCAATTTTTAGATAAGTGTTTGACCACCACCTTACATGTAGTTTACAAATTTCAACGCTTGCTGCATGTTGACAACCCGCAGAAATAAACTCAGCAGTAGTTGATGACATTAACAAGCTAGGTTTGAATTCTAACACTCCCCCTCAAACCCAGCTTTGCATTTTAATATGCATACAAAGGTGCAGAAGTGCTTAAAGTCAGTTATTAAAAATGACTCGTGGTTGTGGCATTTAAGGTATGGTCATCTTGGATTTTCTGGCTTAAAATTATTGTCAAAGACAAAGATGGTGAATATTTTTCCATAAATCAACGAAACGGGAAATTTGTGTGAAATATGTGTCAAAGGGAAGCAACACCGAAAAAAATTTCCCTTTGGAGATCATGGAGAGCCAGGAGACCATTAGAGATAGCTTACACAGATATTGTTGGTCCATTTGATGTTGCATCTCTTGGTGGTAACAGGTGTTACCTAACATTTATTGATGATATCAGCAAGAAAAGTTGGGTATATATCCTTTGATTATTCTTTATTTTGTTTGATGGTTGAATGTGATCCAGTTATATTTGAGAAAGCTTTTGACGAAAGCAAATGAAACAAAGTAACGGATGAAAAAATTGGCACAATCAAGAAGAATGATACATGGGAGCTCATAGATCTTCCAGAAGGACACAAAGCAATTATTTTCAAGTGGGTCTAGAAAACCAAGACAAATCAAGATGGAGAAGTGGAGAAATACAAGGAGAGGTCGGTGGCTAAAGGCTACAAGCAGAGATATGGCATTGATTATGATGAGGTATTCACTCCAGTTGCAAGAGTTGATACTGTACAACTTCTGATAGCCATTGCAGCTCAAAACCAGTGGAAGATATTTCAGATGGATGTCAAGTCAGCATTTTGAATGGTTATCTTGAAGAAATAATATATATTGAGCAGCCTCCCGGATATGTTCTGAATGGATGAGAAAACAAAGTCTGCAGACTTAAGAAAGCCTTATATGGTTTGAAGCAAGCTTCGCGAGCATGGAACACGCGGGTTGATGAATGTTTCCTGAAAAATGGTTTTGTGAAGAGTCCCTACAAGCATGCTCTTTACACGAAAACAAATTCAGGAGGAGATATTATGATTGTTTATTTATATGTGGACGACATGATCTTTACCAGAAATAACCATTAACAGTATTTTTAATTTATTTAAAATCTATATAAAAATTATTATAAATTTTGAAATGACGGATATGACCCTGATGAATAAATTATTTTAACTCTCTTATACCAATTATGTATAGGATATTACATATATGTATATATATATTGATGATTGATTGAATATGAGATTTAGGGCCATTTCATGATGATTATTTATGGGGTTAAATTTGTTCATTTTTTAAATAATTCGCTCGTCTATTTTAGTATCATGAAAATAAATTGTTTATTTTGATTGAAGTTAACTCGTGTTCTTGTTTATTCGAGTGTGGAGACGAAAAAATCCATTTTTTGGGTGAAATTCATCAAAATACCCATTTTGAAAATTTATGACGGAAAATATTATTCCAGTCATGTATTTCTTAATTGAATAATGATAATAAGTATAAGTTGTGAGGTATGTCAAAAAATTATAATAAAAACATATTTTTTAAAAAAATTATTTAACTTGGGTATTCCTTTTGAGACATACAACTACCAAATGCGTATAATAAAAACATATTTTTTAAAAAAAATTATTTATTTTGTATACTATTTCATCATATGCGTATATAATACAAAATATGATACTTACTTACAAAACAAATGTGTATCCAATTCAGAATATGATTCCCAAATGACAAATATGAATCAACGGCCCAGCCAAAATTGTTTTTTTTTTGTCAGAACCCGGCCAAAATTGTTATATCTTTGTTATCTTGGAAGAAGGCCACAAATAACAATTTTTTAAAAAAGTTTAACACAAATACCAAAGCGCGAGAAGGATGGCCATTTTTACCAGTCTATTACGCATTGACTAACTGGGTAATTGCTAATATGCAATTTTAGTATGCATAATACATTTAATTTTTTTTTAAAAAAATAAGTAAGCCTAATACGCACAACAAAAATGGGTAATCAGTAATAAGACTTTAAAGAATGCGTATTACAAACTATTACCCATTGTTCCAATGGGTATATTCAGTTTCTTATTTATTTTAAATTATAAACTATTACCCATTTTGAATACGGGTAATGACTAATATGCATTCCATATATGTGTATTACAACCGATAATTTTTTCAAAAAAAATAAAAAGAATATACATTTTGTAATAAAACATATTACACATTAGCATAATGGGTGTTTCCATTTTAAATTAAAAAAAGCATATTAGTTCTTTTTATGAAAATGTTGGTGAGACTGCATAGCTGTATGAACAGTATACGCGATAACTCAATACTACAACAGGACAGGTAAATAACACTACGTCTACACAAGAAATCAGGAAGAAAAGAAGACATGGCAAATTCAAAGAATCAAATGATTATAAGAAGGCTTGAAGTCTATTTACAGGTCATTGAAATAAGTTCATTAATATATTCATGTCTCAGTGAAGAATAAAGGTTAAAGACTTTCAGAGTTTTAGAAATGATGAAGATTCAGTGTAAAAGTGCCACCAGAAGATTTCAGTGTATTAGCATTGATTGAAGATAGACAGTGTTTGAAGCATAGAAATTTGAAGAATTAAAGACAGTGTATAGACAAAGGTTGAAGAAGACATATTCAGTCTTGAAGTTATACTCACTGAAAGGAGTTCATTTATATGTTCAAGCATCAGTGAAGAACGGTGAATGAAATATTCAAGATTGTAGTAGGAATAAAGACATTGCCTAAGTACCAGAAAAGATTCCATTGCAAGTACATTTGTTTATTGACAGTCACTCTTTGAAGCGATAAAGTTATTACAAGATTAACAATGTAGTCAAGGATATAATACGAAGACCTGAATCGAAGTTAGTCGTCTGTGAACCAGAACAGTTGCACTAGGCGCCAGTAGTTTGTGAAAGAAATATGAGTATTATCATTAGAAGAATTGTTAAGTGAGGATTTGTATCTGAAGATGAAGGTTATATGGTTTATACGAAGACTTGGAGAGAAGACTTAAAGACGGGGTAGTTTAAGAGTTAAAGCGTTCTACGGAAACTAAGTCAAAGTGATCACTACCTTGTAGTAGGAATCACTGAGATCATTATATTTCTTAGTAGAAGCAAGAACATTGAAGTACAACTCAATATCTAAGTAAAGGAATTGGTCTTGACCTATTAGGAGCAACATGCAAGAAACTAGAGCAGAAATTGAGTTCAAATGAGCTTGTCTGTTACCCTAGTCACCACATAGGAGTCAGGAATTATTCCAAGGCATAAGTGGTTACTCCAAGGGTCTCTAGGTCACAACTAAGACTTCCAAGGAGGGCCAGTGTCGCAACTAAACCTTACTAGTGTTCTAGAGGTCGCAACTTATAAAATTGGCTAAGGCAAAGTTCCCTCCAAGGAGATCCAGACACAAGTTTGCTTTCCTAGGGAAGCTTGATCGCAACCTAAAGCTACAAGGAGTACTATGGTTGCTAGTTACATGATTTATCTAAGGTAAACTTCCATCTATTCGCAAGTTAGCACTACAAGCTATCCTAAGTCGCAACTTATAGACAAAGGAGAGGGGAACTAGCAACTTAGCTTATCTAGCAGCCTATGGTCACAAGTATGGCCTATGAGCTCCTCTCTAGTTGCCACCTAGCTCTACAAAGGTGATCCAATTTCAAGTTAGGATGTCAGGGAGTACTAGTAGTCACCACCAACATACTTACTGAGGAAAAAATATTACATAGGCTTCACATATGTGCAAGTAAAAATATAAATGAGCTCCCAGGGACACAAGTCAACTCTCAGCCATACTTTATTAATTCAATCAATTGATTTATATGGTAAACAATTATCCATGTATTTCTAATTGATATAAAGTCTACACAATAGAAGCAGAATAAAAAAACTGGTAGTTGTTTTGTTTATCTTCTTGTCCATCGAGAGCTGATAAAACAAGAAACAAAGATATACAAAGAAGCCCAACACATTGAATATATGTTAAACTTCTTACTGGAGAAATTTATAATGCCCTGTTGAACTCTTGTATATTCATAAGGGGAAATATATTAATTGATTTATGTGGTAAATAATTATCCATGTATTTCTAATTGATATAAAGTCTACACAACAGAAGCAGAATAAAAAAACTGGTAGTTGTTCTGTTTATCTTTTTCTCCAACGAGAGCTGATAAAACAAGAAACAAAGAGATACAGAGAAGCCCAACATAATGAATATATGTTAAACTTCTCACCAGAGAAATGTTATAATGCCATGTTGAACTCTATATTCATAAGGGGCATTATAATCGTTATCCGGTAATTATATACTTAGACAAATAAAGAGCTAGATCATTGTATAGGATTTAATTTGTATATCTTTATAGAAGCAAGAACATTGTTGTTCTTGGATTGTAACTGGTTAATTTATTTACTGCAGTGTAGCAACACCCCCCGAGGATTTATATATGCTTATATACTTCCATGAATATCTTGTGTTCGTTATTTTATTGTCCCAAACACTATTCACCTCAAGAATACTGAACCACTAACCAAACACTAAATTATATATTCACAAAAGAGTCGAAAGAATTTTTTAATTTAGTGAGTATCGTATTCAACCCACCCCCCTTCTATGATACTTCGGGACCTAACAATTGGCATCAGGGCTTGTTGATCGATATACAGATCAGATCCGGTGTGATAGACCAAACAGTCAAGTTCTCAAATTTTCAAATTTTTTAATTTTCAAAAATATCAACTCTTGAGATTTTTAAATTTTAAATAATTTGAACTTACCTAAGCCAAAGGTTCTCAAAGGATTGGTAGACTCAAAATTCTTCTGAGTGTTAAAGATGATTTTAATCATTTAAAGAAAATGAAGGCCATATGCTATTTAGATGAAAAATTCCTGAATACGGAAATTAAAGATAATGGTTTTCTTATTACAATGAAACTGATTTTAAGACTTAAGGAAGAACATTTTGGAATTTCCTCAAAGTCTTACTCTATAGGATACCATAGGATTTTCAGATACAGGAAAAGAATAAAGTTTCTAAGGATACAATTTTTCTCGAAGATTTTAAGAAAACTCTAATGATTCAAGATTATACAATCACACCATGGTTTGAACCAATGCTACATTTATCCAAGAATCAAAGAGATTGTAAAGAAAGGAATTGATGAGGTGAAAGAGAATAGCGTGGATATACAAACATCTCAGTTACAGGCATTAATATTGGAACCTCAGAACAGAGTCGAAAAGTTATTGGTAATTGAATCAAAGGAAGCTCATGCAGATGAAAATGACTTATACACTTTAAAAATCCTTGAGGGACTGGACTACAAGTCAGTTTTTCACATGTCAGGGAAGTTTAGTCGTATCAGATTTAAAAGGAATACATAAGAGATATCAAAGGATCAAGCCTATCTATTCTGAAGAAAAGACTTTTTAGGATTCAGTTCAAGAGGTGGTTACAAGACTGAGATGGTGACATAAACAAGATTTGATAGCTAAAATCTTGACAAGAAATATGTGTCAAATAACTATCAAGGGTATTCTACAACAAAATAAGAATATCGATAAACAAGGATGAGTAGGGACTCGGTTGAGGAGTTGAGACAAAGGTGGAATGTTTTCTTAAGGAAGCATCCAGTCAAAACTTATAGTGCATAGGGAAATAGTTTGGATGGATAAGATGATGAAAAGGAAGATCATGAGTATCTTGCTTTCATAGAAATCTCTAGAGATGATTTAACTCACATATCTCATATTTTAATTTCTTGAACCACTGCAATATTTTGCTCTTAATATTCAATGCATGATTAAGATCTTAGTGGTTAAATGTTTAACACTCGCACAAGCATGATAGCATCACACATAGATAATGCTGAACTAGTTCTCTAGAATATTTTTTGGTAACTAGAAATGATGTTAACTTGTGCATGATACTTTAGATGATCTTAAGTACCTGTTTGAATATTTGTCGAACATGATTTATTGCATTAGTGAGATATATGTTGTCCAGTATATAAGACCTTTGTTTCTGCTTATTTTCTATATCCTATTACAATGTGATTTGCTCATTTTATCTGAATTGTTTGTTAAGGTTTATAAGTTGGATAGAGACGTTAGATGTCATACAACAATATGATTGGACTATATAGAATTAGTGATTTATTTGTTAATTCTTTTTATTTCATATCATGCTTGTATTGCTTAAGCCTTATGTGTAATATTTCTGAATGAATGTCATGTATTCTTAATGCAATGCTTGCTTTTTTGAATGTCATGAATGCATCTCTTATTACTTGCATTAATTGTAGAAAAGCATGCTTAAGAATTACAATAGGGCAAAGACTGTTAGTCCTTCTTATGTAAGGTTGGAGCCATTTCTCTCCAAGCCTAGAGAAAATTTTGTCAAGGGTAATAAAATGGTGAAAATGGTCAGTCAAAGATAAGAATTAACATGTTAAGGTTGAAGTTGTTGTTATCACTGTTAATAGAAAAATATCTAATCCATCCAGACCCAAACTAATAAGTTGGGTATCAAGAACTGTTATTCCATTTGTGAGTGTAGGATATAATAGGTTAAATGATTCATATGTATTCTTGGTAATTGACACTCAAGGCATATGATCAAGAAAGAGCCTCACAAATAAATATAATTGACAAAAGTTATTCCGTCAATCATCTTTGGAGATGACAATAAAGGTTTTCATTATGGGGCAAAGCTATGTAGAAGAATGAATGTCATCATGGATTTAACAATTGGTATCACTGATAAAAAATAATCATTGGTGTCACTAATAACAATTGGAAGCATCTTTCATGTTGGAGAATTAAGGTACAAAACTTTTTATCAGACGGTTCTGCATCAAAGGACAGAATGTCAATTCAATGATAGAGTAGTGTTTTATCTCAAGCAAGAAGGTTGAGAAGCTTGCTCTTGTTAGAGTAAGGAAATGATATACTCGTAGTTGAACTGGAAACTCAATAAAAGGTGAAGTCAATGATTTCTACTGTAAAGCTTCATCTAGTAAAAGTTTAGTTATAGCAATAGAAGCTCTAACCCTTGAACATCAACACAAGGAACTCTTCTGTAAAAAAATGTTTAATGAGAGGACTGCCTCATCTGGAATTCAAAAGGATGAAATATGTGAGTCATGTCAAAAAGAGAAGTCAAAGACAACATCAAACAGAAGTAAAGATATTGTTAACATTACTGAGCTGCTTCAAATTCTAAGAATGAATTTCTATAAACCATAAAATGTCATGTCTACATCAAAGTAATGAATTACTTTAGTGATGGTGGATGACTAATGTAACGCCCTCCAAACCCGGGTCAGAAGTTTGGGGTCTACAACACACACACACACACACACATACACACTATATTTAAACTTGTATATAAAATATTATATGCATTGACTCTTCTTTTCACAACCATGGATCGCAACAGGTTCAAGTATGAAAATAAGCCACAACCTTATCTTTTATTACATCACACCAAATCCCAACTAATTCAACTTACATCTGATAATGATATCATTCGTACAATCTTGCAAAACTCATCTACAATATAAAGCTCCTGCTAGCTCGTTCCAACTTAACCTGGAATCCTAGCTCGCACACTGGACTTGAAATCTTTGTTACCCACAATTTTCCTTTTCAACTGTTAAAAACATAAAAAGGTTTGTAAGAGTGAGCTAACCAGCTCAGCAAGTCATAATAGCAATAACTGAGGTTAAACAATAACCAATTGAAATGATTCAGAAGAATCAAGTTTTTGGATAAGCAATGATTATAATTGGATATTCACTTTTCATTTTAAAAACCAAGGTTAGGCTGCTGATCAGTCACGCACTAATCCCGAGTAAGGCACACAGCTCTGCTCTCTATACTGGATCCAAGGCACACATTGGCCTATTATGACCACGAATCTGGTCCGACCATGAATCTGGTCCTTAATTTAAAAACAATCCAATTACAGAATAACAATATGATAAACAATGTAAATCAATAAACTGAATCATAAACAACATTTATCTCGAAGCATATGGTGCTTCACCACACCATGAAGGTATAACAAGGATTTCAAAAAGATTGGCTTTTAATCAAGAAAAGAATCAGAAAGTAGAAGACCAAGGGGCTCAAGGGTTACAAAAATTGGTCTTCTGATAAACAAGCATAAGGGTTGGTATATTAAGCAATTCAGTATCAAGAATCAGTATGTGATAGATATGTATTTTTGGAGTAGTATCATATAGGTGTGGTTCGTATCTGAAAATTCAACGATCAATGGTTTATGAAGAATAAGGCTTATGGCTCAAGATCAATAAGAATCACGGTTCAAGGTTGAATAGTTTAAAGTGCTTGCAATATAAACAAGAGTTATTTTTGTATCATAGCAACATATTATGAGAAAGTTTGAAAATATTTGCAATATATCTTGAAGAATGGTTCAGAAGTACTTGCCTTATCACAGATGATTTCCAACTTTACTTGTACTCATCTAACAGTTTTACTTTTCCATCACTTTCCTTCTTTTCCTATGTCTTTCTTATATTCATCAATCACTTGCCTTCCCTTTCTACGCTTCAATTCTATTTACGGATCACTGGCTTTCTTTTCTATGCTTTATTTACTCTGTTAGGCATCACAAGTATCTATCAATACTCAATCTCATATCATTTTAATCGTCACATAGACGTCATAAGCTTTTATCTACCCTTCATTTTACCCAAATCCAATTTACGGATTGAAAGTTATGACTAAAACAGTCGAACAATAACCACAGAGGCATATAACACATCAATCAGAGAGCATATAGCACATAGCACGCAAGATATTCGATATTATTTCAAAGAAGATTCGGGGTCAAAATGATTTTCTAGGTATTTATTACGAATTTTTGAACATTTTTCGGAATTAAAACGGGACTCCGAATCAATTTATAATTAAATAATAGGGTTCGAACACCTGAATCTGACTTTAAAATAATTTTATAATAATTATTGAGCCTTGAAATTCAGTTTAAATAATATTTTAAAGCTCGAAACTATTTTTCAGAATTTTTAAATCAAAAGAAATAATTAAATCTAATTATTAAATCAATTAAAATCAATTAATAATTAATTAAATTAATTAATCAATTAACATTAAATTAATTGATTATTTAAAATAATTAAAAACTAATTAAAATAAATTAATAAAATAAATCAGATTTATTTTTGAATTTTTAAATAAATAAAAAATGATTTTTGGATTTTGAAATAATTAAAAACCATTTTATGAAATTAATATAAAAAGGAAATACTATTTTTGAAAATCTTTAAAATAACAATACTGTTTTTGTAAGGTTTTGAAATCGAAATATAGGATTGGGAAGTTTTGCAAACCATGGGGGGTTAAATTACACTTTCCCCCTGCCGCCTGTTCCGGCCACAGCGCTGCCACCGGCCGGTGACCAGCCGTCTTCTACCTACACAGAACTCCTCCAGGAACTGCAGATTCAAAGAGTGGCTTCCCAGGAACCCGTTTCTGTAGTTTAATTCACTAATAGACTCGTTTCTTGGCCGTGATTCGCGAGCGAAGCTCGCCGGCGGCGGGCCTCGTTTCCAAAATCCGGCGAGTGAAATCGAGGTCGTTGATTCGATTTAATTATACGAATAGATTCCTTTGAACAAGATAAATACTCTGGTATACTCAGTTTCATCCCAGAATTCCCCAATCACAAACCCCCAAATTCCAATCAAGAACATTCATCGACCTAAACCCTAATTTCAATAATTCGATAATCAAACCATGATATCTCTGTGATATAGAATCCAAATATAGTAGTATGATATACCAAATTGACCAGGAAAAAAGATCTACATGATTATAGTATCAAATCATATCAACAATATCAAGGACAAATTTT
Source organism: Apium graveolens (assembly GCF_009905375.1). Classification (NCBI taxonomy): domain Eukaryota; kingdom Viridiplantae; phylum Streptophyta; class Magnoliopsida; order Apiales; family Apiaceae; genus Apium; species Apium graveolens. The sequence continues at coordinate 3,289,460 of NC_133647.1, read as the reverse complement.
CATAATTTAATCTTTAAATAATTCGAATTAAAATAATTAAATAAGAAAAATACCTTGATTTCTTCATAAAAACGGATGATTGATTATGAAAGTACTTTTCAAGAACTTCGTTTTGATATATTGCACGCCCGAATCAGAGTTCGATAACGCCTTCGTTCGTGCGTTTGATTCTCAAGAACGTAATGTTTTTAGGGTTTGTCTCTGTAAATCAATAGTTTTAACTGACTGATTGTGATTATACAAATAAAATGAAATAATAAAAGGGCTATATATATTTATGAAATATTGGTTCCTTTGGATCATTTTGGATCGTTAAATTAGTTTCTTAGCCGCTAAGTAACTGCAAAAACGATCCGATTTGATACCCGTATTGGATAATTATCCAAACCGGGCTTCTTATGAAACACTTTATATGAGAATAACGTAAAAATATCCCGTCTTTCGAGAATAAGGGTTTTGTTGGTACATTGAAATGATTATCGTATCGAAAATTGTGCGTCGGGTCGCGCACGGGTCAAACCGTAATCCGGATTGAAAAAGTCAAAACACGGAAAATGTCTGGAATTACTAGATTAGGTTAGGAAGGAGTTTTCGGAAGAGTTTCGGGTTGTAAAAACGTAAAAACGGTTGAAGTAGGACGATTCCCAGCTTTATAAAAGAATTTTATAATTATTCAGAAAATAATTAATAAATTCATAAATCATTATAAAATCAAATTAACAGCCCAAATATTAACAGAAAAATATCGTAATTATCTATATTTTATTCTGGTCGTAATAAAATTAACATACTTATACTATATCACATTTAAGCATTCACATATCCACACCAATCATCAGATAATTCACCAAAAAAATCACATAATAATCATATAAAAATTATTTATTGATAAAAATAATTTCACGCGATATCCCGGATATTACAACTACTCTTAATAAAAAAAATTATGGTTCATGCATTCTCAAGATAAGACATCACAAATAGTGATTGATCACATCAAGATGATCAAGCAAGAAGCAATTGTAATTATAATAATCTTGTGGTCAGGTAATGGGACTGAATTCAAGAAGCAGTTCTGATTAATATCTGTAACAACAAGAATATTTTGAGAAAATATTCAGCACTGGGAACTCCATGTCAGAATGGACTGGTACAAAAGAAGAACCGGAACTTGATTAAAGCAACAAGGACAATGTCAATAAAATCAAAACTTTTTAAATACCAAAGGGATGAAGTAGTCAATATAGTTTGCTACAAGTAAGATCGGGCTTTGATCAGGAGGTATACATGATGACCACTAACGAGTTAATGGCCAACAAAAGCAAATACTGAATAACCTGAAAGTGTTTGGAGAGAATATTTTACAGAAGTAAACAGTGAAATATTTTTAGTTATTTGGAGATCTTGGCATTTACAGCTAAGACTCATAAGGATATTTTTCATGGCTACTCAGTGGAGTCTACAACTTACAGGTGTTTGTGGTTGATCAACAGAATATTATTGAAAGTCAAAATGCATAGTTCAACAACTCCATGCTCCAAGCTATTAGAGGTGAAAATAATGGCAATGATGATTCGTATCCAAGCTGTGGAGTGATAGTGTATTTACACAACTCAGTACTTCAATGAAGCCACTGATCAATTAGTCAGACACGACACCATATTGAAAATTAAGAGGATACAACAAGAACATATCTGCTGAGACAAAGGGTTTGATGTAAAGACCATTCCCAGAGTCTAGTTCTTAAGTGATCCAGAGGTGGAGTAATGATTAGCAAGGCTACTAAGCATGAATGAGCATTTCTCTAGTTTCTATCTAAAGAAGAAACTAAGAAAGTTACAAGAGCGCTGTTAGATCCGGATTGGGTGATTACAAAGCAAAATGAGCTCAATCAGTGAAAAAGCAGATTTTAGGGAAGCTGATATCCAAACCAAATGGCAGTTTTGTAATTGGGACAAGGATAACCAAAAGTCAAACTGGATGATAATGGCATTGTTACGAGGGACAGGGCCAAACTGGATGTTAGGCTATTATCAGGAAGCAATATCTAACAGAGAGCACCAGTGACGAGACTTAAGAATATTATGACATATCCAGCACTTGATGCACATTCAAAACTTTAATATCTATAAGGACAATGTGAACAAGTATACTCCTAGTTGGTGAGTCAAAAGAGAAAGTCAATGACAATAGTTCATGGACTTTGTAGTTGCAGATCAATTGGACCCTGTATATCTCTTCTTCACAAGCTCACTACAGGTTGGTATAAACTAGTATCTTACTCAGAAAATCGTCAAGGACATGGTATGACACTCTAACTGAATTTATAATTGAATATGAATTAGTAAAGTCATCGTATAAATAACTCTCATTATCATAAGGCATAAACATATTATTTTATATGAGCAGTGATATAATGATAATGTTATGTGTTGGTCCACTAACAAAAACTTGTGCAAGGTTGTTTTCTTAGAAAATTACAGAGTAGGTATAAAGGAGCGTGTTGGAAAAGTTTCAATTATATTTAGAGTTACTACAAGCAATCCAAAAGACTAATTCTTTTAGAAGCACAGGTAAACCAAAAAATGATGGCAATAGAAGTAAGTTAAGGATCTTTGAAAGACATAAAATTTTGAAAATTCTAAACATGCCAAGACTATTTACCAGCAGAAACCACTAAAGCTTTATCAGTGCAACTCAAGTATAATGACAAGCTATGGAGGTATGACCAGCTCACTCTTTTCCTCAAATGCAAATAGATAACATGTGATGTTCTCAAGATGCCAATATGCAAGGTTCCAAGTGGATCCTAGAGAATCCAATCTTATAGCTATTAACAACATAATTAGATATTTTAATGGACTACCAACACTTGGAGTATTGTACCCTAAAGATAATGTGCTTAACATGTTTGGCTATATATTTATAGATTACGCAGGTTGTAAGAAAGACAGGAGAAGCATCTCTGGAAGTTGTCAACTTAAGTGACAGGAGAAGCATCTCCGGAAGCTATCAACCTCGTGGAAGAGGATTAATTTCTTGTTATGATAAGAAGCATATTCAACATCTACCATTGCAGCAAAAGAATAATCTCATGCAGCTGATGATTATTGTACACATCTTATAGATAATAAAACAAATTCAACTCCAACAACTTTGTGGAACACTCTAAGTTAATGCACCTTGACACTAGGTATCATTTATTTTGAGAGCATGTCTTTTAGTCAAAGAGTTACTTGTAGAAACGTGTACTAAATCACTTCATGAAATTAATTTTTCAAGACTGGTTTGTGCACTTGGGATACTACTTATTACATATTAGTTGGAAATCCCACTTACAAGGAATTCTTTAAATAAGTTCACAAGTATTAAATCTTCAATATTTAAATGACTTTTGAATTTATCAGTAATCCAGTACCTCGTACTTAGTGCTACTATCTTGATTATCATAATTACAATGTCATATACATTTGTGGTAATTAAGTCTTATAACATTAAGTTTGAATATTAGTTATTTGTCTCATTTACAAATAATTGTGACATTTTTATTATTAATGATATTATTTAGAATTTTTATTATGAGTAATCAATGTTCATTACTAAAATTACTAATATTGGAAGTTGAAGTATTTTCTAAGTCATGTGTATAAAACTTTTAATATTTTATATGCTTAGGAACTATTTATAAAAGTATTAATTATCTAGAAAATAATTATCTTGTGTGTAATTCATATATTTTACTGATAATTATTCAAGGATAATTGTGACGCCCTCAAACTCGGGATTAGGAATGAGGAGCCACAATACCACTAATATTATTATAATACCAACAGAAAAATATTAAACCCCGACACTAATAGGATCTAACCGGATAAAGTATGAGATAAGATTACAACTACCAACCAAAATATTTTTATTACAACCCAAAATATAATTAAAACCAAATTATCTGATTTTGACTTGGAATCGACAGATAACCCAAAAGTATCCGATTCAGCTAATACATTTCCCACCATCTAATTATCGCTTCCTCACACAGCATCTACCTTATCTGGCATCTGAAATCCCACAACATGGTAGGGACCGCCAGGAACGCTCTTGCGAGCGGTGCGCCTAAGTTTGACCATATTCTTGTTTAACTGTCATTGTTAGATCAAAGCAAATAAATGAGCAAAATAAGCTCAGCAAGTAACTATATAAGCAGTTCTAAATATCAACGTAATCAATATTTTTTGAGGCATTCTATCTTAGAAAAAACTAAGCTAGGTGGCGGTATTCTTTTAATGGATAAGTAAAGGTGTTGAAAAAGGATCCTGGGCTTTCAAGATTCAAAGTTGAGAGAAAGACGACATTCATCACAATCAATAAAGGGGTTTTCACGGAGTTTCTCACTTTAAAAGAAGCAATCATTCAAGATTCGAGAATCAATAACAAAGTAAAGTTACAGGTTTCTCGATCAAGTTTCATAACTTTAAAGAAGATGAAATTCATTATGTTTCATTTCAAGTAAAAGAAGCAAACTACTTTACTAAAGATAAACATTTCCTCTTTTATAAATTACTAAAAGAACCCTTAATTGGAATATCCATATTTTAAATGTAATACGGGTGATCAACCTGTACCGACCTCCATCTGTTTATTAAGGTACCTATGGCATTATTTCAACCTTATATTGGACTAGCCCCGCTAGCCTCTTATATGACTGAACTACTCCCACTAGTCTCTTATGTCTCTATCCAATCTTCAAGAAATTCATTTGGAAAATATTTGTGTTGGACTATAAGAAAGTTTGACTATATTCAGTATTAACATTACCGATAAGTGAAATCATTTGGACTCTTTCAAGTCGAAACTCATTCTTGAGTCCAATTTAAAAGTTCAAGGAAAAAGAACAAATCGAAAGTAAGCAGGGATCATAAATTAAAGATATTGATCAAATGTTAAATAGGGTGTATAAGGTCGCAGTAAGGATAGTTCCAAAGAACGATGCATAACAAGGCATAAGGGATTATCAAGGAGTCTAGGTTAACAAGATGTAGCTGAAAGGAATATGTCCTAAGTCCAATCATGTATGAGGATTTAGGAATAACTTTTATGTAATCTGTTTTGATTTCATTGATATTAATAAAAGACTTGTTTTGTTTTTATTACGGGCTTTATCTATTTAAGTGTTTAAATAAGATATACCATAGTTTAGAGTAAAGCTTTTTATGGATTATGATGAGATCATAATAGTGAGACCTAAAAAGATGATAACTCTAAACTTAAATAGTTCCTGGTCATAGGATTACTAACTGGTAATTAATAATCCGCAAAGATCGGTACATACTATGCTTGCTTCATTATGAAGGATGTCTGTTCTCATAGACATTTGTGTGGTGACACTATAGCTAGTATGTAGGTGCTTATTATAGAATAAGTTCATTAAACATGACTCGCACAGCTGAACAACTGATGAAGTTCACTCACGTGTCAGCAGTTGTTCACCTAGTGATAGTTGTACAAGTATCCTTAGACTTGAGGTCATCATAGTCATCTTGTGTACACTGAACTATGCTTAGGTTTAGTTCTTAGTCTCCAGGGACAATTATTAGGGCTCTACTGGGTATAGGAATTTGTACACGAAGATAGTGTATGATCAATAAAGGATCTACCCCTTCCAGTGAAGGAAGCGAATGTTCAAGGCTGATCCACTTATGCTAGTTCAGGAATCTCTGGCCAGAGTAAATGAAATTAGAAAGGAGTTTCTGATTTGCATAGAACTACGCATAGTAAATGGTAAGCAAGTGATTAAATTAGATAGGCTTGACACGAGATCCATGCCTTGTATTTAATCGGGACATTGTAGGGTAGAAGGAGTTTATTGTACGGTAACTATTCACTGACAGGTTCTTGGTATTCTAAGCAGTGAATTCATATTATCCGGATAGTCGCGATATGTTGAGAAGCATCACTCACGATGTAGAATAAATGTGATTAATTAATTAATCATATTTAATAAATTAGAGAATTTATATAAATAATGATAAAATAGTTTTATTATTATTTATTTCTACTACCGGCTTAATATTGAACCTACAGGGTCACACCATAAAAGAGAATGATTTTTTGGTGGAGGAATTAATTAATAATGGCTAATAATTATTTATTTGTGAAATAAATAATTAATTGGCAAATTTAATAATTGATTAAAATGAGATTTAATTGATTATAAATTAATTAAGAAAAGTTCTTAATATTATTAATTAAGGATTTAATTTTTTGGAAATTAAATCAAGAGAGAGAATTATTTCTAAAGTGTTTAGAAAAAGGATTAATAATTAAAAGGTGTTTTAATTATTAATGAGAATAATAAATGGGATAATAATAATAATATTTATGGGAAAATTTCAGCTGAAAATTTTGCCTATAAATACACTATTATAGACCCTAATTTTATTCTAACCTCGAAACCCGAAAACCCAAAAAGTTTGAAAAACCCAATTCTCTCCACCTCCTTCCTCCTCCTTAACATCGTTTTCTTGGTGGATACCGGTGGAGTGCTTCACACTTGAGGAGCAACTGCTAAGGATCTTTGATCGTTGTCTCCGAATTATTTTTAAAGGTTAGATTCGATCCCTCGAATTTTTATTCACGATTTATATGCTTTTATTTGGATTTTGTGTGTGTAAAAGTGTTTTTCTATGCCCCGCTGCGTTTAAAAATCCAACATTGGTATCAGAGCATAGGTTGTACGCATATAGATCTGTGGTAAAAATTTCAGAATTTTATGTGCTTGTATGAATTAATTATGATTTTTACAAGTTATGTTATGGATTAATTTTGTCTGATGAGAAATCGTTTCTCAGAATAATTTTTAATGTTGATCTGGGTTCTACAAGTCTTGTAGATCGTCTGGGTATTTTTTTCATAATTTTAGGATGTATAGATTTTTTATTATGAATTTTTGAAGTTATTACAATTAAATTCGTAATTAAATAATTATATATATGTATATATTGTATATATATATGTTTGTATACCTGTTGAAATCTGCATCTACTGTTGTGCTGCACGGACAAAGAAAAGCAAGGGTACAGGGTACAGTACGGCGGCACGCTGTTCGAGGCAAGAAAAAGAAGACGGCTGCTACAAAAATTAAAAAAAAAAAAAAATAGGGGTGTAACGCATTCCGGGAATGCGTTACACACCTGTGGCGCATTCACGGGATGCGTTACACCCTTTAATGGCTTAAAAGGGGTGTAATGCATCACCGGAATGCGTTACAGGACTTGTAACGCGTTCGTGTAATGCGTTACAGCCCGACTGTCCATATTAAATTTGATTTTCTGGGAGTTTCGTAACTCCGTTTTGGGCGTGTAATATACCATTGGATTTGTTTTTCCGAGACGGATCTAATGGAGTGATCAATTTTAGTTTATATAAAAGTTTTGAACTGTTTATATTTCCATGAAGTGTTTTAAAGCTGTTTTTGACTGTTTTTGATTGCTTTTAAATGCTTCATGTGATACATAGAGATGTATAATGCTTAGACTAATGTGCTAGATGATGTAACATGCCTACCTTGATATTTATTCATATTGATATATGTGATATATGCTTAGTTTATCATGCGATGATAGATTTAGGTGAACTTAAATGAACATAAGGCGTTTGTTAGACAACCTAGTATAGTGAAATTGTTTCATAACCTTAAGAATAATATTATGAATACAATCATGAGATTCTTGTGTTTTTGAAACACGTAATTGAATATGAATTTTCGATATGAGAGAAAGGATGATTCTGTCAACAACAGATTTCTATCTGTAAGAAAGGGTTATTAAGTGACGCCTCTTGACAATGCTCCACCCGATCTGGGAATCATCTGATTATTGATTATTGATTTGAAATATTTAATTTAAAAGGAAGAATTTCTTTATAATATGATTATGATTGTAACGTAATATAATCCCTCTAAAATTAAATAATATCAAGTAGTAATTGGCCAATGATACAACGGGCTTGTGTCGGTCATAGCCTTCCAACATGATAGAAAGTAGTTCTTATTTTTGAATCATTGTCGATTCGTGCTACAGCTGAGGGCTTTGATTTCGAAATAAGAAATAATTGTCTATTACATAGAGATGTGTACATTGAATAAAAATCTAAAGGTCGGTACGTGCTACAACCGTGGGCCTTTGGGGACTGATTCAACTGTACGGAATGTTGGGTTAGACTTGACTTAGAATATTGAGTTTGTCGTGCTACAGCCGAGACTCAATTATTCAAGAGGCTAAAGTTTGATTAGGGAATAACATGAGATGTAATTGACAAGAGTTGTCTGCCTATTGAACATTACATGGCGGTTCGTGCTACAGTCGGGGTCGTGTAATGGAATGTAGGATCCCTTTTCCCACTAGCATTATGAATGCTTAATTTTTCACGTAGGGGGTTGAATAAATTAGGAAAACTAGTGGGAGCCACTTATGAATAAAGACCCGATTCATATAGTATTTTAAAATGAAATCGAATATTTGCTAAGTGTTGTTTTGTGTTTATCATTTACAGATTTACTTTGTACGTTATGTCTTCTGCACTATCACTCAGGAGCATACTAGATGCTCATAAATTGACTGGTCCTAATTATGCTGACTGGCTTCGAAACTTGAGAATTGTTCTCAGGATTGAGAAGCTGGAATACGTGATTGACTCACCTAAGCCTACTGAACCTGCTAGTGATGCACATAATGATGAACATGTTGTGTATCGTAAGTGGATAGATGATGCAAATGCTGCTCAATGCATCATGCTAGCTTCCATGAACATTGAGCTACAGAAGCAACATGAGCATATGGATGCTCACACTATCCTAATGCATCTACAAGAGTTGTATGATGTGGCGGGGAGGACAGCTCGATATGAGATATCGAAGGAGTTTTTCGGTTGTAGGATGTCTGAGGGATCATCTGTGAATGACCATATACTTAAGATGATCAATTTGATTGAACGTCTTGGACAACTTGGTTTTGCCATGGATGGGGAGCTGAGCCAAGACTTGGTCTTGCAATCGCTTCCGAGTTCGTTCTCGCAGTTTGTTGTGAACTTTCACATGAATAAGTTGGATGTCAGCCTGCCTGAACTCCACAACATGTTGAGACTGCGGAATCGAATTTTCCCCCTAAGAAGAGTTCTGTTCTTCTAATTGGTGAAGGTTCCAATCCTAAGAAAAGGAAGAGAAACTCTTCCAAGAAGAAGAAAGTAGGTGAGAAAACGCCGGTTCCACCAAAAGATGAAGACCCCAAGAGCAAAGTTGTTTGCTTTCACTGTAACAAGGTGGGGCACTGGAAGAGGAACTGCAAGGTTTACCTTGCAGAATTGAAGAAGAAGGGTAGTGAGACTACCGCTTCTGATTCAGGTATGTTCGTGATAGAAGTGAATATGTCATTTCTACTTGGGTATTAGATACCGCCTGTGGTTCTCATATCTGCAATTTGTTGCAGGGACCAAGGAGAAGTAGGACTCTTGAGGAAGAGGAGGTGATTCTACTGATGGAAATGGAGCAAGAGTTGCTGTTGTAGATGTAGAATCGTTTCATTTACATAGGCCTACGGGCAAGACTATTGTTTGAAATAATTGTTATTTTGTTCCCTCGATTGTGAGGAATATTATTCCCATGTTAGACTTAGGTGGATTTTTCATTTATTATTGAGAATAATGAATGTTCTATTCTTAGAGATAATATTCTTTATGGACGTGGTACTTTAAATAATGGTCTGTATATATGTGACATAATTTACTTCAGATTGAACAAACTAATAAAAGAAAAGGGATGATGAAAATCTCACTTCATAGTGGCACTGCAGTCTCCATTTAGTGGACATGGAGAGAGGGCTGCAGATTTGCTAGGAATGGTACACAAAGTTGTATGTGGACCAATGTCTACGCAAGCCATGGGTGGATTTTCATACTTCATTACTTTCATAGATGATAGATCTGGATTCGGATATGTGTTTAATGAAACACAAGTCTGAGGCCTTTGAAAAGTTCAAAGAATATAAGTATGAAGTGGAGAAACAACCGAACATAGTATTATAACTCTTCGATCAGATCGAGGTGGTGAATACTTTAATGGAGTGTTTCTAGATTATCTCTAAGTAAATGGTATAGTCTCCCACTGGACTCCTCCAGATTGGTATCTAAAAGGAGAAATCGAACTTTGTTAGACATAGTTCGGTCCATGATGAGCTATGCAAATCTTCCAGTATTCCTATGGGGTTATGCATTGGAACCTCAGCATATTTACTGAATAAGGTGCCTTCCAAATCTGTTCCTCAAACTCCATATGAGATATGGAAAGAAAGGAAACCGAGTCTTAAACACGTTAAGATTTGGGGATGTCCAGCTTAAGTCAAGTAAGTTGACCCAGATAAGGTGGAATATCGATCTGTAAAATGTAGTTTTGTGGGATATCCTAAAGAGACTTTAGGGTGTTGCTTTTACACCGATCATCGGGTGTTTGTATCCAGACATGCTACCTTCTTGGAAAAGGAGTTTATCCTTGAAGGAAACAGTGGGAGCAAAATTAAACTTGATGAAGTTCAAGAAGCACAAACTACTACGGATCAAGTGGAAACACCTGTTCTGACTAAACAACCTTTTGTGGAACAGCCCATTCGTAGGTCAGGGAGAGTGTCTCGCCAACCTGAGAGGTAATATGGCCTTGTCATTGAGAATGACAATGAGTTGTCAATCATTTGATGATGACGACCCTGTGACCTATAATGTGGCTATGAGTAGTGTTGACTCAGAGAAATGGCATAGTGCCATGAAATCCAGAATGGAATCTATGTATACGGTATACAAAAGATAGATTAGAGCAGATGGCCAGGTGGAGACCTTTAAGGCCAGGCTTGTGGCAAAAGGATTCAAACAAAGGCAATGGATTGACTTTGATGAAACCTTTTACCTATAGCCCTGTTATAATCAGTTCGGATTTTGCTTGCGATTGCTGCTTACTACGACTATGAGATCTGGAAAATAGCCAGATGGTTTTCTTTCCAAGAGAAATGAAAACCTAGTGTATAAGATACTGCGAACCATATATGGTTTAAAGCAAGCTTCTCGTAGATGGAACATCCGTTTTAATGAGACAATCAAAGAGTTTGATTTTATCAAAAATGTGGATGAACCATGCGTCTACAAAAGGGTTAGTGGGAGCACGGTAACATTTCTTGTATTGTATTGAATTAGAGTTGACACACATAACAACATAGCAGACCCACTCATAAAGCTACTTTATGAAAGTCACTTTGATCGTCATAATGACGGGATGGGTATTAGATACCAGAGTGATTGGCTTTAGTACAAGTGGGAGATTGAAAGGAATATGTCCTAAGTCCAATCATGTATGAGGATTTAGGAATAACTTTTATGTAATCTGTTTTGATTTCATTGATATTAATAAAAGACTTGTTTTGTTTTTATTACGGGCTTTATCTATTTATGTGTTTAAATAAGATATACCATAGTTTAGAGTAAAGCTTTTTATGGATTATGATGAGATCATAATAGTGAGACCTAAAAAGATGATAACTCTAAACTTAAATAGTTCCTGGTCATAGGATTACTAACTGGTAATTAATAATCCGCAAAGATCGGTACATACTATGCTTGCTTCATTATGAAGGATGTCTGTTCTCATAGACATTTGTGTGGTGACACTATAGCTAGTATGTAGGTGCTTATTATAGAATAAGTTCACTGAACATGACTCGCACAGCTGAACAACTGATGGAGTTCACTCACGTGTTAGCAGTTGTTCACCTAGTGATAGTTGTACAAGTATCCTTAGACTTGAGGTCATCATAGTCATCTTGTGTACACTGAACTATGCTTTGGTTTAGTTCTTAGTCTCCAGGGACAATTATTAGGGCTCTTCTGGGTATAGGAATTTGTATACGAAGATAGTGTATGATCAATAAAGGATCTACCCCTTCCAGTGAAGGAAGCGAATGTTCAAGGCTGATCCACTTATGCAAGTTCAGGAATCTCTGGCCAGAGTAAATGAAATTAGAAAGGAGTTTCTGATTTGCATAGAACTACGCATAGTAAATGGTAAGCAAGTGATTAAATTAGATAGGCTTGACACGAGATCCATGCCTTGTATTTAATCGGGACATTGTAGGGTAGAAGGAGTTTATTGTACGGTAACTATTCACTGACAGGTTCTTGGTATTCTAAGTAGTGAATTCATATTATCCGGATAGTCGCGATATGTTGAGAAGCATCACTCACGATGTAGAATAAAAGTGATTAATTAATTAATCATATTTAATAAATTAGAGAATTTATATAAATAATGATAAAATAGTTTTATTATTATTTATTTCTACTACCGGCTTAATATTGAACCTACAGGGTCACACCATAAAAGAGAATGATTTTTTGGTGGAGGAATTAATTAATAATGGCTAATAATTATTTATTTGTGAAATAAATAATTAATTGGAAAATTTAATAATTGATTAAAATGAGATTTAATTGATTATAAATTAATTAAGAAAAGTTCTTAATATTGTTAATTAAGGATTTAATTTTTTGGAAATTAAAGCAAGAGAGAGAATTATTTCTAAAGTGTTTAGAAAAAGGATTAATAATTAAAAGGTGTTTTAATTATTAATGAGAATAATAAATGGGATAATAATAATAATATTTATGGAAAAATTTCAGCTGAAAATTTTACCTATAAATACACTATTATAGACCCTATTTTTATTCTAACCTCAGAAACCCAAAAGTTTTAGAAAACCAAATTCTCTCCACCTCCTCCTAAAAGTCGTTTTCTTGGTGGATACCGGTGGAGTACTTCACACTTGAGGAGCAACTGCTAAGGATCTCTGATCGTTGTCTCCGAATTATTTTTAAAGGTTAGATTCGATCCCTCAAATTTTTATTCACGATTTATATGCTTTTATTTGGATTTTGTGTGTGTAAAAGTGTTTTTTCACGCCCCGCTGCGTTTAAAAATCCAACAGTAGCATATGAAAAGTTCATAAAGACTCTCTTATGTTCAAGGGATGATAAGTTAACAAAATACAAGGATAGGGTATACGTACTTGAAGCAAAGGGTTACTAGTAGGGTACATCACAAGGATTGATAACAGGTTTATCACAGGGAACAATAACAGGGTTTTCATAAAAATCAATAACAATTTCTAAAAAAGAACCTTTACTCTATCATGGTATCAACAATAATCTTTTTGTAATCTTCATTATAGAAGGCAGAGTTACTTGCCTCAAAAATATTTCATGTTGAATGGAACCTGAGCTACTGCCACCTAAAACTTCCTTCCCTTTACTAGCCTGAATGCCTCTGCTATCCAAATCTAAAATACAAAATAGAACTCTAATTAGATACTTGATCAATTCCCGATGTTTATCAGAACGTCTAAATTCAATCCCAATCACATTAAATATTTATCTTTTATATGCATACATAACACATAGCACATAATAAGATATACCCTTATATTCTTTATATCACCGACTATCTCAATACTTTACATATAGCAAGTAAACACATAGTCTCATAATACGACACTAAATCTTATTATAAGTCATATCAATTAGACCTCATATACTTATCTATATACTTCTTTCTCGTGAATCGGGCATGACGTATTCGTACCACGCTTACCCTTATCATCTCAATCAATCAATCAATCAAGTATACTTAATCATTTTGAACACTTAACAATCATCTCAATTCTATACGATTAAAAACTAATGACTTAGCATAACGAGTCAAAGCTACAATACAAGACTCAAATCCTTAGTTCTTTTAAAACCGAATACAAATTCTTGCGATCATCTTAACGATAAACACATACCACTTCGTATGCAATTCGAATTTAGTATATTCAATCCAACTAACATATAATCTCCTTAACAAACTATCATGCATATTTTAATAATGATCCAAATCATGAGTTAATCCTTATCATCCTTAAAACCATTCTTTTTCACCATTTTTTATAAAAATTTGAACCACAAGTTTCCCTAATTCGACCCAAACTCAAAATTTTAACATACAACAAGTTTCTTAGTTTTTACACAATTCTCAATCAATCAATACAATACTTCTAAACAATAACTACCTTTAAAAATCATTTCCCCACAATTTTTATCAAAATTTCAAACCTAACCTATGCCAAAACCGAATGAAACTTTTAAAAATCAACATGCATCCATTTTTAATGATATGCATAAAGAGTTTAGTGACATGCATCAACATTTACGCAACTAGTCACATAAACAACTACCAATAATTATTATCTCCAAGCTTATAAACATAAAATTTGATTTAAAAACGAAAAATCCAAGAAAACACTAATCAAGTAACATGCACTTTATATTACATCATTCTTATACTAAACCAAGTTGAGAATCAAACTTAAAAAAACCCACCGGCTCCCATTTGGTCATGGCCGGTTGTGGTCGAATTCGAAGGTGCCCATGTAAGGGTCTCCCTTCGGATTTTAGACCTCTAAGCTACAAAAAACTAGTGTACTATGCACTCTTTTGAATCCACATCAAGAAATTATATTTTCTTGAATAAATTCTAAGAGAGGGTTTTGTAGAACTTGATCAACGACTTACATGCAAAAGGGTGTAATGTAGAGGTTGGAAAAGAGGAAGATTGATGGTAAAATCTTTAAAAACCAAGTAGTTCTTGATGTTGCATGCGAGAGAGAGGGAGAGAGAGAGAGAGAGAGCCAAGAGGAGGAAGAAGAAGAAGAATAAGGTGGGGGCAGAAGGAGGGTGTATTTATAAGAGAGTGTACGGGAAAAAGGGTAATTGCCCATTTTTTTCTATTTCTTTTATTAACAAATTGCTATAAAAAGATTTAAATATTAAAAACAACTTTATAGGACCCGAAAATGCCACAAATCCATTTTTAATATAAGTAATACGAAATTAACTATCTCTCTGTATTTTCGGAATAATTTTTGAGTGAATGGATTAATTACTATGGATTTTACAAATAAATCCCAAATAATAGAAATAAACTCTATAAAATTATTTTAAAATTTCAGAAAATTTAAACAACTTCAGCTATCATTTTTAAAAAGTCCCTTGGACTATTTTAGAGATAACAAAAAAAAATCTCACACCTTGATCGTATTTTAATAATTTTCTAAAAAAATACAAGGACCAATAAATTCCTTATTTAAATCAAATAAATCCTTTTAAAAATATTTAAAAGCTCACGAATTCACAAATTCACATACGTACTCACAAATAACACATTATTCACATGATAACATCAAACATATTCCACATTCGTACATATAAACACATTATTCCCCTTTTTCATTTTATTCCCTTTTTATATTCCGGGTTCTGTTCAACATGACAGCCCGACAATCCACGTATCTCATGCCTTCACTAACTCATCAAACTGGAACGAGACTTTGTTCGTTCCTTCTTACGATTTCACAGAAGTTCATATTAACCACGAAATCATATAACTTAATATTTTATACTACATAAATCCCCATAGTCCACAATTATAACACAAAACTGTATTTTATTCATATAAATATTTCGCGAAAATCCCAGTCGTTATAATAATAATAAATATTTAAGTGCTAGTATCTAACTCATAGATATTTAGTATGTATTTATTATTTATTTATTTATTTATTTATTATTTTAAGTAGTTTATATTATTGAAATTGAAACAGTTCAATTATTTTTATTTGCTCCATAATTCAAACTAACTTAAAATAAATAAGTAGAATGATTAAATATGACTAAGGGGTCATTTGGTTCGACTAATTCTGGTATCAGGTATGGGTTTCGTTCATTCCAAACCCATACCTGGTGTTTGGCTGACTGTTTTTAAATTCTGATACCCATTCCTTATACCCGTCTGGAATCAGATTTGATACCCTAAGGGGGAGGTGGGTTTGAGAGAGGGGTATGAGGTATCAAAATAAATTTTATTATTTCATTACTTATAAAGTTAAATACAATCTTAAAACATATATTCGACATATGCAATATATAAAAGTTTAATTTAATCAATAAATAAAAAATATTTAAATAAAACATATTTCATTCCAGTATCGAACCAAACACATGATATTAGGAATGATTCCTCAACCCCATATCAGCCTAACCCGATTCCTTATTCCAAACCCATACCGTCTTCTGAACCAAATGACCCCTAAATCTGTTAACAATTGATATCTAGTATATTGATTGTAATTAACTTACCTGTTATAGGTTAATTATAAGATTTTGGTTCTAGTGAATTTAGCAATGTCTATAACTCCAGAATTCACTAAAATTAAAATCATGTTTGGAGCATAATTAGTCGTATGCTAATTTTTGACTTATATCAGTTAATGATATTTAGTTAAGAGTGTTACTATGAACTAGTTATGAAATATTAGTATTTGTTAAATTACTTAGAACCCCTATAAGTAAGCATTATACTAATATATTAAATGTGAAAATTCTTTTCAGTATAACTATGGTTATTGTGTTTGAAGTTTTATTAGAAGTAACCATATGTTGTCTACTTAGAATAATTTTTTAACTTATTTGCAAATTCCTAAATACCTTGATATAGATGCAATACTCAATGGGTCAAAGTACATGGAACTTGGAATATTTTCTAAGATTGCAAACAATACAATGTTGGTTAATGTTGTTTTATTTATCGAACCAATATTGTTTGACATATTATAGTTTTTAGGAGTTAACAATTGTATAGTATATGAAATTGAATGCTGATAGATAGTTTAATTTTATTTATTGATATCTTATTTTGATATAGTTGAAATAAGATGTAGCATAATTATTGGTAATTAATGTACTTGACAAGTATCAGTCAATGATATATTGTTAATATTTTGTTGTAGATAGTTGTGAGATTTTAAGTTCTAGTGAATTTTATATATTTTATTATATCTGATAGTGTCACTATAATATTAAAACAGAGCATAATCATTCTTATTAAAATTGTTTATCAATAAACGATATTGTTGATAATCATTTTATAAAGATAGATTATGGAGCTTTTGACATGAATGAGAATTACTTAGACCTTACCCTAAGTGATCAATGCTTTTCTAAAAGCTCGTTCATATTAAAACATAAATTCTTCTTCTTCTTAATACTGCTAAGTCATAAGTATGTGCCTTTTTATATCAAAGACATGATTATTTATCGTTTATGCATAAATGCAGACTTGTGTACTCGAACAGTTTTAAAAGAAAAATAAAAGTTCTTTCTACAGTGGTGATTACTTATTTCATGAAAATCTTTGTGAAATCACTATTGTAAATAATTTCTCTCAAAAGATTAAATGCATAATTTTCATTCATTATATTTTCTAAAGTGCATTTTATCTCTACATTGACATATGTTCTGTGATGCAGGTTCAGTCTCCAATGGCCTTCTTTCATTGATAGTCATGAGTTTGAAAACCCACAACTTCTATCCCAAACTGTAAAGACATACACAGATGTAGAACCAACCAACACTCTATTACCACTAAAATGAAGTACGAATGAGCGTGAGAAAAAAAGTGCCTTAGTGCACCACATAAGGAAGGTTGTGAGGTCAATCTAGCAGCCCTGTCTCCTCTAAAGTTGAGTAGTATTAAAACTGAGGCAACTTCTAGCCCCCATACATCTTCTCAAAAAGATGTAATGGCTGAAAATAAACAAAAATAGTTACTACATTCATCTTCTCAACATGGTACGTCTATTGAAATTCATCTATCGGTCAGGGTATTCGATATAGTGACACCACCTCAAACACAAACACAAACATTTCTTGATGCACAATGTGAGGTTACACACAAGAAGGAAGAGTTGACGGGAAAAAAAAAGTTTCGACCATTTTAAGGTCAAATTTGATTGTACAAGCCTCTTTAATGGACCAATTACCTTTACAGGTGTTAGGAGAGGATATTGATCCAATAGTCATATGTTAGTGGTCAGTGTCTACCTCCCCAGGCTTAAATCCCCTTGATGCATCTGCGGATAGTGGGTCTGACATAGGTGCAGATCGAAAACTTGTTTACAACGATTCAGATTTATATAATAAGTCACAAAGAAATGTCTTCACACGCATTAGAAGAAAATTTGGATCTTTATGCTAAATTCTTTTGATAATTGTTTAACTTCCCAGAGTTCAAATCTGGAACCCTCAACGGGAAACTAACAACATGTAGATTATGACTCAGATTCATCTAAGGGGTTTAACAAGGATGGAGATTTGTGAACTCTCATTGCACCACCTATGACCTCCTGAAGGATGGTTAAGGTGATTTTCCTTGCAGGTACAGCTGGATTTTGGAGCTATGAGAGGAGTGATACACTTATGAGAATGAGTGTAAACACTTGTGGAGATAAGAGTGAAATACTTGTGAGGTACACGAAATAGAATCATACACTCACAGTACGGAAAAAAGAGACACTAAATCCCATTCCTTTTCCCTAAACATGGTTCGTAATGTTCACCTCAAATCTGTTTATGATTGGAACCTAACCCTTAGAGACCTAACGTTTACATATTAGAATGGAGTAGTTGGGGCCTAAAAATTGTGATCTAACAGTTGGGAGGCATAAGGATATCGGGAAATTTGGTTAACAGGAAGATCAATGGTAAAGCCATTGTTGCAGTATTTAAAAGGACATGGTTGATCAGATTACAACTTGTTAATTATTTTCTAACCAAGTACTATATGAGAACACCTTCAGACATTAGCGTATATTCCTTCTCTTATTCTAAGGGGAAGAAATGTTACATAAGAAATATTGGAGGATTCCTCAACTAAGGTGGAGAAGTGGCAGGAAAAGCAATGGCAAAGCATATGTACATCACACTACACCATCGTTTGTTTGACACTATGATTCCTATTGTATGAGAGAGGTGGTAAACACGAAGGTGATTTCCTAGTAATCAGAAGAAGTGGATTGGTTCATCAATTTTCTTTATAAATGGGAGAAGTAGTTTTCCTAAAAGGGGAGTACCATTGGTTTTTTCTGCGGATCTTATTGTATGGGAGATGAGGTAAATGAAGGTGATCTCCTTTAAGTAGTTGACTCTCATAGGGGGAGAAGCAAGATAGATATGTGCTTCTCAATAGGAAATGTGATTGTATAAAAGAAGCTGATGATGATTACTTCAAGACTGAGAAGAGTTATCTGGCAGAGAATTGAAGAACTAATTAAATGAATATGAGATTACTTGAAGATCAGTTCAGTGCTAGAGGAACAAGCATCTTTCATTTCATTTACTCAAGTAATCTAGAAATGCAGAATTTGATCCAAAAACCAGTAGCATTATTTACAAGTCCTGGTACTTTACTTTTTCTAGTTGTTAGTTGAGTTATCCTCTCTATTAATTTATTTGTTAGGCTTAACAATCAAATAGGTGTGTAGCTGTATGAACGGTATATGTGATAACTCAATACTAGAACAGGACAGGTAAGTAATACTATGTCTACACAAGAAATCAGGAAGAAAAGAAGACAAGACAAATATAAAGAATCAAAATATTATAAGAAGGCTTGAAGTCTGTTTATAGGTCACTGAAAGAAGTTCATTAATATGTTCATTCCTCGGTGAAGAATAAAGGTTAAAGACTTTCAGGATTTCAAAAATGATGAAGATTCAGTGTAAAAGTGTCACCAGAAGATTTCAGTGTATTAGCATTGATTGAAGATAGACAGTGTTTGAAGCATAGGAATATGAAGAATTTAAGATAGGGTATAGATAAAGGTTGAATAAGATTTATACAGTCTTGAAGCTATACTCACTTAAAGGAGTTCATTTATATGTTCAAGCTTTAATTGAAGAACAGTAAATGAAGTATTCAAGATTATAGTATTAATACAGACATTGTCTAAGTATCAGAAAATATTTTAGTGAAAGTACATTTTTTTATTGATAGTCAGTGTTTTAAGCAATAAAGTTATTGCAAGATCACTACTAGAAAATTGCATTAGACATCGGTTTATAACCGATGTTAAAAAAAATCTAAACTGATGTCTTCGCGTGTGATGTTAAATCTCATAAGCGTTTAACATCGGTTATTAGCCAATGTCTATTGAACTGCTACACAACATTTTACAGATTATAGATAATGTCTTTTCCATAAATTGAAACTAAAATTACAGTGTTTCTAACTGAATATGAATATATTATGAGCTATA
The DNA here is from genome assembly GCF_009905375.1 of Apium graveolens. Lineage (NCBI taxonomy): Eukaryota > Viridiplantae > Streptophyta > Magnoliopsida > Apiales > Apiaceae > Apium > Apium graveolens. Next base: position 3,269,242 of record NC_133647.1, on the reverse strand, counting down.
TATCCATTAAAACATGTAACCTACAAGCCATAAAAAGCCATTTATATAAATTTATTCCGACAATAACGATGTATTAAGTAGTCATCAACATCAAGGTTTTTTATAAACTGATGCGAAAAATAGGTTAAGACATCAGTTTTATTTCATAAAGTAACATGAAATGTTTATAAATTATAAAAGATCTTCGGAAAACCAATGTCTAATATAACATATTCGAAAATTAAAGACATCATTTTTTTAGAAACTTTCAATGTTGTTCGCCTTATTTTATATTCGGTATCTTTTCAAAATCGATGTCAAATGTCTATTTAGACATCGGTTTTTGTTGTTCTTGTCAATGTATTTTCCAATTTTAACATCGTTTACAGTCATACTACATACTATTGTGAAGTCAAATTGATGTCTTTTTTTATTTTTAACATCGATTTATAGTTACCATTGTGATGTTAGTGGAATTTATTTTTAATGTTCACATGAACGAAAACATCTATTTTACACCAAAACCAAAATAACCAAAACTACAATCATCCAATTCCATAACATTGAATATTTCATGTCTAAAACAAACATTCCCAAAATACCTATAAAACCCGAGTCACATATGGTTCATATGGTACAGTAAAACAAACATTATTGCTAATGGGAACAAACTTAAAACTAAAGTCAGTCTACAAGATAATATAGTGAACAAAAGGAAGTTCGAATGGAGATCATCTAAAACAAAGATGTTCCTTCCTCCTTCTTGTCTCCACAAATCTCAAAATGTTCGCATCTCTATAGACCAATAAGATAATGATAAGCTGATTAAGTCTACAAATTCAAATGAACTTGAAAGGTACGGGAACTCAACATGTAAAAGCTGACTTTGATAGGATGTTGGGATGCATGTTTTCAGCCCTGGCATTGCAGCCTCAACACAATCTTTTTGATTGATTTTTCATGATAAGAGAGAAACAACAATTTAGCACAAGCTATCTTACACCAGATTATAAAGCAGTTGAGCACCACAGACAAAGTTAAATCAAACAAGAGAATAAATCAGAACCATTCAACCTACAGCTCTAGCCCGGAGCAGCTTTTTATTACAAAACATCGATGATCTATATTTACAAGTACATGTCTTTAGAAAGTCTAGCAATGCACAAGCATAAATATAAACTATTCGGTAAGCGAACATGTATCCTACATCTTATCCGATAAATATAAATATAATATCACAACTTTGCAGAACTACAAGAAAATTTAAGGTACATTTTATATGTTTTCCCCAATAAATGGTTGTTTATACTTGTTAGAACCCAACAAGCAATAGAGTATTATTAAGGGAGTTTCATGTTAGTTGATTTATAACACCATTCATAACAAGATACAACTCAAAGATGAAATAATTTCCACTAAAGTGCTGATTATAATTCATATTTTTCATGTTCGATGAAGTATAACAAAATACAATAAAGTTGATCACATTAAAGACCTTGATGACAAGGTCAGAACTAGTTTGTGAAAGGAATATGTCCTAAGTCCAATCATGTATTAGGATTTAGGAATAACTTTTATGTAATCTGTTTTGATTTTATTGATATTAATAAAGACTTGTTTTATTTTTATTACGGGCTTTATCTATTTAAGTGTTTAAATAAGATATATCATAGTTTAGAGTAAAGCTTTTTATGGATTATGATGAGATCATAATAGTGAGACCTAAACAGATGATAACTCTAAACTTAAATAGTTCCTGGTCATAGGATTACTAACTGGTAATTAATAATCCGCAAAAATTGGTACATACTATGCTTGCTTCATTATGAAGGATGTCTGTTCTCATAGACATTTGTGTGGTGACACTATAGCTAGTATGTAGGTGCTTATTATAGAATAAGTTCACTGAACATGACTCGCCAAGCTGAACAACTGATGGAGTTCACTCACGTGTCAGCCGTTGTTCGCTTAGTGATAGTTGTACAAGTATCCTTAGACTTGAGGTCATCATAGTCATCTTGTGTACACTGAATTATGCTTTGGTTTAGTTCTTAGTCTCCAGGGACAATTATTAGGGCTCTTCTGGGTATAGGAATTTGTACACGAAGATAGTGTATGATCAATAAAGGATCCACCCCTTCCAGTGAAGGAAACGAATATTCAAGGCTGATCCACTTATGCTAGTTCAGGAATCTCTGGCCAGAGTGAATGAAATTAGAAAGGAGTTTCTAATTTGCATAGAACTACGCATAGTAAATGGTAAGCAAGTGATTGAATTAGATAGGCTTGACACGAGATCCATGCCTTGTATTTAATCGGGACATTGTAGGGTAGAAGGAGTTTATTGTACGGTAACTATTCACTGACAGGTTCTTGGTATTCTAAGCAGTGAATTCATATTATCCGGATAGTCGTGATATGTTGAGAAGCATCACTCACGATGTAGAATAAATGTGATTAATTAATTAATCATATTTAATAAATTAGAGAATTTATATAAATAATGATAAAATAGTTTTACTATTATTTATTTCTACTACCGGCTTAATATTGAACCTACAGGGTCACACCATTAAAAGAGAATGATTTATTGGTGGAGGAATTAGTTAATAATGGCGAATAATTATTTATTTGTGAAATAAATAATTAATTGGCAAATTTAATAATTGATTAAATGAGATTTAATTGATTATAAATTAATTAAGAAAAGTTCTTAATATTATTAATTAAGGATTTAATTTTTGGAAATTAAATCAAGAGAGAGAATTATTTCTAAAGTGTTTAGAAAAAGGATTAATAATTAAAAGGTGTTTTAATTATTAATGAGAATAATAAATGGGATAATAATAATAATATTTATGGAAAAATTTCAGGTGAAAATTTTGCCTATAAATACACTATTATAGACCCTAATTTTATTCTAACCTCGAAACCCGAAAACCCAAAAAGTTTGGAAAACCCAATTCTCTCCACCTCCTTCCTCCTCCTTAACATCGTTTTCTTGGTGGATACCGGTGGAGTGCTTCACACTTGAGGAGCAACTGCTAAGGATATCTGATCGTTGTCTCCGAATTATTTTAAAAGGTTAGATTCGATCCCTCGAATTTTTATTCACGATTTATATGCTTTTATTTGGATTTTATATGTGTAAAACTGTTTTGCCATGCCCCCGCTGCGTTTAAAAATCCAACAATGGTATCAGAGCATAGGTTGTATGCATATAGATCTGTGGTAAAAATTTCACAATTTTATGTGCTTGTATGAATTAATTATGATTTTTACAAGTTATATTATGGTTTAATTTTGTCTGATGAGAAATCGTTTCTCAGAATAATTTTGAATGTTGATCTGGGTTCTACAAGTGTTGTAGATCGTCTGGGTATTTGTTTCATAATTTTATGATGTATAGATTTTTTATTATGAATTTTTGAAGTTCTTATAATTAAAATTCGTAATTAAATAAGTAAATATATGTATATAAAGTATATATATATGTTAATATCTGTACTGCTATATATCTATTGCATCTGTTGAATGCTGTCTGTGTTGGCACGGAAAGAAAGAGAAGTCAGGTACGGCTGCGCGCTGTTCGAGAAGAAAAGAAAAGGCGGCTGCTGAGAAAAAAAATAAAAATAAATAAGGGGGTGTAACGCATTCCGGGAATGCGTTACACATCTGTGGTGCATTCACGGAATGCGTTACACCCTTTAATGGCTTAAAAGGGGTGTAACGCATCACCTGAATGCGTTACAGGGCTTGTAACGCGTTCTTGTAATGCGTTACAGCCCGTCTGTTGATATTAAAATTAATTTTCTGGGAGTTTCGTAACTCCGTTTTGGGCGTGCAATATACCGTTGGATTCGTTTTTCCGAGACGGATCTAATAGAGTGATCAATTTTAGTTTATATAAAAGTTTTGAACTATTTATATTTCCATGAAGTGTTTTAAAACTGTTTTTGACTGTTTTAATTGCTTTTAAATGCTTCATGTGATACATAGAGATGTATAATGCTTAGACTAATGTGCTAGATGATATAACATGCCTACCTTGATGTTTATTCATGTTGATATATGTGATATATGCTTAGTTTATCATGCGATGATAGATTTAGGTGAACTTAAATGAACATAAGGCGTTTGTTAGATAACCTAGTATAGTGAAATTGTTTCATAACCTTAATAACAATATTATGAATAAAATCATGAGATTCTTGTATTTGTGAAACACGTAATTGAATATGAATTTTCGATATGAGAGAAAGGATGATTCTGTCAATAACAGATTTCTATCTGTAAGAAAGGGTTATTAAGTGACGCCTCTTGACAATGCTCCACCCGATCTGGGAATCATCTGATTATTGATTATTGATTTGAAATATTTAATTTAAAAGGAAGAATCTCTTTATAATATGATTATGATTGTAACGTAATATAATCCCTCTAAAATTAAATAATATCAAGTAGTAATTGGCCAATGACACAACGGGCTTGTGTCGGTCATAGCCTTCCAACATGGTAGAAAGTAGTTCTTATTTTAGAATCATTGTCGGTTCGTGCTACAGCCGAGGGCTTTGATTTCGAAATAAGAAATACTTGTCTATTACATAGAGATGTGTACATTGAATAAGAATCTAAAGGTCGGTACGTGCTACAGCCGTGGGCCTTTGGGGACTGATTCAACTGTACGGAATGTTGGGTTAGACTTGACTTAGAATATTGAGTTTGTCGTGCTACAGCCGAGACTCAATTATTCAAGAGGCTAAAGTTTGATTAGGGAATAACATGAGATATAATTGACAAGAGTTGTCTGCCTATTGAACATTACATGGCGGTTCGTGCTACAGCCGGGGTCTTGTAATGGAATGTAGGATCCCTATTCTCACTAGCATTATGAATGCTTAATTTTTCACGTAGGGGGTTGAATAAATTAAGAAAACTAGTGGGAGCCACTTATGAATAAAGACCCGATTCATATAGTGTTTTGAAATGAAATCGAATATTTTCTAAGTGTTGTTATGTGTTTATCATTTACAGATTTACTTTGTACATTATGTCTTCTGCACTATCACTCAGGAGCATACTAGATGCACACAAATTGACCGGTCCTAATTATGCTGACTGGCTTCGAAACTTGAGAATTGTTCTCAGGATTGAGAAGCTGGAATACGTGATTGACTCACCTAAGCCTACTGAACCTGCTAGTGATGCACATAATGATGAACATGTTGTGTATCGTAAGTGGATAGATGATGCAAATGTTGCTCAATGCATCATGCTAGCTTCCATGAACATTGAGCTACAGAAGCAACATGAGCATATGGATGCTCACACTATCCTCATGCATCTACAAGAGTTGTATGATGTGGCAGGGAGGACAGCTCGATATGAGATATCGAAGGAGTTGTTCGGTTGTAGGATGTCTAAGGGATCATCTGTGAATTACCATGTACTTAAGATGATCAATTTGATTGAACGTCTTGGACAACTTGGTTTTGCCATGGATGGGGAGCTGAGCCAAGACTTGGTCTAGCAATCGCTTCCGAGTTCGTTCTCGCAGTTTGTTGTGAACTTTCACATGAATAAGTTGGATGTCAGCCTGGCTGAACTCCACAACATGTTGAAGACTGCGGAATCGAATTTTCCCCCTAAGAAGAGTTCTGTTCTTCTAATTGGTGAAGGTTCGAATCCTAATTAAAGGAAGAGGAACTCTTCCAAGAAGAAGAAAGTAGGTGAAGAAAAGTCGGTTCCACCAAAAGCCGAAGACTCCAAGAGCAAAGTTGTTTTCTTTCACTGTAACAAGGTGGGGCACTGGAAGAGGAACTGCAAGGTTTACCTTGCAGAATTGAAGAAGAAGAAGGGTAGTGAGACTACCACTTCTGATTCAGGTATGTTCATGATAGAAGTGAATATGTCATTAAATCAAATTTCTACTTGGGTATTAGATACCGCCTGTGGTTCTCATATCTGCAATTGTTGCAGGGACCAAGGAGAAGTAGGACTCTTGAGGAAGATGAGGTGATTCTACTGATGGGAAATGGAGCAAGAGTTGCTGCTGTAGATGTAGAATTATTTCATTTACATAGGCCTACGGGCAAGACTATTGTTTGAAATAATTGTTATTTTGTTCCCTCGATTGTGAGGAATATTATTCCCATGTTAGACTTGGCTGGATTTTCATTTATTATTGAAAATAATGAATGTTCTATTCTTAGAGATAATATTCTTTATGGACGTGGTGCTTTAAATAATGGTCTGTATAAATGTGACATAATTTACTTCAGATTGAACAAACTAATAAAAGAAAAGGGATGATGAAAATCTCACTTCATAGTGGCACTGCAGTCTCCATTTAGTAGACATGGAGAGAGGGCTGCAAATTTGCTAGGAATGGTACACACAGATGTATGTGGACCAATGTCTACGCAAGCCATGGGTGGATTTTCATACTTCATTACTTTCATGGATAATAGATCTAGATTCGGATATGTGTTTAATGAAACACAAGTCTAAAGCCTTTGAAAAGTTCAAAGAGTATAAGTATGAAGTGGAGAAACAAACCAAACATAGTATTATAATTCTTCGATTAGATCGAGGTGGTGAATACTTTAATGGAGTGTTTCTAGATTATCTCAAAGTAAATGGTATAGTCTCCCAGTGGACTCCTCCAGATTGGTATCTGAAAGGAGAAATCGAACTTTGTTAGACATAGTTCGGTCCATGATGAGCTATGCAAATCTTCCGGTATTCCTATGGGGTTATGCATTGGAAACCTCAGCATATTTACTGAATAAGGTGCCTTCCAAAATCTGTTCCTCAAACTTCGTATGAGATATGGAAAGAAAGGAAACCGAGTCTTAAACACGTTAAGATTTGGGGATGTCCAGCTTATGTCAAGAAAGTTGACCCAGATTAGCTGGAATATCGATCCGTAAAATGTAGTTTTGTGGGATATCCTAAAGAGACTTTAGGGTATTACTTTTGCACCGATCATCGGGTGTTTGTCTCCAGACATGCTACCTTCTTGGAAAAGGAGTTTATCCTTAAAGGAAACAGTGGGAGCAAAATTGAACTTGATGAAGTTCAAGAAGCACAAACTACTACGGATCAAGTGGAAACACCTGTCCTGACTGAACAACCTTTTGTGGAACAGCCCATTCAAAGGTCAGGGAGAGTGTCTCGCCAACCTGAGAGGAAATATGACCTTGTCATTGAGAATGACAATGAGTTGTCGATCATTGATGATGACGACCCTATGACCTATAATGAGGCTATGAGTAGTGTTGACTCAGAGAAATGGCATAGTGCCATGAAATCCGGAATGGAATCTATGTATACGGTATACGTAAGAATGATTAGAGCAGATGGCCAGGTGGAGACCTTTAAGGCCAGGCTTGTGGCAAAAGAATTCAAACAAAGGCAATGGATTGACTTTGACGAAACTTTTTACCTGTAGCCCTGTTAAAATCAGTTCGGATTTTGCTTGCGAATGCTGCTTACTACGACTATGAGATCTGGCAATTAGCCAGATGGTTTTCTTTCCAAGAGAAATGAAAACCTAGTGTGTAAGCTGCTGCAAACCATATGTGGTTTAAAGCAGGCTTCTCGAAAGATGGAACATTCGTTTTGATGAGACAATCAAAGAGTTTGATTTTATCAAAAACGAAGATGAACCATGCGTCTATAAAAGGGTTAGTGGGAGCGCGGTAACATTTCTTATATTGTATTGAATTAGAGTTGACACACATAACAACATAGCAGACCCACTCACAAAGCTACTTTATGAAAGTCACTTTGATTGTCATAAAAATAAGATGGGTATTAGATACCAGAGTGATTGGCTTTAGTACAAGTGGGAGATTGAAAGGAATATGTCCTAAGTCCAATCATGTATTAGGATTTAGGAATAACTTTTATGTAATATGTTTTGATTTCATTGATATTAATAAAGACTTGTTTTGTTTTTATTACGGGCTTTATCTATTTAAGTGTTTAAATAAGATATACCATAGTTTAGAGTAAAGCTTTTTATGGATTATGATGAGATCATAATAGTGAGACCTAAAAAGATGATAACTCTAAACTTAAATAGTTCCTGGTCATAGGATTACTAACTGGTAATTAATAATCCGCAAAGATCGGTACATACTATGCTTGCTTCATTATGAAGGATGTCTGTTCTCATAGACATTTGTGTGGTGACACTATAGCTAGTATGTAGGTGCTTATTATAGAATAAGTTCACTGAACATGACTCGCCAAGCTGAACAACTGATGGAGTTCACTCACGTGTCAGCCGTTGTTCGCTTAGTGATAGTTGTACAAGTATCCTTAGACTTGAGGTCATCATAGTCATCTTGTGTACACTGAATTATGCTTTGGTTTAGTTCTTAGTCTCCAGGGACAATTATTAGGGCTCTTCTGGGTATAGGAATTTGTACACGAAGATAGTGTATGATCAATAAAGGATCCACCCCTTCCAGTGAAGGAAACGAATATTCAAGGCTGATCCACTTATGCTAGTTCAGGAATCTCTGGCCAGAGTGAATGAAATTAGAAAGGAGTTTCTAATTTGCATAGAACTACGCATAGTAAATGGTAAGCAAGTGATTGAATTAGATAGGCTTGACACGAGATCCATGCCTTGTATTTAATCGGGACATTGTAGGGTAGAAGGAGTTTATTGTACGGTAACTATTCACTGACAGGTTCTTGGTATTCTAAGCAGTGAATTCATATTATCCGGATAGTCGTGATATGTTGAGAAGCATCACTCACGATGTAGAATAAATGTGATTAATTAATTAATCATATTTAATAAATTAGAGAATTTATATAAATAATGATAAAATAGTTTTACTATTATTTATTTCTACTACCGGCTTAATATTGAACCTACAGGGTCACACCATTAAAAGAGAATGATTTATTGGTGGAGGAATTAGTTAATAATGGCGAATAATTATTTATTTGTGAAATAAATAATTAATTGGCAAATTTAATAATTGATTAAATGAGATTTAATTGATTATAAATTAATTAAGAAAAGTTCTTAATATTATTAATTAAGGATTTAATTTTTGGAAATTAAATCAAGAGAGAGAATTATTTCTAAAGTGTTTAGAAAAAGGATTAATAATTAAAAGGTGTTTTAATTATTAATGAGAATAATAAATGGGATAATAATAATAATATTTATGGAAAAATTTCAGCTGAAAATTTTGCCTATAAATACACTATTATAGACCCTAATTTTATTCTAACCTCGAAACCCGAAAACCCAAAAAGTTTGGAAAACCCAATTCTCTCCACATCCTTCCTCCTCCTTAACATCGTTTTCTTGGTGGATACCGGTGGAGTGCTTCACACTTGAGGAGCAACTGCTAAGGATCTTTGATCGTTGTCTCCGAATTATTTTAAAAGGTTAGATTCGATCCCTCGAATTTTTATTCACGATTTATATGCTTTTATTTGGATTTTATATGTGTAAAAGTGTTTTGCCATGCCCCCGCTGCGTTTAAAAATCCAACAGTTTATGCATCCCATAATTTCAGGAAATAATCATCTTCTATGCTGCAAAATTCATGTGCACTTCATCATTGATGAGATAATGTGAAAAACGCAAGTTACTTAAATTATGAAATATGCTTGCAACAAACTAATTAATGTGCAGATAGAATCTAAAGGGAAACACTAATACATTTTGTTCCTATAAAATGGTTGGAAAAATTTTAAATGCTACCAAGGCCCAGAAATCATGTTATAGGTTTAGAAGCCCTTTCCCAAAAGACATTCATTAATTTTTATCTAACATTTATTCGAAGATGAGTTTACTATATGCTTCGAATGATAATCAAGCATAAGCAAGATACCTAAATAAGCAAAATTGAACATCTTCGACTATATCCTCGTGATATTTAAAAATCCCACGAGGTGTGATAGAACGGTTTTCAACAGTTTTAATAATCAACCCACCAGAAGCTACAGCTATATGATCTTACAAACACCACAAAATTACATTTTTGTCTTTTTCTGCCATGTGTTGATGTGTATTTTTAGAAGTTCACCATGAGATAACATCATTAGAGTACAAGAAATAATGCAACCTGATCTCATCAATGAATAGTGAACAATGACTAGGCAATTTCTAAGTAAGGGGACTTTGTTTTATAGGTGGCATCTCACCCTAGAGATAAAAACAAACTTAGCATTCATACATAGCTTATTAAGACATGGCATGAAACGATGAATATTGAGAGAAATGGTTGTTATTTACACAAAATTTAAGAGGCGGTGTTTTTAAATGAAAAAAAATAACAACTTCTAACCTCAAGAGAGCACATATAGCTCAGTTGGGGACATCTCCAGGGCATACTCTGCATTATCCTTGTTCTTAGTCAGTACTCACAAAAATACACAATATCAGAATCGACACAAATACTGCGAGCATAACACAAAGTCTTTGGATCTAAGGAGAAATTGTACTATTATTATTCTCTATATCCTCGTGAATTGCTTCTAGAGAATTTCAATCTAGGACGAAAGACGGTCGTGCTTTGCATACTGAAGTAGGCATTATGGTTCCCTGGGCCTTAGAGGCTTATAACTATAAATAATAAATAATTATTTAACTAATTGACGTTCAGGTCACAAAACCAACAACACCAGTAAATCGAAACAATATTACAAACTATTCAATTCCAAGGAAAAACATGTTACTTACCAACTAGAAAACACGTGCAAAGCCGGTTCTCTTCAAACCCAGTTGTATATACCAGTTATATATACTAGTTCCATGTGGAAGCAATAGGCCATTCATAAGGTGAATAGGCTAAGCTGAAAAGTAGAACAGAGAGGCAGAGTGAGAGACCGAGATAAACATAGAGAAAGAGAGAGATGGATACAGAGAGGGGGTGAGAGACCAGAGATAGGGGTGAGAGAGAGAGATATATAACAAAATATATAGTAACATGTACACATAAATCAACTAATTGAACACTAAAATTACACAAAACTCAAATAATTTAAGAAAAGACAGATTTAGGGTTTGACCTTCATATAATTAAAAAGAATCGAACAATTAAGGATTCATGTAATTAAAAATCGGGTTTAAATAACTATAATCGGTAGATTGTAATTTAAGAAAGAGAGATGAGTGAGAAAGTAAGGTCGAGATACAGAGCGACGTGAGAGATGACGGAAAAAGTTCGAGTGAGGTAGAAAAGTGAGAGAGAGTCGAGGTGTAGAAAGGAGGAAGAGGAATATATTATCGGAAATGGGGAATAAGATATGTGTTAAAAGGGGGAAATAAATTTTTTATTGAAATGAAATGGGGGAAATTTGTGTGTACTGAAGGGGGAAAATGACTTGTCATTTTTCATTGTTTTTTAAAGTGATCATAAAAAACGTCCAGTATAAATAACCGATCTCAAAGTTAAAAATGTTTAATTGGTATTTTTTAAAATTTAATATAGACAACAGCTGGTATACAAAACTGATGTAAATAATTTTGGTTAACACCGCTTTAAGAGAAACCGATGTTAAAAACTCTTTTAACACCGGGTGCATTACGTGCCGATGTCTAAGCACCCGTGTTGTATGTAATATTTCTAGTAGTAGATTAAAAATGTAGTCAAGGATATAATACGAAGACCTGAATCGAAGTTAGTCCTCTGTGAAACAGACCAGTTGCACTAGGCGTCAACCAGTTCGTGAAAGGAATCTGAATATTATTATTTGAAAAATTGTTAAGTGAGGATTCGTATCTGAAGATGAAGGTTATATGGTTTATATGAAAACTCGGAGAGAAGACTTGAAGACGGGACAGTTTAAGGGTTAAAGCATTCTATAGAAACTAAGTAAAAATGATCACTAACTTGTAGTAGGAGTCACTGAGATCATTCTTTTGCTTAGTAGAAGCAAGAACATTGAAGTACAGCTTAATATCTAAGTAAAGGAATTGGTCTTGAGCTAGTAGAGCAACCGGGAAGAAACTAGAGCAGAAACTGAGTTCAAGTGAGCTTGTTTATTACCCTAGTCACCACTTAGGAGTCGGGAATTATTCTATGGTATAATTGGTTTCTCCAAGGGTCCCTGAGTCAGAACTAAGGCTTCCAAGGAGGACCAAGGTCTCAACTAAACCTTACTAGTGTTCTAGAGGTCACAACTCATGAAATTGGCTAAGTCAAAGTTCCCTCGAAGGAGATCCAGTCGCAAGTTAGCTTTCTTAAAGAAGCTTGATCGCAAACCAGAGCTACAAGGAGTAGTAGGAGCAACCGGGAAGAACCTAGAGCAGAAAATGGGTTCAAGTGAGCTTGTTTGTTACCCTAGTCACCACTTAGGAGTCAGGAATTATTCTAAGGTACAATTGGTTACTCCAAGGGTCCCTGAGACGCAACTAAGGCTTCCAAGGAGGACCAGGGTCGCAACTACACCTTAATAGTATTCTAGAGGTCGCAACTCATGAAATTGGCTAAGGCAAACTTCCCTCCAAGGAGATCCAGTCGCAAGTTTGCTTTTCTAAGGAAGCTTGATCGCAAACAAGAGCTACAAGGAGTACTATGGTCGCAACTTAGAGACAAAGGAGAAGGAACTAGCAACTAAGCCTATCTAGCAGTCTATGGATGCAAGTAAGGCCTATGAGCTCCTCTCTAGTCGCCACCTAGCTCTACAAAGGGGATCCAATTGCAATTTAGGATGCTAGGGAGTATTAGTAGTCACCACCAACATACTTGCTAAGAAAAAAAATGTTTTCTAGGCTTCATGTATGTGCAAGTAAAAGAAAATGAGCTCATAGGGACATAAGTCAACTCTCACCCACACTTTATTGATTCCATCAATTGATTTATGTGGAAACAATCCACATATTTCTAATCGATACAAAGTCTGCACAATAGGAGCAGCATAAAAAAACTGTTAGTTGTTATGTTTATCTTCTTATCCAACGAGAGCTGATAAAAACAAGAAACAAAGAGATACAGAGAAGCTCAGCACATTGAATATCCGTTAAACTTCTCACCAGAGAAACATTATATTGCTCGATTGAACTCTTGTATATTGATAAGGGGCATTACAATCGTTATCCGGTAATTAGATATTTAGACAAACAAAGAGCTAGATCATTGTATAGGATTTAATTTGTTTATCTTTATAGAAGCAAGAACATTGTTGTTCTTGGATTGTAACTGGTTAATTTATTTACTGCAGTGTAGCAACACCCCCCGAGAATTTATACATGCTTATATACTTCCATGAATATCTTGTGTTCGTTATTTTATTGTCCTAAACACTATTCACCTCAAGATTACTGAACCACTAACCAAACACTAAATTATATATTCGCAAAAGATTCGAAATATTTTTTTAATTTAGTGAGAAAAGTATTCAACCACCCCCTTCTACGATACTTCAGGACCTAACAATTGGTATCAAAGCTTATTAATCGATATACAGATCAGATCCAGTGTGATAGACCGAACAATCCAGTTCTCTTATTTTCATATTTTTCAATTTATAAAAATTATCAACTCATGAGATTAAGTTAGGGTTCAGGCTCTAGAGTTTAGGGCCTAAAGGCCCTAAACTTTAAATCCTAAATTGTTCTGTTATTTTTATTTTATTTTTTAAATTTTTAAATCCCAAACATGCATGTTTGAACCCTAAAATATTAAAAATTATTAAAATATTTTTTAAATTTCTTAATCCCAAACATGAATTTTTGAACACTAAAATATTAAAATTGTTAAATTAGAGTGACACAAACTTAAATATAAAAAAATGAAATTAAACAATTTTTTAAATTTTAACCAATTTTTTTTAAAAGAATAAAATAATAATCGATTAAAACATTTTGAACGTAAATATATATTTTAGAGTTGGGTGAAGGTAATACTCATTGCATAAGCGTGTAACAACCATAATTATCGAGGTTTGTAACCAAGTATGTGGGTACCGAAGAAGAGAAGGTTAAAGGTTCCAACATGGGCTTGAATATTGGATCTGAGATAGAGTATCAATGTTTGAGATTGATGCATATGCAGGAGTAGTTCAGAAAGCGGCCTTGATTGAAAGTAACGGAGTCCAATCTAGGAAGGAAAGAGATAACAAGAAGAGGAAAGTGTTTCATCAGGGGGAAAAGTCAGAATCGGGGAGTCAGTCAGATAAGAATATGAAGATAATTGGATTCTAGAAAGGATGGAATGCATAGAAGAAAGGAGAAGTGAATAAGAGATAAGATAATAGAGGGAACTATCAGCAAAATCAAGGACAAGCAAGTGAGAACAGGCCGTCAAGAGTTGAATGCAAGCATTGTGGAAAGAAGCATGTGGGAATTTGCAACAAGATTAACATGACATGTTATCGATGCAATCAGAAGGGGCACTTGGCAAATGAGTGTAAAGCTCAGAAGACGGGAGTGACGTGTTTCAAGTGTGGGAAGCCACGACACATGGCTAGGGAGTGTAAATCGGCAGGACCAATCAGAAGTATGATGAGTGTAGGAACGACCAGTTCGACTGTACCACCTGAGGTATTAGCATTACATCCACCATCAGAACAAGTTCCACAAGCATCAGCAAGAACTTCTAATTTGAAAATGAAGGACGCTGTTCAGAATTCAGAGGTGATAGCAGGTAAGCTTTCTGTGAACAATGTTGAAGCTAAAGTATTAATTGATTCAGGAGCTACAAGATCTTTTTTATCAGAAACTTTTGCTGGTAGATTAAATTGTGGTAAGAAGAGTATGAGTGAAGTAATGAACATAGTAATTGCTAACCAAGAAAAGGTACCTATGAGTCAATTATGCCCAGAGTGTGAGATTGATATCTCCGGGCACAAGTTCCCAATTGACTTGATACTCTTCAAGCTAGAAGAGTTTGACATAATCTTAGGGATGGATTGGTTAGGGAAGAATAATGCTCAGATAGATTGTAGATCTAAGAGAGTTTATTTAAGAGCAAGGAACGGGAAGAAGGTGATGTTTAAAGGTCAAAAACAAGAACAAATATTTCTCTTAGTTGTCCAGGCTAATAAGTTACTGAGGAAGGGTTGTGAAACATTCTTAACGTATGTAGTGAATATGGAAAAGGAAGTTCCTAGTATAGAGGAGATTCCGGTGGTGAAAGAGTTTCCATATGTGTTTCCAAAAGAATTACCAGGACTACCGCCAGACCGACAGATTTAGTTTGAGTTCAACCTTGTTCCAGGAGCCGAACCATACAGAATGGCACCAGTATAGATGAAGGAGTTAGCAAGTCAGTTACAAGAACTTTTTGATAAAGGAGTCATAACGCCAAGTACGTCGCCATGGGGAGCGCCGGTCCTGTTTGTAAAGAAGAAGGACAGAAGCATGAGACTCTTTATAGATTATCGGGAGCTAAACAAGTTGACGATTAAGAATAGATATCCGTTACCAAGGATAGATGATCTATTCGACCAATTAAAAGGAGCTAAGGATTTCTCCAAAATTGATTTAAGGTCGGGATATCATCAGTTGAAAATTAAACAGGAAGATTTCCCGAAGACGACATTTAGGATAAGATACGGACATTACGAGTTCTTAGTAATGCCATTTGGGTTAACGAACGCCCCTGCAGCTTTAATGGATCTAATGAATATAGTTTTCAAGAAATATTTGGACAAGTTCGTCGTGGTATTCATCATTGACATTCTGATATATTCAAAGTCGGAAGAGGAGCATGAGCAACACTTATGGATAGTGTTGGAAATTCTTAAACACGATAAGCTGTACGCTAAATTTTCAAAGTGCGAGTTTTGGTTGCGAGAAATTCAATTTTTTGGGACATATAATCGGAAGTGAAGGAATTAAAGTGGACCCTACAAAGATTGAAGCAGTTATGAGTTGGGAAAGTCCAAAGACTCCTACGGAAGTAAGAAGTTTTCTAGGTTTGGATGGATACTACAGGAGATTTGTGAAGGATTTCTCAAAGATTGCCACGCCACTGACCAAGCTGACAAGAAAGAATCACAAGTTTGAATGGAATGAGGAATGTGAAGGAAGTTTCCAAGAGTTAAAGCAGAAATTGGTTACCGCTATAGTGTTGGTGCTACCAGATGACAAAGGAGAATTTGTGATATACAGCGATGTTTCGCATAAAGGATTAGGTTGTGTGCTAATGCAACATAATAAGGTGATTGCATATCCATCCATACAGCTTAAACCTCATGAACTAAAATATCCGACTCATGATTTGGAACTAGCCGTCATAGTGTTCGCACTCAAGATATAGAGGCATTACTTATACGGAGAGAAGTGTAAAATCTACACAAATCATAAGAGTTTGAAGTATATATTTAGCCAGAAAGAACTCAACATGAGACAACGGAGATGGTTGGAGCTAATCAAGGATTATGATTGTTCGATACATTACCATCCAGGGAAGGCGAATATAGTAGCCGACGCTTTCAGTAGAAAGGAAAGAATGAATATGATCATGTTGTCAAAGGAGTTGTTCGGAGAGATTGAAAGATTCGACTTAGAACTTTGTGCTCACGGAAGGTTAGAAGAGATTTGTCATGTTATGATCTTTCAGCCACAACTGATAGAGAAGATAAGGAAATGACAAGAAGAAGTGATAAGTCAAGAGAACAACCAACTGACAAGAGTAAAAATATGTACGCAAAGAGATGAACAAGGTATATTAAGGTTTTCATCAAGAATTTGGATTCCTCAAGTAATTGAACTGAAAAATGAGATACTGCAAGAAGCCCATAACTTAAGATTTTTGATCCATCCGGGAAGCACTAAAATGTACGAAGATTTGAGAAAGAAGTTTTGGTGGCCGAACATGAAAAGAGAAATTGCAGAATGGGTCGTAAAATGCTATACATGTCAACGGGTAAAAGCGGAATACCAAAGACCAAGCGGTTTAATCCAACCATTAAAGATTCCAGAATAGAAGTGGGAAAATATTGCCATGGATTTTATAATAGGTTTACCTTGAACAAAATTCGGACACGATGTTATATGGGTTATAATCGATCGCCTTACAAAATCGGCGCATTTTCTACCAATCAACGAGAGGACTTCATTAGATAGGTTGGTTCATATGTATATGCGCGAAATCGTGTTACGTCACGGCGTACCTGTATCGATAGTTTCAGATCGAGTCTGCGATTTAACTAAAGATTTTGGAGACAATTCCGAGAAATTTTTGGCACCAAGTTGAACATGAGCACGACATATCATCCGCAAATGGATGGTCAAAGCGAGCGAACCATACAAACAATTGAAGACATGTTACGAAGTTGCGCTATCGATTTTACGGAAAGTTGGGATGATCATTTACCACTGGTGGAATTCTCCTACAATAATAGTCATCACTCCAGTATTGGCATACCGCCGTACGAAACCTTATATGGAAGAAAATACAGATCACCAACATGTTGGGAAAAAGTCGGAGAAGGAAAGATTCTAGGTCCCGAATTAGTCCAACAAATAAAAGAGATGGTCAAACTGATCCAGAAAAGATTGCTTGCTGCTCAAGATAGGCAACGGAAGTACGCAAACCCTTCTCGGAAGGATGTGAGTTTCCAAGTAGGAGAAGCTGTATTGTTAAGATTGTCACCATGGAAAGGGTTGACTAGGTTTGGGAAGAAAGGGAAATTAGCACCTCGATATATAGGTCCTTTTGAAATTTTGAATCAGGTCGGGAAGGTGGCTTACGAATTAGCTCTGCCGCCTCAGTATCAGCATGTTCATAATGTATTTCATGTGTCTTTGCTTAAAAAGTATAATCCGGATGTCAATCATGTGATGGAGTATGAGTCGATAGAAATTCAGGAAGATTTGTCATATGTGGAGCAACCTATTAAAATACTCGACTGGAAAGAGAAGATTCTTAGAAATAAGTCAGTAAGGTTGGTAAGAGTGCTATGGAGGAATCCCAAAGTTGAAGAGTCAACATGCGAGCTAGAGTCCGAAATGCGATCCCGGTATCTTCACCCGTTCTCTTGGATTATGAGGACAGAATCTTTTAAGGGGGAGAGGATGTTACGACCGGTATTCCATTTAATCTGCAATTGAATATTATATAATTGTAATGAAGTCATTTATAAAAATTATATGGATATGTGCTTGTGTGATGGTATTGGTGCATAATAGTTGTGTTAATTATTTAAAAAAGAAACAAGCAAGGAATGTATTATCTGCTCTTTTACGTGATTATTAGAGTGTATTTCTTATTTTAAGAAAAATCATTTTAAAATATTTTTATCAATAAAATTTCAAAGGTGATCTTATAAAATTCCTAAAATTCTAAGCTATTTTATGATACCACTATTGTAATTTATTGATTTCTATTTTTATTTATAAAATTTATTCTTTTATAATTAATTTGATTATTAATTAGCAAATTACCTCACTACCCATGCATGCATTCTACCCCCAATTCAAAGCCAATGGCACAATGGGAATTTCCAACCCCACTAACTATTTCTAAACTAGCCAAATTACCAAGATAACATTGCATGCAAACTTTGCTTTCAAAAAGAGAGGGAGTATTTGGTAAATGCATAACCCACTCACAATTTGAATGTGGGTAAAGATAGAATATAATGATCAAACCCAAATCACACTCCAACACACCACACTTCACTCCACTCATTTTTCTCTCTTCTCCCTCCTCCCCCACTCTTCTCTCGGCCGAAGCCCCCATCCCTCATTTTCCTCCATTTTTCATTCAATCTCCCACCTTTTTTTAGTGTAATACCACTACCTATACCTATTTTATACACTTCCCAAATATTCTTATATTTAAAAGTTGATGATTCATGGTTGCATGTGATGTTTTTGTTTAAACTTAAAGAGAAAACCCTTGATTCTTGTGAATCTAAGGCTTCTCCATGAGATACATTACTTATGTGCTAGTAACATATGTTTTTGCTAAAGAAACTTGATAAAAACTCATTGCATATTAGTTTTATAATGAGCTTTTGATGAAAAACTATGATATTTTACAAGTTCATTCCAAAGCATGCATGTTTTGTTTAAATCCTCGAATTTTGAATTTGTTGTGCATATTGAGAGTTGTTATCATGTTTTTTTGTTAACCATAGTTAAGGTAAGATGATATGCATGATTATTATTATTGGGTAAGTGTTAAAAGTCGAATTTATAAGGAGCAATCTCCCTTGTGTAGTCAAAATCTTGTTGATTGTTAAACTTAGGGCTTTCAAAAAAAATCAGAAAATCCGATATCCGTTCGAATAATTCGCATCCGTATCCGAGAAAAAGCGGATATTATCCATATCCGAAATAAAACGAATATTATCCGTATCTGAATCCGAATATTTCGGATACGGATACAGATATAGGCACATCCGTGTCCGAAAATATCTGGATCCGAAAATAAATAAATAAATAAATTTTATTATATATTCTTAAAATTTTAATGATATGTTATTTTTTAAAAATATTAAAATATAATATTTTTTATACACGTCTTTATACTACCAAAAGTAAGGGTATCTCATTTATATTTTATAGTTTATACCACGTCTCAATAATCTATATCCTGTAAGTGTAAACTAAAGTGCAAACCCTTATCTTTTCAACTCTCTCACGCCGCCTCTCTTCCGGACCTTCAGACTTCAAAACAAATAACTAAAATTCCTCATTCATCCCTGTAATTCATAATCTAAATCCCAGTTCTGTAAAGGAGCACTGCCCTTCCTCTCCCATCTCCCCTGTGAATACTACAGGTAATCAATTTCTTTTAACAATATCAATATGTTAATTTATGTGGAAATGTAGATTAATATTCAAAGAACATAGACTTTTTATGTACACTAAAGCTGACTTTGCTCAATTTTTATAGTGTTCAATATAATTCTTTACAAGTTGATTTCGTAATGATCCGGCATGATTTAGTTTTATTTACTATAATAATTAAGTTGCTTCGTCATTTAGGTTATTATTCTTTCAATAAAACTATATGTGATCTAACCCCGATTCCGATTCCAATTCCTTTATTCGATAGATAAGTAAAGATTGATATGGTATGTAATTATTTCAAGAGTCTTAGATTAATACAATGCTTTAATTAATTTACAAATCAACACTTTTGCTTTTTAATTCATCAAGGTTTAGGGCTTCTACTAAGTGTCAATGGAACAAGGTAAATTTTTGTTTCCTCTTTTGAAATCTTAATTAACTTTTCTTTGTCATTTTGTGTTACTTACACTTCGTTAATTCTATATGTTTGTATAAAATTGCAGGTAATGCTTCAAGTTCAACTCCGGGTGCATCATCAAGTTTGGTTGGTATGAAGTCAACGACGTGTGGTAAAAATATTTCTAAAAGCGCTGATCTGGATTGTGTGATAATTTCGCAAGAAGATAATTTTACTGTTAAAAGTGCACAAGATATTCAAGAAAAAGAGCAATCAGTCAAAAGACAGAAGATCTTGAAGTCAGAAGTTTGGAACCATTTTGATCGGATTGAATGTGAAATAAAAGGTACAAAGAAAGTTGTTGCAATTTGTAAGTATTGTCACACTAAATTTAATGGGGCAAGTGATCAGGGGACGACACATTTAAAAAATCACACAAAAACTTGTCGGATGAAATTAATAAAAGTTCCTATATCACAAATGTTATTGGGAAAACAGGTTAGTGGTGAGGATTCTCGCCCAAAAGTAGGAGTTCATAAGTTTGATCCTGCTGTTGAGAGAACTTTATATGCTAAAATGATTGCTAAGCATGATATGCCTTCTTTAGTGGCTGAATATGAGTATTTTCGTCTTTGGGTATCTTATGTAATGCCTGGTTATAAATATCGGTCGAGAATGCAACAAGTTGTTGACTATCGCTGTTATTCTTGATCCTAGATACAAAATGACCATTGTCTCTTATGATTATAGAGGTATCTTTGATATTCATGCTGAATTTCATGTTGATGAAATACGTGAGTTCTTGCTAGAGACTTTTAATGAATATTCTGAAAAATTTGAAAATAGTAGAGGTTTTGTAGATAATTCTGGTAATGCAAGTTTTGGTAGTTTAAGTTCAATTGGTGGAGAGTGGTTGGGAGGTTTTCAGGATTTTATTGCAAGTAGCAATTTGAGGGAAAATACAAGAACAAGTGAGCTGGAAGAATATTTAGAAGAAGGGCTGTTTTCGATGGATAAAGAAGTGGAATTTGACATTCTTCATTGGTGGAAGCTCAATGGACCTAAATTTCCCATCCTTGCATGGATGGCTTGAGATATATTAGCTATACCTACTTCTTCTGTTGCGTCGGAAAATTCTTTTAGTAAGTGACGTAAAATTATAACGGACACTCGGACTTCTCTAAATGATGACTCAATTGAGACTTTGATGTGTGTGAAAGATTGGCTCCCCGAACTCAAGGATGGTAAGTTTTACATTTTATATTCTTTAATTATGTTATACTTGTTGTGCATAAATTTAAAATGGTTGTTGCTCTTCAATGTTTTATAGGTAATCAATCTGGAAAAACTTCAGAGGATGACATTTTTAATGATTTGGATAATGAATGGGATTTGGATTTCTAAAATAAGCAGGCCTGTGAATCTGGTTAAGCAGTGAACTGGTATTTAATACTCTATGTTATGCCCGCTTTCGGTCATGGGCCCTAAATAGGTCCCCATAGGTGCATTGAATGGTTGGACTCTCATGTGTGGGCTAGAATCATGGGCCAATGTGACTTGGGCTAGCACATGCGAGCTGGGCTCATGACATGTGAGCTGGGCTCATAACATGCGAGCTAGGCTCATACTTGCCGACTGGGCTCTCATACGCGAGGTGGGCTCGAGTGACAGTACTCGAGTTGGGCTCGGTTTCCCACACGCGGGCTGGGCCCATGAGCTCACATCTAATGGAGTTGAAGATAATATTGTATTTATTGATTGAAAATGAAGGCGGTGCGGGCCGAGGCCGCCAAGCCGGCCCGCATTAGAGGACTTTGTATTCGATATGGAAAGTAACTCATAGATGATTGAGTTGCTCGTAGATTTCGGGGCCGACACGGGTTGTTCTTACAATCACGGGAAGGATTGCGGAGATGCCGCGAGATTGTAGGAAGCGTGTAGAGCCGGTTGAGATTTACATGACTAAATTGACTGAAGGCCTGACTCTATCATGGGCTTGGGCTGCACGGGCTGAAGAGTCCTAACCCTAGCCTATGTGACTTGTTCCCCAAGAACTACGTGAGGCTTGATCCTTATAAATAGGGTACGTAGGCACTTGTATGAGACATGAGTCGACACTTGATAGAGAATAACAAACCCTATTCTTTCTTAAGGAGTCAACATACAAGCTCAGCCACCACCAAACAACCATCCTCCGACCTCAAACACCGTCCTTGATCTTTGTTCCGCCCATTAATCTCCACAACACTGTTATATGAAATTCTCCCTATAACATTTGGCGCTAGAAGGAGGGGGGTTTTCATCTTAGGGAGAAAGATGACCAAAGAAAGCAAACAAGCGGCGACACCAGAAGCGGAGGCAAGAAGAAGGACCATAACGAGATCGAGCACACGCCCCCAGAGAATCAGGCGCCACCTCCACCAATTACAACCGTGGACGGGCAGGCGGTCATGACGTATCTTGAAGGGCTGGCCGATCAGATGAATCAGATCAACGCCCGGATGTCAAAGGTAGAGAGAAGCTCGGTCTAGAACGCCAAGTGTAAAGCGCGCCGCCTCAAGGTCTCTCAGCGTAGCTGGAAGGGCAAAGGTCCTCAGAAGAAGCGATCCACGATTTTGATGATGTGGCAACTGAGACCAAGCAGAAGAAAGAAACATCGCGCGAAAAGGAAGATGTACCCCGAGGCCATGATGAGCGGGGCAGCCAGATCTCTACGAGATCGGGGCAGAAGCCAGCTTCATCTGACGCAAGGTCGACTAGCGTGCTAGACCGAGTAGGTAAAAAACTAAGTGAGCATGACCTCAGGCTCAAATTAGAAAATTGCAAGAAGGAGAGAAAGAAGAAAGAGCCCGGGGATCAGAGAGGCTCGAAAAGAGAGCGGACCGCGACCCCTCCGGAAAGATGATAACACGCCTCGCCCAGGAGGGAAGAGCAACGTAGGCGCAGAGACAATCGTGAAGATGAGTCGTAAACGCGAGCCGGATGACGGGGACGCCGCGAGCGACCTCAGGGCTCACACCATTCGAGTAACGCGGGAGGTGACAGAGAAGGAGAAGTTGTCAGAGTAAGAGACATAAGAAGGATCTTGGATGATATGGAGTGAGAGAAGAGGGGGCCCTCGGCCTCAGCTGCCCCTTCTCCATTTACGGCTGCTATTCGATCATCCACCTACCTCGGGTGTTTAGGCACAACCCCGACCTTCTATTCAACGGCGAGGCCGACCCGGCGGAATACCTTATACAATTTAACACAAAGATGGAAGTCTATCAGGTGCCGGAGATGACACGCTGTAGACTCTTCGCGGCATCACTCAGAGGTAATGCCCAACAATGGTTCTCCAAGTTGGGACCGGCTAGCATAAGAACGTGGAGGCAATTGGAGGACTTGTTCGTCAGACAATTTCAGTCCACCCTCCACTGCTCACCTCCTGTGGCCACGTTAGCCAACATTAAGCAAAGGGAGGGGGAGCCCCTGGCAGAATACTTTCGTCGGTTCAACGCCGAGGTCCCCAAGGTGAGGGGAGCCAGCGAGGAGACTATCAAGAACTTCTTGATTACAGGGTTGAAAGAAGGGTCGAAATTCTAGAAGAACCTCCAAGCAAGTGAGCCGAGAACCTTGACCGAGTTTTATGAGCAAGCCGAACCCTTTAAGAGGGTAGAGAAATCGATGAGAGAGCTGAAAGTCAGCAAGAATTATCGAGATAAAAGAGACCGGTCTTCAAGCCCTGACGAGAGGAGAAAGACGTATCGGCATAGCTCAAGCCCCAAAAAGTCTGCCCGAGGTAAAGAGATAAACAAAGATTCGGGGAGACCTTATACAAGCAAATGGCACACACACACCCCTCTGGTAGCCTCTATTGACCACATATATGCTATCTATGCTGGGAAGGGGGTATTCAGAAATGCAACCCCTCTCACAGACTATAACAAGAGGGATACTTCGAAGTATTGTGCGTACCATGAGGCCACGGGGCACGATACAGCTGATTGCAGACAATTGAAGGATGAAATTGAGACATTGATAAGACAAGGGAAACTTACAGAATGGGTTGTCAAGGAGGTTCGGAGGCACATTACTGATTATCATACCGTCCCTCCTCCACCCCCGGAAGATAAAGAGAGGGTACCTCGGGGCGGAAGCATTCACATCATTCTAGGCGGGTCTCACATTGGCGGAGACAGCTGGAAGGCGATGGACAGGTATGCCCGAGAAGCAAAGGACAAACCCCTCACCAACGTCAACCATTTGAGCCAAAGGCCCCAAGAGCTCTTTGAAAGGGAGGTTGACGACATCGTGTTTAGGGAGAGCGATGCCACATGGGTGCATTACCCTCATACAGATGCCCTAGTCATAAAAATGAAGATTGGTACGGTGAATATTCACCGGGCAATGGTGGATACCGGGAGCTCAGCTGATGTGTTAACTTATGATGCATACAAGAAGCTAGGACTTCTGGATAGAGAGCTAACCTCAACAGGGGGACACTTGTACGGGTTCACCGGAAACTCGATCGGGGTAAAAGGGACAATTCGGCTCCCGGTGACCATAGGAGAAGAGCCTTATGTGGCCACCCAGATCGCTACGTTTACAGTAGTAGATTAGCCTTGTGCCTACAACGTTATAGTGGGAAGACCCCCTATGAGGGCAATGAGGATGGTGACCTCAATCCACCACATGACGGTTAAATTCCCAACCCTCATGGGGGTCGGGTTCCTGAAAAGTTGTCAATATGAATCAAGGGTCTGTTACAACCAGGCACTCAGGGCAGCCGAGTCAGGGAATGCCTCAAGGGAGATAGCTGAAACGGGTGAGTGCGACGTCCCCATGGAAGAGGCAGAGGGCAGGAAAAGAGTACGTCCCGAGGGTCACGAGACTTGTAATTTGATTTTAATTGAGGAGTTGCCCGAGAACTACTTCGAGCACATGGGGATTCAGGTGGAACCGCGCCCAGGGGCCTTGCTAATGGAAGCCTCTCAGCCCATCATGTTGATATAAGAAGGGATTGTGGAGGAAGCAAGTGATGAAGAAGAGAGCCCGGAACAAATTACTGCAAGACTCAGGAAAGGGAAATGGACATGCGAAGAAACGACAACTAAGGATCTTCCTAACGGGATCACTCGTACTGTCACTACGACCTCTGAATGCTTGATAAAACCGGCCCGAGCTCATCAGCCCGAGCTCGAGGATACGGATGGTTTGACAACCATGGCAGTAGGAGAATCTAGTGAGGCTCGAGCATACTTAGACCCGAGAATGCCCCCGATGGTTGAGAGGGCTGGGCCGCAGAAGATATAATCCCGATCTTGGTAGACCCAAATGATCCCTCCAAGGTACTCAAAATAGGCTCTAACCTAAGTCCTGACTTGAGGGAGGATCTAGATCGATTCCTGAGGGAGAATTTGGATGTCTTTGCATGGTCACACTCTGATATGATAGGGATTGACCCAAATTTCATGTGCCACCGGCTCAACTTGGACCCGAAAAAGAAGGGGGTCAGACAGAAGAGACGGCCGATTAGCGGAGTGCGAGTAGAGGCCCTTAGAGAAGAGGTGGATAGACTAATGGAGGCATGACTTGTAAGGGAAGCCTTCTACCCCATGTGGCTTGCCAACCCCGTGCTTGTCAAAAAACCCAATGGCAAGTGGAGGACATGTGTAGACTTCACCGACCTGAATAAAACTTGTCTGAAGGATAGTTTTCCTCTTCCCCGGATCGACCAGATGGTTGACTCTATAGTTGGGCACGCGTTACTTAGATTTATGGATGCTTATTCGGGATACAACCAAATCCCCATGTATGGGCCAGATCAGGAGCACACCTCCTTTATTACTGACCGGGGCCTCTACTGTTACATCGGGATGCCCTTTGGGCTCCTTAATGCGGGGGCAACCTATCAGAGGCTGGTGAATAAGATGTTCAAACACCGGTTAGGGAAGACTATGGAGGCCTATGTAGATGACATGCTCGTGAAATCAAAAGAAGCAAGGGATCATGTCCGCCACCTAGCAGAAATGTTCCAGATCCTAAGGGAGTACAGGATGAAGCTCAACCCCCAGAAATGTGTGTTCGGGGTCGAATTAGGGAAGTTTTTGGGGTTTATTGTCAACCATAGGGGCATTGAGGCCAATCCTGCCAAGATACGAGCCCTACTCGAGATGAGATCCCCTCGATGGGTGAAGGATGTTCAAAGCTTAACAGGGCGAGTGGCTGTCTTGAACCGCTTCGTCTCAAAGTCCTCCGATAAATGCCAGGAGTTCTTCAAAGTAATTAAAGGAGTGGGGAGGAATTTTGAGTGGACAGAAGAATGTGAGGAGGCCTTTCAGAATATAAAGAAGCATCTCAGCAGCCCTCCAATGTTGTCCAACCCAAAGGCAGGAGAAACTCTGATCCAATACTTGGTTGTCTCCGACTTTGCAATAAGTGCGGTATTAGTCTGAGAAGAGGATGGTATCCAGCTCCCGGTATATTATATGAGTAAAAGGCTAGACGACGCCGAGACTCGGTACACAAGCCTCGAAAAGCTAGCATATGCTCTATTCCTGGCCTCCCGAAAGCTCAGGTCTTATTTTCAGGCGCACAAGATAGAGGCGCGAACCTCCTACACCCTCAGACAAGTGATGCACAAACCAGATTATTCTGGTCGGATGCTGAAGTGGACGGTTGAGCTCGGCCAATTCGAGGTGGATTATAAGCCAAGGACCGCAATCAAAGGCCAAGCCCTGACCGATTTTGTGCTAGAATTTCCTCCACATCAAGAAGTGGAGCCGGGAGCCCTTGTTGTCGCACTTAGCATAGAAGAAGTTGGGCTAGAAAGCAAAAACAGTGCCCCATGGTGGAGCCTATTTTTGGATGGAGCCTCTAATGGTGATGGAGCAGGGGCTGGAATTGAGCTAATTAGCCCAGAGGCGCACAAGATCAGACGTGCGACCCGTCTGGCCTTTCACGCAACCAACAACGATGTTGAGTATAAGGCCCTGATCAACGGTCTCAAGCTAGCCTTGGAGATGAAGGTGGAGAATTTGAACGTGTTTAGTGACTCCATGACTGTGGTCTATCAGATAAACGGGGGGTATCAAGCTAAGGGGCCGAGAACAGAGCTTTACCTGAAGTGTGCGCATGGGATAATCGCGAGGTTCAACGAGGTGAGGTTGGAACTAATCCCGCGTGGACAGAATGAAGGCGCAGACGAGCTATCTAAGCTCGGCTCACGTCGTGAGGCCACTTTGCTAGGGATCGTACCACTTGATATACAGAGGCAACCTAGTGTGCCCGAGCACGAGGTGGGCAGCCTCGGTAATGAGCTCGGCCCCACGTGGATGACACATATTCTAGCATACATAAAAGAAGGTTCACTTTCGGACAAAAAGAATGAGGCAAGGAAAATAAAATACAAAGCAGGCCGCTATGTGATATACGATGGGATCCTATACAGAAGAGGGTTCAGTATGCCTCTCCTCAAATGCATAGATGGGGATGAATGCAACTATATCCTAAGGGAAGTACACGAGGGCATTTGTGGCAATCACTCGGGGGGTAGCTCTCTAGCTCATAAAATCCCCCGTCAAGGCTACTACTGGCCAACACTGAAAAAAGACGCCTTTGAATTCTCCCGAGCTTGTGATAAATTTCAGCGATATGACAATTATTATAACAGCCCCGTGGCCTCTCTCACATCCCTCATGAGCCCCTGGCCCTTCTCCATGTGGGGAATTGATCTGATTGGGGAACTCCCGAAGGCCAGTGGAGGTGTCAAGTATGTGGTGGTTGCGGTAGACTACTTCACTAAGTGGGCAGAGACCGAGCCCCTAGCCACCATCACGGCAAAAAACTCAGGGAGTTTGTACACAGGGCTATTGTGTGTCGCTATGGCATCCCTTACAAGTTGATATCTGACAATATGAAACAATTTGATAGCAAGGAAATGCGAGAATTTTGTGAGCAGCTGGGGATTCAGAAAAGCTTTAGCGTAGTCTGCCACTCCCAGAGTAACGGGCAGACGGAGGCTGTTAATAAAATCATTAAGCATACCTTGAAGGCAAAGCTTGAAGAAAAGAAAGGAGCATGGCCAGAGGAGCTCGCCCAGGTCCTATGGTCTTACAACACTACACCCCGAACTACAATTGGAGAGACCCCTTTCTCTCTGGTGTATGGGTGTGAAGCTATGGTGCCCGTTGAAGTGGGAGCAGGATCTTTTCGAAGGGACAACTATGACTCAGAGGCAAATGAGGTCAATCATCAGCTCTATTTGGATATGATCGATGAAACTCGGGAAGATGCTCAGATCAGGGTAGCAGCATATCATTAGAGGACAGCTAGGCACTACAACAGTAAGGTTAGAGCCCGAACTTTCAAGGTGGGAGATTTGGTTCTGCGCCGGGTCATGCCAAACACCAAGGTGGTGAGTCACGGAGTCTTTGGAGCGAATTGGGAAAGCCCTTACAAGATAAAGTCAGTGCGCTGGGAGGGAACCTACCACCTCAATGATATGCAGGACAAGCTGATCCCGAGAGCCTGGAACGCGGAGCACCTCCGTAAATATTATCAGTAATATTATTCTTTTCAGACTTAGTATTATCTTACAATACTCTTAAGTCTCGGGGGGTAGTGCCATATAGGTGCCTCCCTGAGACCACAAGCATGTACTCCTTTCAGTTCCCATTATCTATGAATAAACGATTGATCTCTATTTGTGCACTTGATATTTTAACTTTTTGTTAAATACCCAGCAGGGGAGCCCATCCTTGGGAACCCATGCGAGGAAAGAACGGTTTTTTTATTAACATGTTAAAATCACAAATCAGGCCGGACCCCGGCCCGCTTGACAAAAAATATGGGAGACAAACTGGGCCATGGCCCGCTTAGAAAGATATGAGCACAAAGCAAATAAAAGATGAAGCTTAAAAGAGGGATGGGCACGCGATGCGAGCCCATACCCCGGCTCGCAGACTCCCAAATACGACCCAGGAGGCCCAGCCCTCAACCAAACATGGACAGGGTCGCATTATGCGGGCAGAACTTGTGAATTAGTAATGACGCGAGCCTGTTCCACTTAGTATTTTCTGTTAAATTTTGCTTAAACAAAAGGTGTGAGCTGATTAAACTGGGCTCGTTGTGAAGGTGTAATACCTGCCATACGCGGCTAGGGCTATGATAGCTTTTGGTCAGTAGGGGCATGATAAGATTACACAAAAAATAAAGAAAACCAGCTAGCACAGTAAAGACATACGCGGGCACAAAAGACTTGATATTTTATACAAGCAAATTGTAAATAAGTTATGCCCCAAGGCAGAATATTTCAAATACAAGCGCGAGGCGAGAGGGGTGCCCGCTTACCCAGTCAAAAGTCTAGTTCTAATAAAATTGCACTAAGGGTTATCAGCCTCTACCTCCCCATAATTTTCATCATCAGCGACCCGGGCCTGCTCGGCCGCGAGCCGAGCCTCCTCAGCAATTTGGGCATCCCTTTCCATCTCTAGCTTCAGCTTTTCAGCATGCCTCGTTGTGCTCGCACCCAGAGCCGCCCAATCGAAGTCAGGAACCTTCTTCATAAAGACTTTCATAAAATTCCTGGCCCCCAGGTTCCTAACATCAGCGAGGGCGGCCTTACGGCCCTCGTTCAGGGCAGAAACTGACCCCTCCAGCTCGAGCATCCTCTCCTCAAGGCTATCTTTCTCCTTCTTCCACGCCTCAGCGGCCAGGTCGTGAGCCTCCTTCTGCTCCCTTATAGCCTTTTCATGGGCAGCATTCAGGTTAAGTATCTTCTGATTATAGCTATTTACCAGCGTAACTTTCTCCTGCCCATGCTCAGCGACCTTACTTTGAAGAGATTTGACTTTAGACTCGAGCCTTGTGTTGGCCTGGCTGAGGACTCGCATCTCTCGAGCCTTAAATAACTGACGATAGTATACTTCGGCCGCGGCTCGGGAGAGTGCATCCTGGTTGACCTCGAGAGCAGAGGAAGACCAGTCTTTTACATCCTGCTCGATGATGTGACCTTGAACGAGCCGGCCGAATGTGGTCGCAACCATGCTGGCAGAAGAAGAGGAGGGGAGAGGAGCATCAGATGGAGCAGCCTTCTTTGGCTCAGGCTCGCCAGTTTTTCCTTCTTTGTGACCTCGATGCCTTTTTAGCCGAGGAGAAGGCCCTAAGCCTTTGAAATGCTCAGTGAGGGTCCTCATGTGAGCTGGAAGGGGGACTTGGGAGTGAGCCCCTGTGGTCGTTGCAGCGGGCTGAACAGGGCCTGAAGCTGCAGCTTGCTCAGCCTCTTTCATGAAGGGGATAGGAGAGATGGCCATTTCTGAAAAAGAAAACAATGAAGTGATAGATTAGTCAAGGGAAAGAAGCAATGCGGGGAGATAAAAAATGCGAAAAATGAGTGTAATGTAAAGTGAGATGCATGCAGGAAATATAAAACACGCGAGCACACGAGCTCGCGCATGCGAGCAGACAGGCCCGCACAAGCGGGCCCGATGTTTTACCCTTTCTGGCTCTCTTCTTAGATTTCTTCTTTTGAGGAGTCAGCCTCACCCTGTCCTTCAAAAACCGACACACGACCTGGTTCGAGGTCGTTATGAGTTTTCAAATATCCCTGTCCGCCTTAGGAAGATCTAGGAGGCTGTCCGCATTTATTTTTTCTTGCTCCACAAGGACAGTGCGAGGCGGGGTGGATGGAGATAAGGAAAAAACATTTCTTGTTAAAGGAAGGAATTAGGGTAGAAAAGACGAGAGTGGCCAGGGAAGACTTACATGGATTGTAATAAAAATGAGTCTGGACTCGAGGCACCTCGTGGATATAGAAATAAGGGTTCTTCCACTTCCCTGAGTTGCTCGGCCCATTGTGGATGAGGTTCTTTTTGTTGAAGCATGACCAGACAGAAAAATAGAAATATCCAAAGTCATTAGGAGAATGCTTTAGATTAAGGAAGTAGCCCAGCTGCCTCGCTGTTAGAGGGGGAAACCCACATTTGCTGTACATGATGTACAATGCAAGGGCGGCCCAGTATCCATTCAGGTTGATCTGCAAGGGTGCGAGCCGGTAGTACTCACAGACATCCTTGATGAAGGGATGAAGAGGAGAGGAGATTGCTAGCCTCAGAAGGAAGGTAGACAAGACCATGCGAGGCACCCTGCCTCCATTCTCTAGATGGTTGAATCTGTAGCACCTCATATGAGGCAGGGGAAAGACAACATGGCTCTCGAGCTGGAACTTCTCAATATGTTCGGCCAGATATTTCTAAGTCAGCGAGGTAGGCAGGTCGCGGCAAGCGAGCACCTTAACCTCCTCGTTGACAGTCGAGCTCTCCTCCCCATCAGGAATGATCTGCTTCTTAAAAACAATTTCACCCTCCAACTCGGGCTGGGCAGGAGGCACATAAGGCTCAGGAGAGGCCGCGGGGATGTATTTATAGTTACAAATCTTGTACTGACTTGTAACATCTGCCACCTCCTCGCTCTGAGGAGAGTCATAGGACCAGTGTGAGCCGTCCTCTTCACCCTCGAGCCCCAAGATGGGGTATTCAGCAGCTATGGGCTCTTTTCCTTTTTTCCTGGTGTCATAGTATGCACTCCCCAGGTCGCTGTCAGTAGATTCTGAGTCAAGATGAATGGGGTCGAGGTTGTTAGCTGCAGCTTGCCTCAGGCGGGCTGCCCTCTCTTCAGCCATTTCCCTTAAAATCTCCTCAGCTCGCTCTTTATCCAAGGGAGCGGGCTCGCGGTTTAGCAGCTCTTCTACCCCAAGGAAGGCTGGTATATGAGAGAGGTCCACAGGCCTATCTCTCCAATTATAGATATTCTTCTACCTGGTAAAATCCTCAGGGTTCGGGTCGAGGTGAATATCAAGCGAGCCAGATCCGGCTTCTCGCATCGAGTTCTCAACTCTGGCAATGTTCAAAGCCCCTTGAGGGGTGATAGCTGAGCCAGGAGAGATGGGTTGGCTAAGACGATCAGAAAGAGAAGTCAGCTTGCGTTGAAATTCCTTGGAGCCTCGCTGCTCGGGTGGATATTGGTTTAATGGAGACGGAGTGGCTGAAGAATGAACTGGGCTAGCAGAGGTATGAGCTGGGCTCGAGGAAGAGCGAGACGATCCATAGGAGCGGGCTGAAGACGCACTCGACATCTGTAAAAGATGGTGAAAATTAGTGTGTGGCCTTAAAAAGAAAACAAAAGCAGGTATGGGGTCGCACCTAAGTGTCCTCACATCTCACACAGGATCGCACCTAAGTATCTAAGCAAGCAGACGGGCTCGCATCGCGTATTGTGGTTGTGTGTGAGCTCGCATTGAACAGGTGGTGTGTGCTCGCATGGTGCACATGAACAAGCATGAATGAAAATGGGCTCGAATCGAAGAATACCTGTTGGAGAGGTGTATGAAGATCCTGATGAATCTGTGCCGGGAGAATATCGCCGTCGGTAGAGGGTTCTTGTGGAGATGATGATCTTCGCCGTGGTAGATCCTTGAGCAAATTGAGCAGCAATTCGAGAAGTATTTTTGGAAATGTGAGAAATGAGTTGAAATCTCACATATTTATAGGAGATAGGAGAGAGAAAGGGGAGGCGACACGTGTCACCATCCCAGATGATGACACGGATCCCCACGCCAGCTGTCCAACGGCTGTCGAAATGAATGCTAAATGAAAGGCATGCGAGGCGAGGCACGCGAGGCGGTTTGGTGCGACCTGGTGGGCTCGCACCTGCGAGGTCATAAAAAGATAATATTGAAAAAAAATTCCTAGCCTCAAGATGCGACCAGGAATTTTGGGGGGGTAGTTGTTATGCCCACTTTCAGTCATGGGCCCTAAACAGGTCCCCATAGGTGCATTGAATGGATGGACTCTCATGTGTGGGCTAGAATCATGGGCCAATGTGACTTGGGCTAGCACATGCGAGCTGGGCTCATGACATGCGAGTTGGGCTCATGACATGCGAGCTGGGCTCATAACATGCGAGCTAGGCTCTCATACGCGAGGTGGGCTCGAGTGACAGTACTCGAGTTGGCTCGGTTGCCCACACGCGGGCTGGGCCCATGAGCTCACATCTAATGGAGTTGAAGATAATATTGTATTTATTGATTGAAAATGAAGGAGGTGCGGGCCGAGGCCGCCAGGCCGGCCCGCATTAGAGGACTTTGTATTCGATATGGAAAGTAACTCATAGATGATCGAGTTGCTCGTAGATTTCGGGGCCGACACGGGTTGTTCCTACAATCACGGGAAGGATTGCGGAGATGCCGCGAGATTGTCGGGAAGCGTGTGGAGCCGGTTGAGATTTACATGACTAAATTGGCTTAAGGCCTGACTCTATCATGGGCTTGGGCTGCACGGGCTGAAGAGTCCTAACCCTAGCCAATGTGACTTGTTCCCTAAGAACTATGTGAGGCTTGATCCCTATAAATAGGGTACGTAGGCACTTGTATGAGACATGAGTCGACACTTGATAGAGAATAACAAACCCTATTCTTTCTTAAGGAGTCAACATACAAGCTCAGCCACCACCAAACAACCATCCTCCACCCTCAAACACCGTCCTTGATCTTTGTTCTGCCCATTAATCTCCACAACATTGTTATACAAAATTCTCCCTATAACACTCTGTATCTTTCATTCTTTGTTCCTGTTGTGTTCCATTGTCTCAATTCGGAAATATAGTGTAGCTTTCTGTTTCATGACTTTGTTGCTTTGTCAGACTGTGGTCTCTTTTGGTCCTTTGTCAGACTATGGTTTTCTGCACTTTTAAGCTTGGGGTTAGATTACGTAATCCATGGTTTGTCGTGTGTACTTGTGTAATGTGTAAACCAAATATTGATTTGGCATTTTGATATGTTAAAAGGCTGATTTCTCTAGGATATATCACAAGTTCATGGTCTAGCATAATCAAGAGCTGTAAGTAACTACAACTAGTAAGTAAATTGATATCGTAACTCTTGGTTTTTAATGGCTTGTGGCATGTAGGCCTGTATGTTGGGCCAAGTTGAGACTTGAGAGAAGTAATGTTATGTTTTCAATTGATATTTAGTGAAGGGTGTGGCTTTTCTTTATTTTTAAGAAATTTAATATCAGTTTTCTTGGAAAATTTTAAGTTGATATAGTTATTTCCTTTGTTAACTGAAAATCTTAGTTTTCCTGAAATCAGTTAAAATTAAAGCACTTAACCTAATTTTTTTCCTGAGAAAGCACTTAACCTAATATTTAGTTAAAATCTTGCATGTTTTGTGGTACTGGATGATGCCTTTTCACTTCAATTCTGAAAAATATGGCAACAGTTTACTTGGGTAAGCTACATGTTTGTCATTTTTGTGTTTTGAAAAATTCTTATACTCCCTCCGTCCCAATTTATCTATCATGTTTGACTTTTGTGGTCAAATTGACCCAACTTTGACCATAAATTAAACATCAATATTTTATTAGTTTAAAAAACCTAAAAATATATATTAAAGTAGATTACATGTACTTTCTAATGATATAATTTTTATAATTTTTTTATTATATATTATGTGAAATTTTTGGTCAAAATTGGGTCAATTTGACCACAAAAAGTCAAACATGACAGATAAATTGGGACGGAGGGAGTATGTATTATTTCCTCCTGGACAGTGGACATATCTGTTTTTGGCCTATGATTTATATTATAACTTTCATTAATTTCTTTATCCTGGTTTTGTAGATTGGAGATCATCTCAGGTATTTTCTTTCCCCCACTCTATCTCAGCGCTTCTGTTTGTAGTTTTAAAAAATGGAAAGTAAATCTGCTAACATTGTCTTGCTTGTGTAATAGGTACAAGCTCATATTGTCGGGGTCAAGAAGCACTGAAGCAGTTAAGTCTGATAGATGGGCAAAATCAGCAGTTAAAATCTTCGCCTGATATATGAATGAATGTAAATTATATGATTGATCAAATGTTGTAGTACTGTAATTTTTGAATTTGTACAAAATGTGAATGATCTTTCGTGAGTTGCATTCTGTCCCTTGTAATCAAATTCTGAGTTTATGCTATGGCTTGTCGGTGCTTGCAGTTTAGAGAGAATTTTTTAATCCATTTTTTATTTTTTATTCCCCCCCCAAATGATAAATTTCATTAAATAATTATTTTTTGAAAATTAAATTCGGAATCGGATATTATCCGTATCCGGATAATATCCGCCGGATACGGATAAGGATATATAATTTTCAGATATTTCCGAATTCGGATACGAATTCGGATAAGGTTTCTCAACGGATAAGCTGATCAACTGATATATGGTGTAGCTTCGACGGATATTCATATATAGGTATCAACGAATGACTGAATAAATTGTTAACGGATGACAATGAAGCTTTCAACGGATAATCATATCCTGATAGTTGATCATATTCTGATTGTTAGACAGATCCTGATTCTCGACTTAGCTAATTCTTAACAATCTCTCCCAATATATGCTTTACAGAATAAGCATAAGTTCTAATAGAATTGTCCAGTGCCAAAAACCAGATAGACAAAATAAGTAGTGTAAATCATACTTTATTTTAGGATCTTCATATTTCTTGATAAACTCTGCAGTATCTCTGAACAAAAGCTTTAACTCTGTCATCAATCTTTTTCAACAGAATATCTTCTAGCTTGATCTTCAAATTCTTCTCATACTCTGTTTTATCAGACAATAGATAGATAACAGCTCTTCGACTTCCGATTTGAACTCTTTATGTCATCATTTCTTCTAGTGACACATAACAAGTTCTTTTTCCATCAGAATTCATGGTTATATGCCTTTGAGTAAGAACATTTTCAATGACAGCTCCTCCTTTCTTTATATCATCATTTCTTCTAGTGACACATACCAAGTTCTTTTTCCATCAGGATTCATGATTATATGCCTTTGAGTAAGAACATTTTCAATGACAGCTCCTCCTTTCTTTATGTTGACTTCTTGCCCTTTAAAATTTATGTAAGTAGGAATATATGATCCAAAGTAATATTGACCATCATCCAGTATCCTTTTTCTGATATTGGAAAGAATCATGTTTGACCATTATCTTGAAGTTCCATCTTCAACTCTTAGCAAATAGTGAATATATTTCAATTCCTTTGTTGACATGATCATCAGCTCATCAAGTGAAAGAACTTGAACTTGATCATTTTACAATAAGAAAAGATCTTCTGTTTGGATTCAGAACCATCATGTTTGTCAAGTATAATCTTCACTACTTCAAGTCTGTCCAAGTGATCAGCAGTTACTTCATGACCAGGACTATCAGCAAGAGTGAAGTTCAACAACCTTAAGTTGACAATTTTAGCTTCATGATGTCCTATTCTAGCTCTTGTGAATGGTTCAATCAACTTGAGATTCTTGGCTTGTACTAACCAAGACTTTTATCTCCCTTGGTATTAGAGCTTGGTAAGCCATCTATCCTTATACCTTTAGGAGTAAATCTCAATTCATCATTACAAATAAGATCATCATTTTTTCTCCATTTGTACTTGTTCTTGATCTTTGGAAAGACTTAATCTTTCCTTTCTGCTCTTTCATATAACATTTTCATATCTGTACTCCTCCATCTATTCCTTTCAGATCTTCAAAGCATATGCCTGTATGCTTGATTTGCTTTATCGTCAACAGCAATTCTGATTTTTCCTTCATGTGCTCTTTCTTCTCTGTCAAAATCAATTTCTTCTTCCTTGAAGTTTTCAGCATTAAAGGCTTCAACATAAGTAGAAAGAATCTGTGAAAACATCCGAAATAGAATTTTTTCTTCTTCTTTAGTTTTAACATAATCAGGAATAACTATCACTCTGTCAGTGTCGGAAACAGAATCAGATTTTGTATCTTTGTTGTCAGGAATTGAACTTTGAGTAACAAGAGAAGCTTCTAATTTAGATCCATGTGATCTACCCTTAGAGACTTGAGTTGTCTGTGTAGTTTTATTTTGAATTCAAGATCCAGTTTGAACTATCACAGTCTTTTTTGCTTGCTTATCACCATCATCATTAGAATTGGCATTTTTCCTCAGAACTGACTCAGGTTGACATTTTGTCTTTGGTACTATCTCCCCCTTTTTGGCATTTAGACTTTGTAGAAGAGAGAGAATATCATCCAATTTAAAATTCGTAGTATTCTGACCAGCTTCCAAAGCTGTCAGCTTCTCAGACATTTGATCTTGCTTAGCTTCCATGCTAAACATCCTTTTTATCAAGCCATTGTGTTTGTTTGTACTTTTGATAGTCACAGAAACATCAACAATCTCTTCTCTAAGATCAACATTATCTTGCTTGAGTGCAGAGATAGAATAATGCAATCCTTTGACTAAAACTGTTGTGGTCTTGATGGATGCTTTCATATCAGGATTAGAAACCAAAGGAACAACATGATCAACCAGAGTCTGAGCAGATTCCAGAGAAATCTTGTCACTATGTAAGCTCCAAGAATGATTCCATTCATGAGTTCTATGAACATTAAGAGTAGGAACATGACTAGATGATGAACCAAAGTTAGACAATTTAGATGCTTCTATTCTAGCTTTCAGAGCAGCATCATCAGGATTGTCATCATCATCGGAATCTCCAAATTCATCATCAGAATTAGAGAATGTCTTAGGATCTTGAGAAATAGCATCAAGAACTTTATCTTTGAGCTTTAAATCAAGATTTGACTTAACATGTATAGTTGCCTTTGAAGAGCCTGAAATAAGAGAATGAAAATCTAAATCTACCTCTTCTTTTAAAGTGATCTCATCACTTCTCACACATATATTACTTTCAATAGTAATATCTAGCTCACTTTTATCACTAAAATCTACCTCACCTTTTACCAGTACAGGAGACTGCCTCTCAATAATTATATTTTTCTCTTGATCTTTTCTCACATTCTCACTAGAAAGGCTCAACTCACTAGGAACTAAAGAAATAAGAGGTGGCAAAAAGGAGTGGTATGTAGTCATATAAATAGAGGTATCCCTATCAATAGGTCCATTTTTAATCATTCTATCAGATAAAGAAAGAATTATACCTTGAGTAGTAGAGACCATTGGTATTACTTTAAGTGGTTGCACCAAAATGGCTTCAACGTTATCCTTAAAATTGACCAGTACATTAGGATGTATAGAATCAGGAACAACTTCATCAAGAATTGATCTTGTATCCGAGATTTGCTGCTTGTCAGGAATTGACCCTACGTCAGGATTTGATACTAAGTCTGCAACAGTACTTTGAACTGTTGGTTCTTGTGGGACTTGAGGTTAGAAGTTTCTTCAATCCTTTGAACTGAAGGTTCTTGTGTGCTTCCCTCAAACATGGAATCATTGATGACAACATCCAATATAACAATATGTTTTTGATGAGCTTCCTTGTCTTGTACTTTCTTCTGAATATCAGCATCCATAGGAATATGACTTCTTTGAGCAATGTCAGAAATAGTCTGATGAATTTCACTACTTGCACCTACACTTTGGGTAGGTGGTTCTTGTGTAGCAGGGGCCTGAACAGTTGCATCTTCACATTGAGAAAATAGTTCTTGTGTACTGTACCCCTTTCGTGGATGCTGCTTCTTGAACTGCTTTCTGACATACACTATGTTATCTACAGTCTTTCTTTTTGTATGATCAGGATTTGACTGTATGAGATCAGAAACTGATGAAAACTTGTCAGGATTTGCAGTTTCCTAGCCAAGAGCAACTTGAGATAATACTTCTAAGCCAGCTTGCTCTTGTTTAGCATGATCATGACTAGCTGCTACCACTATGGCATAGATGGCCTAACTGAACATTTGAGTAGGGGTGTTAACTTAGATTATGTTACTATAGATGTGAAATCTTCACCCTATCACAACACCTACACTACCTACACTATGTGGGTTACTAAAGCTATAGGTTTGTGTTGCAATAGGCGATTGAGCTGTTAAGTAGAGCTAACATGATACAATGTGTTGCTATACACTAAGAATAAAAGAAAAAATAAATTTAAACCAAAAATAAAATTTATTTTTATAAATATCTGATTTGGATAAACAAAAATAAATTTTTCATTAAAACTAATTGATTTGAATAAAAATAATTTATAATTTTTTATGCGAAAGTAATAGCATAACACATAAATGATTTATTTAAAATTTTAAATATTAAAATAGTTTTTTGATTTAAAAATTAAATGAAAGGATTTTAATCAGTAGTTTAATTAAAATAATAAATTTTAATTAAAATGATTAATATATATATATATATATATATTTATAGAAAATAATATCCCATATTATTTTAAATTTTTATAAATTAATTAAAGTAATAAAATTAATTATAACAGATAAACTATGAACAATATAAAAATATTTTTTTAAAAAATAAAAATAAAGTAAATAATGAAAGTTGGGCTGGGCTAGCAGTTAAAATTTGGGTCAAGCGGGCAACAAGCTACTAGTGAAGAAATGAAATTTTGAGACAAAAGAAAAGGGGGAAAATGATATCTACTAGGAAACACATTTTGTATCACCGAGCAACAAGCAACATAAGTTTACTAACAAGATGAGCAATTTGGGTTTTGATCAAAGGATTTCTGTAACACATTCCGGCAATTAAGGTTTCAAGTTCAATTAGGGTTCTAAATACATTTGGGTTTGATTTGAAGGTATAATCTCATTTCGTCTTCTATTGAATCCGCATGTATGTGTTTATTTGATGAGTAATTTTCATGTTTATTTCATGAGTAATCGAAGCAGGTCTACTTTCCCGTCTCTTCCTCTCACTCTCATGTATCTCTTGGGGATATATCTGTTTAATTATCTCTTTAATTGAAGCAGGGTTTTAAATGCACATGAGGAACGAGTTTTAAAGTTTCTCACTCTATTTGGTTGAGAGAAAGAAACTTTAGACAGTAAAACTTTAGTATCAGTCCAGACTGATTTGATCACTTCTGTTGAGTATCTTTGTAAGTACAGGGTAGATGTATCTTTTGTAGTGGAATGGGCTTTTTATGCTTGTGGTGGTGCTACTGCAATTTTGTTGAGAGATGGGATGACTAGAGCTCCAGTTGTTAGGTTCCCAACTGCAAAGAGAGCTTCGGATTTAAAGTTCTTCTTGGAAGAGCCTCTTAACTTTTATATGCTCGCTGTCGTTTTTAATATGCAATTCTTCTTTTTGTTTGTTTGTGCTTACTACTTGTTGTAAATGTGTTTGATATTTTGTAGTGATGTAACAAGTATTGTGTTTTGTGCCTGTAGGTCTAGCAGGTTTCCTAGGGCAAAAAAATTTAGTGCTCAATGGCGAGGAAGAATCTTTATATCAGATTTACTTGCAATGAGAATGAACATGGTGTCTAAGGGTGTTCAGAATGTTTTGGAATTTCTTCAAAGGGATTTTTTAGAGATGGATGTAATTGGTATTTCCGGTGAGTTCTTGTTTTTTAGCACGGATGAACGTAAATGGATTAAATTGAAGTATTTGGGATTGATTGGGCTCAAGAACCTTTGTGGATGTTCTTTGTTACGCCTACATGAAAATAGTAATATGCTTAAGGATCTACCGCACGATACCTAAGACGACTGCATCTCTTAAACATACATGAAAACAGTAACATGACTATGTATATATAGTCATCACAAACTTAGCCAACAAGACATATTTAATCTGATTATAATAATAATTGTCTATCCATACAATTAATACTCAATCCCATAATAATAATAATAATTGTCAACACATAAAATTATAACTGAATCTAATTATGTCTTGTATCACTAAACCCATACAACATATTGGGTTTAACCCAACAAAATTGATTGATTTTCAGCAATATATCACAATAAATTATGTTTTTAAGAGAGGGACTCATGTTTATTGTTTGTAATGATCTGAAATAAGACGGAGGACTAATAAAATTGGGCAGGTTATAGAGATGTTATTAATGGTCGTGCTAATGAATAATACATATTTGAGATAGGGTTAAAAGAATGGGTTAATTATCAACTAGGTCACTTACTATGTCCAAATGTATCAAGTGAGTCACCGATAAAAAAACGGATTCAAATGAGTCACTCATTTGAAAATTTGTATAAAAAATATCACTCTATCGTTAGTCGAAAATTTTAAAAGTAATATATATCGAGTTTCACACATTTTTTATGAATGATATTACATCCAAATGAAAGATTCTGAGTTCTAGTATTTTAAATAATATTTTTAGTTTTTTAAAAATTTGTCTACTATTTATTTTTATTTAAATCAAATAAAATAGTCAAAAATTAAAAATAAATAGTTGATAAAATTTTAAAAATCTAACAATATTATTTAAAATAGTAGAAATCGGAACCTTTCATTTGGATGTAATATCATTCACAAAAAATGTGCGAAACTCAATATATAATACTTTTATGAATTTTGAGTAACGATAGAATGATAATTTTGATACAAATTTTCAAATGAGTGACTCATTTGAGTCCGTTTTTTTATTGGTAACTCACTTGATACATTTGGACAGAGTAAGTGACCTAGTCCATAATTAACTCTTAAAAAATGATACTTTTCGCCATTTGAGATGGGCTCACAAGAATGGTACTTTTGGTCATTTACATGTTATTTGGGTAACGAAAACTCTAAATAGAAGTAATTATTACGTCATTTTTTCTATTATATTTGATCAACAAAATGTCAATTTTAACAATTTCCCTTTATTCGAGAGTACCCACGGATCAACATTTCTTGTACCCTAGAGTGTACAGGTCTCTCTCTCCCTGAATCTCTCTCCGATCAATCCCTCTCTCGGTCTGTATATATGAATTTGAATGATAATACGATGAACGGGGAAGACGTGGAAGAAATCGCCGGAGCTCCACTCAAGTACGTTCCACTCCGCGAGGTCTATGATGCTACAGCTCCTCCTCCTCCTCCTAAGCACCACACGATTCGCAAATGCTCCGAATCCGATCCAGCCGATTATCGCAATTCCGAATTAAGGAGGAAAAGTCAGAGAAAGAGAGTCAGGTCTGCTAAGATGATTCAATTAGATAACCAGAATGAGCACAAGAAGGAGAACAACTCAACTGTTGTTGTTGGTTTAGGATCGCTAACTCATCGGAATAAGATGATGAAGAGTAGTCATGATTTTGAAAGCAAGCAATGGACTCGGTATGCCTTTTCTTCGGCTAATTTTCGATTACAAATGAAAATTCGTAATTTGAGTTTTGTAATGACGGTTATTAAAGTCGGAAATTGGTTAACTCGTTTTAGTTCCAGAAAATTAGTACTCGGAAATGAGTAACCGGAGAACTAATTGGATATCATTATTGTAATTTTTCTCCAAACATTGAGTGCACTTTGTGTACAATTGTTAAAAGTAATGTGATTTTTGTTATATAATATGATTTAATACTAAAAACTTGAACAGTTTATAATCGGGTTTGACTCCAAATACTCAGAACTTGCCTAGTTATGTGAAAATAGAATTTTTAACCAATTCCATACAACTCGGATCAGATCAAACCTTGTAAACTAGTATGATACTTGGCCAACTCAGCGATTTAGAGAACATTGTTTGCAATATGTTAATAATATTGCCGAGTAGTGTAGTGTACTGAGCTATACACTAAGCTTTTATTATAATTTGAATTTAGGAGTCATAAATTAAACAGTGTATTTTGGCAAAAAAATAAATAAATTGGACTGTATCAGTTTCAGACTGTGTTGTTAAAATTGGTTAACTCGTCCGAGTACTCAGAAAACGGTCATCAACATAATCGAGTTTTACAACTTTAATTTGGATATATGGACTCTGTGTTATTATGTAGTTGAAATTTAAACTTTATTTCGTGGACACAGGTTAGCAATTGATGCTGACTATAAGAGATTCATCGGATTGAAATGCAAGGCAAGTACCTTTACTTATCACTTTGTTTTTAACCTGTTTTTAAATTTTAATATAATTATTCTGTGAACAGGTTCATTGGCCTTTGGATGATGACTGGTACTATGGCCATATCGTTGGGTATGATCCAGCGACTGACCGACATCATGTAACGCCTCTTGTATCTCCCACTTCGTTCACATACATGTATTATTGTAATTGATTACTAATACATCTTGTAATATTTTGTCTTGTAGATAAAATACAAGGATGGTGATGAAGAACACTTGATTCTGTCAAATGAGAGAATCTCATTTTATGTTTCTCCTCAAGACATGCACCAACTACAATTAAGTTATGGTGTTCAATGTCCAGATACCAATAACTGTGACGTAGATGAGATAATTGATTTGGCTGCTACCCTAGATGACTGTTGTGACCTTGATCCTAGTCCTGGGGATATTATATGGGCCAAGGTTACAGGTATATAATGGACAAGGTCTACGTGCATAATATTTGCTTTCTATGGTCTATATAATGGACACAGGTAACAATGGTGCCCAGTTTTGGTAGGTTAATTTGTGACTAGTCCTATGGAATTTTATTGTAGTTCTGTCCACAGTATGAATTTTTATAGTGTAATATACACATTAAAGGGAGCCTTACTAAATTTTTAATCCTATTAATAGGTGGACGATATATTGCATGAGACAAGTACATTGATTCCTCCTAGCTTATATATTACAGTCATTTTTAGTAACCTTACTAAAACGTGTTTATAAACTGATTCGTTCTTGCTCTTGATCTAGTTATGTAGGAAATACATGTAGTTGTAAGTAAAAAAAACTGAAAAAAATAGAACATAATTCCAAGTCGTTAAGCTAGTGATTTTGACGATTATTCTCTTCTCCGACCATGAACCCACTAGGTGTTTCTTTGTACACTTAAAATTATCTGTAAATGCAGGGCATTCTACGTGGCCAGCAGTTGTTTTGGATGAATCTTCGTCTAGTAATCTTGAAGAGTTAAACAAAATTTCAGGAGAGAAATCATTTCTGGTTCAGTTCTTTTGTACCCATGATTTTGCTAGGTTAGCACTTCTACCTGTATGGATAGAGTCTGTTTCCAACATAGTAAATTTTCATTGGGTTGTGTGATCCTGGGTAAGGTCATATTGGTTATCTAGTGCTGACGGCAAGTCCCTCTGTCTTGTTTCATTCAGGCTTAGCAAGAAACAAGTTATCCCATTTCTTAAAGGACTTCTTTCTGATTTCCATCTGAAGTGTAAGAAGTCAGATTTCGTGCTGAGCCTGGTGGAAGCAAAGATGTGAGCATTTTTGTATATTTATTGTATTCAATAAATTGTAGGAGATATAACCTAATAGTAGCAACATTTGTGAACATATATTTGTTAAAGATATATATATGATTAATACTTTTATGAAATGAAATTACCATCTTGTCCTTATAGAGGAAATTTTTTATTATGTTAGTAGTGGTTTACCTCATTCTGTTATATCACCTTCACTTATGATTTTTTAAAGCTGTCGCGGCATTGTGTTTTCTATTTAGTTGTACTTGGCATATCTATCGCACTTATCTTCTGCTTAAGGTATCAGTTATGAAGCCTTAGCTGGTTTAGAACTTTACCGCCAGTTACGTTTTTGACGTGCATGAGTAATACAGGAGTGGAGGGACCGAATGAGATCCAGTTATATGTTTTTTCTGTGTGAACGATGACTTACTGACTATCACTTCTTGTTTGTTTAGCTTTTACCCAAGGTTTAGAAAATTATGTTTGAACTTTTTATTGTATGTACAACATCTCACTCGAAATAATGTATTATCCGTCCGCATTACTATCTTTAGACCGTTGAAATGCATCTCTCTAATAATTCTTGCCGATTCTTTTCTGTCTATATCTTTACAAATTGTTCTTGAAATTAAACGCGATTACTTGAATTCCAGTAATTCATCCCTGCACTAGGTGATTGAGCTTAATTTCTTTTTGGCTGTTTTGTTTCTTATATTATCTGCCATGAATAACTTGCAGATCGGTTTTATCAGGTATCTTAGCAGCCAAAAGC
This sequence comes from Apium graveolens, assembly GCF_009905375.1. Lineage (NCBI taxonomy): Eukaryota > Viridiplantae > Streptophyta > Magnoliopsida > Apiales > Apiaceae > Apium > Apium graveolens. The sequence goes on along the minus strand of NC_133647.1, from coordinate 3,224,255 downwards.
TTCCAAGTAGGATGTTATCACTACGGAATAGTTGCGCGACTAACTATGAAAGTCCAAGTGGAGAGGATGAACGCATTTCTAATTTAGGCGATAAAGGGTCAAGAGAAGAGGAGATCCATAAAGTTTTAGAGAACCTTAAAAGTTGCCCATTCGAAATTGGGGGTTTGAAAGTAATGAGCCTCGGTAATATTTCCTGTTGTGAACTCAGAATCATTTTTCGCTGTACTCAATTTTAATGCAGGGCGACTTAGCTTGTAAGATGTAATTATTGAATAAAAATAATAAAAAATGAACTCAGGTTCATGAGAACCGTAGAACACCCTCTATTCCAAGGATTTCCGAGCTGAAAGGAAAAAAGATAAGGGTCGCAACCTAGGAAAAGACCTAAATCAATATTCAATCGTATTTCGATTATTTAGTGTAATTAATTCCAGTAATCAAATCTAATTTAATATGTGGGTAATAGTAATACATGACATAAATTGGGAATAGCAATCCCTAATACACAACCTAATGGACCAATGCCCATGGACTAAGGCCCATGAACGATTGAGCTTTATTAAAAATAAACCTATTTATTACTTTTAACCCTACATATAAAGATTATAGATGATTACATTATTTCCCTCTGCAACAATAATCGTTAAACTAATTAGTGGCATGAGTATGAAAACTTCTTCATGTTCGCTTCCGTTCCCTGTTGTAACTTAAATTTGATTGTACTCCGTGCTTGGCTTATTCTTCAAAGTATTCGTTTTGCAACTTCCTCTGGTAGCTTATTCACAATAGTTTAATGCATAACCCAATTACTTGGTTGGGACAAAAGTAGTAATTAAGCATTGATAATTTGGTAGATGGGACAAATACATGCCCTGGTATAATCATTTTTGTAGCAATTACTCTGTAACTAAGATGCTTCATTATTTAAGTTACTGTTCCTACTAATGGATACAGGAAAGAACGCCAAAGATTCAGATTGCTTCTACGACTGTAAATATATTTGTCCAGAAGGATACACCGCTGTGAGAAAGTTTCCATCAATATCGGGTACATTTTTTTTTCAAAGGATTCTTATGCTTCTATTCTTAAGTTTAATATTATTGGATTTTGTTTTCTTCCCTAAATGTGGTATTCCAGATTTAAATAAATGCATATCTTATAAGATGGAAGTGGTCCGAGACAGTATAGCGTTGAACAAGCCGCTGTTTAGAGTTACATCCGAAGAAGGAGAGCAGGTATTTTGTGATTGAATTATTGAATTGTATTTAATTTATTCTTACTTTTTTTTTCTTTCAGAGCACGTTCGATGTTCACTATGATTAAAAAAAAAGGTCCTTATGCATTTGTTTGACAGGATCCTTTAATGCATGTTAGTTATTCTACCATTTGGTTTGTCCAAAAATAGTTCTTACATGTAAGATGGTAACATCACAGATTTTATTGGAGCCATCAGGACATCAGTTTAGACTATCTTCATCTTATCTTTGATTTGTATTGATATTGCCTATTACGATTTAGTGCACATGTTTGTTGGCAGAAATTTTTGTTTGTAAGCCAGTCTATTTTTTTTACTTAATGTAATGAAACGAGGAAAGTATATATGAGGCCATTATGAATAGACTACACTGATCTTTAAAAGAGAGTGAAGAATGAAAATCTACCATAACCAAAGAAATACTCCTTTGGAAAATGAACATAAGGAAAAAGGTTCAACAAAGTGCGTACTTGTGAGGATGCTCCTGGGATGGATGTGATTGGGAGTGCCAAAAGATTTATTGAAACACAGGAGATGGTAGAGAAAAAAAAAGGTTCTCTTAATAAAAATAGATAAATTAAGAAACACTCAAATGATTGGAAAATAAGAGATAAATTATAATTTTTATCTGTTAATAAAACGAATGCTATGGAAAAAGAAGTTAATATTAAGGAGTGTTTTGCCATTTAATTTTAGTTGGAGTTCATAGTGATCAGGGTGCCCTTTCTTATTATTAGTTGAGTTGTAGTTTACAGTTGGATATATTCCAGCTAATCTTTTGCCAATAAGGATTTAGTTTCAAGTCACGCCTTGCTCCCCTGGTTTTAAAGTTAAGTCATTTCTGTAAGCTGATAAGCTGTTTATTGCATCCTTTGTTGGGCCTTGAATGGTGACATCTGGGTCGACAGATGCGGTATCTTATTGTAAACTACCCTATATACTAAAAATATAATCCTTACATTATCTTGTGAAGTTGTAGCACTTTTTTTATGTATCACATAAATTCAAAACTTAGTATTGTTAAAAAGTAATGCACCACTAGGGTTGGTGAAGATTCAGGTGCCATAATGGATAGTGTTTCCAAACATATATTGCTGGCATTCTTTGATGTCTTATAATTTGTGTCAAATGTTAGAGGTGTTACAGTAATTACTCCCTTGTATAACTTTTGATTTGAATCTGTAATTCATATAAATTGAATTTCTATCCGTTTTACATTCATAATAACCATCTTTTAACATTTAAAAAAAAATTCTTATTATGAGCCTTAGTTTTCCTTTTTTAGATTTCATATGCATCTCAACTTTATGTAGGAATATATTCATTAAACTTGTCATACATTAAACATCTTACAACGTCCTTATCTTTCGTCTCACTAATTTTTTTACCCATTTCTATACTGGTCTTCTTTTATCGCATCATGTAGCTGGAAATAACCAGTAAAAGACAACTAGAAGCAAGTGGGGGTACGTAAACGAGGACGGATCACAGTGTTTTTGTACTGGTCAACTTTAAGGTGTCGAGTGAGAGATGGTTCTATCTCTTATGAAAGAGGCATTGGTGCCTTATTATTAGAGAAAGGGGAGTACTATCTGACGCTTCGCTCGATTATTGTCGTATTCCGCTCGATTATTTATATATTACGCTTGATAATTGCGCCCTTTTCTTTACTTTTCTTTAGGGTCGGGGACAGGATTAAGACGCGCGGAGATACCACGATTTAGGGCCGGGGACAGGGTTAAGACGCATGGCGATATCCGCGAAAAAAAAAACTTCAACTATTGATATAATTTTAGTTGGTGGAAAGAGTTAATGGGCTCCAATGCCTATAAATAGAAGTTCTTTTCAGTTTGTATTAGGCACAATGCAAATGACACTTAGTAGAAGAAAGTAAGTAGTCATGGATCTCAATGGAGGAATTGACAAACTTTCTATTATTTCAAATGAAATCGCACAAGTGGAGGCAGCAAAGCCCACGGGTAGCACAGGCTACCACTTTCCCGGGAGCATTTGCCTACTATCGATCCTGAGATGACACCAGACGGTATGCAACAAATAAGGGACCACATTCGTGGTCTGGAAGACCGGAGGAGGGCTCTGGTACAAGAGCAACAAGCACTTGTTGTGCAAGTTGCGATAAATCATGCCAACAGTAGGGGAGACTCGATGAGTCTGTCGACTCTAGAAGATTTAAATAAGTGTCTGTAGGCCCAAAGTAGTGTGTTTGTTTTCATGTATGGTGTTCTTTATCTTTGTTTAGTGGAGATTTACAAATTCTTATGCTGTGTGTAGTTATGTGGTTGGTCCATGTGTGTGTAATCTTTCCTATTGGATGTACTCTCATGTATAAAAACTTGCTCGTAGTGTGCTAGAAAGAATAAAAAAATCTGCTATATTTTAGTTCGCTGTATTTCCCTGTTTTGTGCATAAAAAATCTATTATTGTTAATTTCTCATATATACAAGCTAAAACTACAGCCAACAGGGTGGAAGTTGTGTGTTTACACTATCTCTCATCTAATAGCATAGCAGAAAGCTTCTATGCCTTGTATTCCTATTTTTAAAACTGCTGGTGTCGTTAAAGCACAGTAACGAGAAGTGTTTAGATAACAAGATCCGATATGTAAGTTTTAAGTAAGCGCAATTAGCCGTAGAATAGAACTCTGATCGTAGAGCACTGAACGCTACTACGTTTGCTCGATTTGACCCCATAAGCGGGATCACCACCCAATAGCATGTCGTTGCCAGAAGCAGAACCCCGTATTTCTTCTAGAGAATCTCTTAATGGTCTCGGAGCAACTAGAAAGAGATTCTTTAACCAGAAAGAATTTGGTTTAGATGCAGGATACCTATAAAGATGCTTTCGCAACTCAATAATAGATGATTCATCATCAAAGATTTGACCTTTTCAAACTCTGACTGTAACTCACTACAGGCCCAGGAAACAAAGATAAGATGTGTACGAATGATAAAAGAAAGAGCATAAAATGCGAGAGTGCTGACCTCTGAAGTCCATTAAACGTTGTTGACCCCATGCTATGATACCGGAAGCTGGGGCTTACTTTATGTGAACTCTTCAGGGAATTGGGCCTCTGTACAGTAATTGTTCAAAAAAACCTACTCTTACTTAGTTCATGCTTCCTGGACCAGTTCGGAGTCAGTTGATCGGATCCCTTTCTACCAGCATTTGCGGATCAACATGACCAGAAGAGCTTGGTGCCATGGAAGCTAACTCACCCTAATAGAGTTTGCTTTAACCAGCTGTTCGGGGCAGTTGTTTTTTTTGTTAAGAGGAGGTGTGTCCGGGTGCACATACATAATAATAGGAGGGTCCATTTCCCGCCTTTACTGTGAGTTTTCTTCTTAGCTGGGCTATTTTGTGTTAGGAAGAGCTGATCAGAGTCTATTCTACAGCTAATTGTGCTTACTTGAAATCTTTCATATCAGATATATTGTTATTTAAAAACTTCTCGTTACTTGCGCTTTAACGAAGCCGACAGTTTTAAAGATAAGATTATGAGACATGAAAGCTTTTTGCTATGCTATTAGATGAGAGTTACTGTAAACACACAACTTCCACCCCGTTGGCTGTATTTTAGCTTGTATATGTGAGAAATTAACAGAAATAAAAAAAATTTCTAAACATAACAGGGAAATAGAATGAACTAAAGTAGAGCAGATTTTTATTATTCTTCATTCTAGCACACTACAAACAAGTTTTTATACATGAGAGTACATCCAATAGGAAAGCTTAAATAGACATGGACCAACCACAACTAAACACAACATAAGAATTCGTAAATCTCCACCAAATAAAGAAAATAACATCATACATGAAAACAAACACACTACTTTGCGTGTACAGACACTTATTTAAACCTTCTAGAGTCGACGGACTCCTCTAGTCTCCCCCGTTGTTTGCACGATTTATTGCAGCTTGCACAATAAGTGTATTTTGCTCCTGTACCAGCACCCTCCTCCGGTCTTTCAGATCACGAATGTGGTCCCTTATTTGTTGCATAGCGTCTGCTATCATCTCAGGATTGATAACATGCAGATGCTCCCAGAAAAGTGCTAGCTTGTGCTCCCAGTAGAGCTTTGCTGACTCCACTTGTGCGATTTCATTTGAAATAATAGAAAGTCTGTCAATTCCTCCATTGGAATCCATGGCTACTTACTTTCTTCTACTAAGTACCCTTTGCTTTGTGCCTAATAGAGACTTAAAGAAACTTCTATTTATAGCTGTTGGAGGCCCTTAACTCTTTCCACCAACTAAAATTATATCAATAGTTGAAGTTTTGTTTTACGCGGGTATTGCCATGTATCTTAACCCTTCTCTGGCCCTAAATCATGGTATCGTCATGCGTCTTAATCCCGTCCTCGACCCTAAAGAAAAAAGCGCAATAATCAAGGGTAATAGGACAATAATCGAGCGGAATAGGCCAATAATCAAGCGAAGTGTCAGATAATACTCCCCTTTCCCTAATAATAAGGCACCATTGCCCCTTTCATAAGGGATAGAACAATTCTTACTCGACACCTCAAAGCTGACCAGTACAAAAATATTGTGATCCGTCCTCGTTTACGTACCCCCACTTATTTCTAGTTGTCTTTTACTGGCTTATTTCCAGCTACATGATGGGATTAACGAAGAGACCAGTATAAAATTGAGTAAAAAGATTAGTGAGATTAAAGATAAGGATGCTGTAAGATGTTTAATATATGACGAGTTCATGAATATATTTTTAAATAAAGTTGAGATGTATATGAAATCTAAAAACTGGAAAACTAAGGCTCATAATAAGAATTTTTTTTTAAAATGTTGATGGTTATCATGATTGTAAAACGGATAAAGATTCAAGTTAAACTGGTGCTTGTTATTACACCTGGAGCCGTTGCACTGGGTGCTAAAGCATGGGTGTTTTGTATCCATTGAGCGAAGACATGTTGTAATTGGATAGCGGTATCCGAAAACATTTCTTGAGGACGCCTCAAAGTGCTCATGGTATCATTATGAATAAACAAACAAAAAATGTGAAAGCCTAGAAATATAAATGCCCAGTTGAGATGTGATATAATTGCATCGCGATGCCTAAGGACACTATCTAATAGATCATTGTATTGAGTTGTAGGATCATAGTCTCTTACCATAAAAATGGTTGCATGCGCAGCTGCGCCAACTATGAGAAATTCACCGATCCACATGTGATGTGTAAACAATGACAGTTGTGTACCATAGTCAGTAATTAGATACGGATAAGAGGCATAAAATACATGTGGTGAGCTACAATAATGGTTAAAGAGCCTAACATAGCTAGGTTAAGAGATAATTGAACATTTCATGATATTATTGGGATCCCATATAGGCCTTTATGGTCCTGACTCGTAAATGAACCTTTATGAGCTTCTAAAGTGTCTTTTAGGCCATGACCACTGCCCCAGTTGGTCCTATACATATGACCTGCTATCAGGAAAAGAATTGCAATAGCTGATGGTGTGCAATATCGGTCAGCCATAGACCCCAATTACTCCAATTACTGGATCTAATCCTCCACAAAAAGTACGGAAGTCTGAATATTTTGACCAATTTAAGGTGAAAAGGGAGTTGCTCCTTCAACAAAATTGGGATAAAGTTGAGCCAAAAGATCCCCATTCAAGGTAATCATGAGCAAGTGGTATCTCTTTAGAATCTACTCTAGCGTTTAGAAATTGGTTAATCGGTAAAGATACCTGTACTTGATGCCCCGCCCAAGAGAGAGACCCCAGTCCTAGTAGCCCCGCTAAATGGTGATTCCTACCTAGTAGCCCCGCTAAATGGTGATTCAATAGAAATCTACATATATAGCCACTGTAGATGGTACTCAACTTTCTTCTATTTTTATCCCCTTCCGCCTATTATACCTATACGCCCTTATCAGAGTGGTCAGTAAACGCTTTTCCAGAGACACGGACTTGGCCAGAGAGATAGGTGGACAAGAAAGACAGGTCCAAGTTGCTCAAAGATACCAGTAGTCACAGTGAAAGAAAAAGAGGAAGAGTGAAAGAAAAAGAGGAAGACGACCATAAAGCCATGAAAGCGTTCCACTCGTGGTTCTGTAAAGAGAATAACCCTATCTCTGAAAGGCTTCGGAAGCACTTCGCTCACCACTTGAATGGACCGAAGGACACACCACAAGCTTCATTCAAGCATTTCACCCAAAAAAATAGATTGGGTACTATTATATAGCTTTGTATCAGCTAAGTTCACGATCAAGAAGCTTGTTACAGCTCTCGATATATGGGTAGATACCAGTCATACGAATTCATACTATTTCAGCCTAGAATATAAGGTTTTAGGCAAAATATTGCATGGAGAGGACATTTTCTTTCTTTGAAAATCAACTACGCTACCGATATTAGTGTCACATAAGTATATAATATATGTTAACTCCTAGAAAATATATTTTGTCTACTAAATTAATTGGTAATTATATGCATTTGTACCAGCACACAATTTCGAATTAAGTGGGGGATAATTCGTAAATGGTCTACCAGCATGAGTTCATATCCATACTATTCAATTCAATTCGCCAAACGAGAAAATTTCTATGTTACTGAGACTTGGCTAGAAGTGTACGACATGGACACGTGTCCAAGTATCGGACTCGGAAATATTTTCAAAAGTATACATGTTTTTTGCTTAAAATAAGTGTTCATGTCCGACTGTCGAGTATTCGACACGGGTACTCGAAGGAAAAATGAAGAGTCTGAGTAACATCGAAAAATTTCCTGTAGTAAAAAAAATGTAGTGGCCAATAACTAAGGACAAGGTCATAGGTTTAGTTTTATTGTTTTAATGCGCCATTTAGTTGGAAGATTAAAAGTGTTTCTATGTTATCATCAATTTAAGAGTTTGGATAAGAATCTTCTCTACCAGTATCCACTCTCATCCCATTTTCCCTCCTGTGAACCTGGATTATAATTGGGAACCTTACTACCTGGAGCCCAGTCCCTATTTTGTTCCAAGAAGGCTTAGTTACGCATACTTGCAGTTATTTTCTGTGAAGAGGCTATTTATATTTTATTAAATAAAACTCTGTCATCAGTATCTCTTTTTTCTATAGTTTGGAGGACCAACCTCATCTTCCTGTTGGAATAAGATTTATAGTGAAGTAAGAAAGATGCACGTCTGTTTGGATGCTTTAAAAGGTTATGGAGAACAGGAAAAGATTGATAAGCCTGGTCCCGACATGTTTGGATTTTCTGACCCTAAAATCGTGAAACTTATACAGGTATGAAGGCAATCTTCTTTTATGTTATTGTTTTTATAATGTCCCCCCCCCCCCCCCCCCCGTTTCCATTTGCTTGACATAACCCTCTCTTTGTATTTGCTTGACATTCCCCACACCTATTTGTGCTCAAATCTACAAAGTACCATGTCCTTCAGATATGGCAGTTATAGAATTCCCGTGATCCTGAAGCGGTATACAAAACTTTAAAAAGATAGAAATAAGAATAACTGGAAAAGAACCACCGCTCCTGGGTTTGTTGACTGCATAAGGGAGATAAGATGATAGTCGCATCCTATACGAAGCGAGACTCAATTTGAGAAAGTCCAGAACTTTACTTGATTCAATGCTGGATTACATAAAAACCTCATAAAATAGCCTAGGGGACCGAAGCCCAAAATAATTTTGTTTTTAATGAGAATAATAAATATATTGATACAAATATATAAAAACATTAATTATAACCTTTTACAAGAGATGCTAAAAGAAAATTAAGAAGAAAAATATTAGAAGTGGCTATTTAGTAATTTTTTATCTATTACAAACTATTATAACAAAATTGGATTTTGTAAACTATTACAAATTTAGTTTGTAATAAAAATAATCATACTAATACCAAAATAAAATTAGAATATATTAAAATATTATATAAAAAATGAAAATATATAATTTAAAAACTTTGTCTGAAAATATGTATATATTACGAAATAATTTAAAGATAAGTTGAAAATAATCATAATCTATTTTATAGATAAATAAGACATTTATTATAGAGGATCAATTTTCTTTTATATTTAAAATGAACAAAACCTTTGGAAACATTATTTTGGCTATCTAATTAAACGAAATCAAGGAATTCAATTTGAAGAATTAAATTTTACAAAAAAATCGAAATTGTGTAGTTAACCATGAAAAAGAAATAAAATTAACGAGTAAGAAAGAGAACAATGATCATAACTATGAGATAAATGAGATTAAAAATAGTTCCCAACTATGCAACTTGAAATGAACACAGGTACGCTGTGTAACTAAGTTCCCTGATTTTGAAGTAACCCAGGATAGCTTGGAAGTGTGACTTATAGTAACTATTCATGTTTTAAGGGAGTTAAGACTGACCTAGTTGGTTACAGGCATGAGGCGACCAAACAGGATTTTATAGATGCATTGGGTTGATTTGTTCTTGTTGTCGGCTGAATCTCTTTTGAAAACTATCTAGGTCATAAAATGTGCTCAAGGGAAAACCACATAATATGTTGATTTGTTAATTGCTACACTCTCACTGGAAATGATGATCCTTCGCCTCAAATTTGGTTTACATGTGATTTTCACCAATAAGTTCTTTTTAGTTATGAAGCAACCTTCGATGTCCAGCGATAAGAGTGGTCCTATCTTCTATCCCCACATGCAAAGAAATTCCAAATTGTCGTAGACCATGTCCATTTATATTGAGATTTTAATTTGTTAGAGAAAGTTTTTTATTGATAGGCCATCATATAGTTGTATAGTTGTAGAGTTGTATATTCTTCTTTGACCCACTAGTCTAAGGAGAGGGGTTCTTCTCAATTGTTTGTAGATTTCCTGTGATTTTGAGTGCACATTCTACCTGATTACTTGGTATCTCTTGCCTTCTCAACTTTGAACTTGTCACGTGATATGTGCAGCTTTCTTCAACTTCTAAGCTGCCCTCAGAGTCTCTTAAATCGACATCCAAAAGGTGTCAAGACCTTCCGGTTGGGTACAGACCTATTCAAATCACATGGAAAGACCTCGACAAATGTAATGTCTGCCATATGGATGAGGTATAATAGTTATTATCTTATTATACCACATTAGTTTTAGTGTTCATGTTTTTCATTCCATTTTTGCATGTGTACGTAGAATTGAGAGCTGAGCAAGTATATTTACAAAGTTTTTATGCTCAAAAATGCTTTTTTGAGTTTGACTGTGTTCAGATGGGAAGGTGCGAGTAATAAAATGAATAATTTCTTCCTAAAATTGTCTTCAAACTTTTCCTTACCTCGAAATTCAAATTTACAGGGTTGTGCAACAGCTCTTTACTTCTACATGTTTCATATTTTAATTATAAAATTAAAACTCTTCTGTTTTTTTCAGGAGTACGAGAATAATCCGTTTCTGCAATGCGATAGTTGCAGGATGATGGTAAGTGACTTACTTTTGCCGTAATATTCGCTCTGTCAACCTGAAGTAGATACATTATATTTACCTCCAACTCCCTGACATTTTTATTAAAGATTTTTAATTGAAAAATATTGTTTCTTCTCTTCTTTGTACCTGCTTATTATGCTTTTTGTATAGCAGTAAGGATATAGTTACAGAAAGTGTCAGTCCACCTTAAATGAGCACAAATTAACACATTGTGCACATCGTAGCTGTTAAGGTGTATCTAGGCAACTTTTAGACATCGACGCAAAATATAGGTTGAGTACTTTGCCTTCAACTATTATTTAAGGTAATATTTTGCGGGCAATCGCCAATGCCATGTTAACTATTATATGCAGTGTGCTACTAAGCGCTATACATAAAAGCAAGCTTACAAATGTTTGAATTATGTTAAACTTTCTAAATTAGGAAATTGCTAACCCTCGCGAGGCACTGACCTAGAGTTGTTCCTCCTATATAGGGTTAAATATCAAAGTAGTCACTGAAGTAAACACCGTATATCACTTCCTTCACTGATCTTAACGGGGTATAATTTTGATCACTAAAGTCATATAAATATCAAATAGATAACTTCAAAAATGCGACGAGAAAGTAAATATTATCTTCTATTAAGTTCTACACATTTTTCTTCAACGCTACTATAACCAAATGAAAAGTTTGTGAACTCGAGTATTTTAGATAATATATCTAGATTTTAAAAAAAATTATTTACTATTTATTTTAAATTTTACAGTTAATTTATCTTACTTAATTAAAAATAAATAGTAAATTAAAGTTTTAAAACCTATATATATTATCTAAATTACTATAGTTCATAATTTTTTATTTAATTATAGTAGCGTTGAAGAAAAATGTGTAAAACTGAACAGAAGATAATTCGCATTTTTGAAGTTATCTATTTGATATTTATATGACTTTAGTGATCAAAATTATACCCCGTTAAGATCAGTGAAGGAAGTGATTTATCGCTTTCACTTCAGTGACCAATTTGATATTTAACCCCTCCTACATATAATTCTATTGTGCAGACTTTTTAAGGAATGTAATTTCTATTAGATTAATATGAGAAGAATTGATGTTAATGATCTTATATAGTCAAAAAGAGTAGCAAGTTTGTGTCAAAAGTTAAATTGTACATGTATTTATTAACTGACTGATCAAAGATAAATATATATTTTTTATAGAATTTTATGTATTCTATATTTTAAAGTGTTTACTGGTCTGATTTGGAATGACTATATTTAATATTCTAAAAATTCTTGAGCGATGGAAATTCTGAGAATGAAAAGTGAGAAAAACATATGGAATTGCAAGGTAGACTAAAGAGGGCCCTGATATTCTGACCCTTTTTACTGTACCTGCAAAGTTAAATGAAAAGCCAGTGTAACGTAGAAATTAGTATGAGGTTCTGGGGATATGAGAGCTAAGTAAATATATTTATTGTATAGAGCTATATTGCTTGTGTAACGCATCAGCTTAAGATACTTGAAATCACGTATATCAAAGTCAAAATTAGCTATGAAAGGAGAATTTATCTTAAGCATCAAAAATGTTTTAGCATATTTTTATTAAGCTTTGGGTTTAATTAAAATTTGCAAATATTTATTATCCGCATGCCTATTTTTTTTTGTCAATTCAATTGTTTCATCAGTAGTATTATGTAATTAGGTTCATACCAGATGTTATGGGGAGCGCGAACCTGTTGATGGCAGACTTTGGTATTGCAATCTTTGCCGTGTGGGGGCTCCTGAATTTCCCCCACCTTGCTGCCTTTGTCCTCTTACAGGTATTTAAATTTTTGATGGTTGTTATTTGTTATCTTCTGTAGTCCTTGTAGAAGCATGTTTATACAGTTTTATCAATTTTTTCATTATGAAGGAGGAGCTATGAAGCAAACAACAGATGGGCGTTGGGCTCATCTTGCATGTGCCATTTGGATACCAGGTTCTCCTTGTTCTGATTATATTAGTTGAACTTGTTAAACCGATGGTACCATAAAATACTTTTTAAAGCAGTAGTATATGATCAGTCATTGATAAATATCCTTTCTTCAGAAACTTGCCTAGTTGACGTCAAGAAAATGGAACCCGTTGATGGGCTAAACAGAATCAACAAGGTATGTGTCGATGTTTGTTTAATAATTTATAACATAGCTAAAAAATTATGTGTCAAATAATCTGCTGTCCGAATGTTGAGGCAACAATTTTGTTTATCCATATTCATGTAGGATCGTTGGAATCTTTTATGTAGCATTTGTGGGGTTCCTCATGGAGCTTGTATCCAGGCAAGTTATAAGTAGTAAATATTGTACTCAATTATTGTATTTTTGTGGTTATGTATTTTCAACAGCCTTCACCTACCATTTAACTAAATAAAATTAACTTTAAATGTGCTCCGGAATAATATGCTGTCGAAAAGAGAGAAGAACAAGGATCAGAAAATTGAAGAAAAATCTAGGACTACATTTCTTAGTTTTCTGATATTATTTTTTCTACTTTGACAAATTTTCACAGAAGTTATTTCATTTTCTCTTAAATGTGTTAGGTTTCAGTACCTCTTAAACATGTTAGATTTTGGACTATTGGTAACTCTGAATTCTTCGGATCTAGCTAGAAATTTTCAATTCTTCTTAATGTAAGAAGTACTGTAATTCTTTATATTATGGAATCCGGATTGCTGTAATTTTGTATAGACTTGGCATTGAATTGTATTGAAAGCTAATCAGGTGATGTTTAGGAATTAAATAAATTGTTTGTGTTTTTGAAGAAATTCTAATGTCTCGGAACATTATTAGTTCATCTCTTAAAAAAATCAGTACCATATTTTAAACAGCAGCAGTGTAGTACTAGTGTTCAGTAATCTAAACATTACTCTGACCGATACAGTCCCCCCTCAGCAATACAACAGCGTTGAATCTCTGTTTCCTGTATCCTTTTTATTTGCAAATTGCTCTGTCTCTCTCTCCCTCCCTCCCTCTCTCTCTCTACATATATATATATACATATATATATATATATAGGGGGCTACTCTAATAGAAACCAATTTTAGAACAGAAACTAGAAACCAAATGATTTTATTTTTTAAATTAGTTCGAAATATAACACATATGTATGCAAATCGATCGTTGAGAGATGGAGAAAAATACAGTGAAGTCGAATTTAAAAAAAACTTACCGTTTGACGGGAAAAATCAAATTAAAAACCGAGGGGAAAAACTGAGATTGTGTGTGGGAGGATGCAGATTAGTTGGGTGTTGTGCTTTTAGGGGGACCGTTAGATTAGATTGATATAATGGCTTAGATTAGTTTCTAGTTTCTATTTTAAGTTTAGTTTCTATTTGATCAACTGCATATATATATATATATATACTGTTCACATACTGACATGTTTGTTTCTGGTCATAACAGTGCTCAAACAACAGTTGTTATGTAGCGTATCATCCCCTTTGTGCTCGGGCTGCTGGATTTTGTCTTGAGGTAGTTGTTATGATGATCTGGAAATTGATGGATGTTTAGATGCAATGGATGATAATGAATAATGTTATTATTTATTCCCTACCTACAATGCTTCTTTGTGTATATAAAGATGAGTCATGAATGTTCTATTTTCTTGATTACTTAATGAATAATGTTTTTGTTTTTTACTGTTGTGTATGAACATAGCTTGAAGATGAGGACCGATTACATCTCATTCCTGGTGAGGATGATGAGCAGTTCCAGTGCGTTCGTTTGCTTTCCTATTGCAAGAGGCATAGGCCATCTTCAAATCAGTGTACTGTGGTTAAAGATCACATCAGTCAAAATGTTTGTCAACAATCGGATTTTATTCCTCCAACTAATCCATCTGGCTCTGCCCGAACTGGTTTGTGTTTCAATTATTCTCATTTTCTATTTCCATACACATACTTCTTAATCTATCTATATTTCTCTTTTTATATTATGTTTTTCAGTTTACTAGTATTTGTATATAAAAAGAATCTTACGCATGTGTGCGTACACCACTACGTAATATTTGAGAGATCATCCACTTTCCAAACATCAATACGTGATATTCGAGAGATGACCCACTAGTCCACAATACGTGATATTCGAGAGATGACCCACTAGTCCACACACACTGAGAACTAATACATGACTGCCGACAATACATACCTGTTTTGTAGTTATACTAAGATATTATTACTCTCGACAATCGTCTCTTTTCAGATTTGTATCTGACACCATGCACAATTAGCTCCACCAAATTCTCCGTAATTGAAATTTAACAATTTTTTTTTAATTCCTTTAATCAAGGGCACAGTAATTATGTCTGACTCAAATAATGTTAAGGGCCTAACTTTACCACCCGCCCAAACTCGAACCATGTCCTCAAGGTTTAAATGAGGAAATTGTTCGTCAATTTTTTTTCCTTTCCTTTCTGATCAAATACTCCCCACATCTCCGCAAAAAAAAAAATTCTGAATTCTTCTCGGTTGTAGGATTTAAATAATAATGTAGAAATCATAATGTATGCAGGATTTAAATAATAAACTGTAGATGTTGATGTAAACTTTGATGATCTGACTCCTCCCCCCCACCCCACAGTCCATACTCTTTTCCTTTTTGGTTTACATCGTTGTCAAGTGTTATTACATATGGATCAAATGTTCACCTGTGTGACTTTTATATGGATCTTACTAGAAGGCCTGTAAAGTAATGTTTCTGATTGTCAACAATATTGAAATTATCTCTTTAACTTTGGTAGAGCCATATAACTATCTGGGCCGGAGAGGGAGAAAAGAACCTCAAGCTTGTGGGACAATATCTCAGAAGCGTTTATATGTAGAGAACATGCCATACTTGGTTCATGGGTTCAGCCAACATGAATCCTTGACTAAAGTGGTTTCTTCTCAGTACGATACTTCCAGGTCCATCTTTTCCATGGCTGAGAAATATAGCTACATGAAGAAAACCTTTCGAAAGAGATTAGCATTTGGTAAGCATTTTATCTTATTATATTAGATTATTTTCTCTCTTTCAACTACCTATTAGATTCGTTGAACTAGGTTAAAACCCATGCGATGCACGGATTGCAAGGATCTTTTTTTAATATTTTATAGTTTTTAAAAATTTATATTGAATTGAATTTTTTAATTTGTTTATTTAAAATTTTAGATGATTTAGACGATATGACTTCATGGTAATTATATTAATATACGTATATGTTCATAGTTTTTTAGAAAATTTAAATCTATTTAAAGTAATAGGATTGATACCCGAAAAAAATATTATTATAGCGAGTTTACTATTTTATTGAGAGTAAAATACATTGTATCTATTATGTTAGGAACTTGAAAAAATATAATTTTAGCGAGTTATTACTTAATCGATTAACTATATGAGTTCTTTGAAAAAGACAATATTACTGATTGAATGTTATAGTTTTATTAATAATTCCATATTTGTTTTAAAAAATCATTATTGTTTTTTAAAAAAGTTATTATTATGTTTTAATTAAAAGTTAATTTTTAATCTAGATCTATTGAATACGAATTATGCTTAGCCCGAGGCCCATTACACCGTCCAAATCCAACTAATTATTTTCTTTTTAATTATAATTTTCGTAAGTTCGGAACTATAAGATAATTTTGTTTTAGTTCGGATAATTATTATATATGATTTTGTTTTTTAGTTGCCCGAATTATATTTTGATTTCAATTTTGTGTTAGTTTGGATCAATTGTAATATATATTTTTTCATGGATGAATAATATATATTATTTTGTGTATCCTAAGTCAATAATATAATTTTTTTAGTCGGATCAATAATATTTATTATTTTGTCTTAACTCAAAACACATTATATCAAGCAAACTCAACTAATTATATTTAGTTTGCTTAAATATATTTAGGCAAATATACCAAATTAGAATTATTTAGAACTCAATATGAAATAGAATTTAAACTGGTAGAAGAAATTGACTTTAATATCAATTATAACGATATAGAGTTTGACATTAGATAGAATTTAAATTGGGTGAGGAAGGTGATTTTAATATCAATTAAAATTAAACTGACCGACCAAATGACTAATTAGAATTCAAATAATTAAGTAGGGGTAAATAAGTAATTTTAGCAAGTATCGACCGACGTGCTCCACGCCCGGCCTACTGAGAAATAGAAAACGAAGGTACTACCGAACTTTTAGGGTTTCATCCATTATAATTTAATAGTATAATTTTTTTAGCCGGATCAGTAGTATTTATTAGTTTATTTTAGCTCGAGACACATCATATCAATCAAATTCAACTAATTACTTTTTGGTTTGCTTAAATTTATTTTAGCCTGAAATATCAATTAGAATAATGTAAAACTCAACATAAATTAGAATTTGACTTTAATATCAATTAAAATGATATAGAGTTTGATATGAAATAGAATTTAAATTGGTAGAGGAAGTTGACTTTAATATCAATTATAATTAGAAATAGAATTGACCGGATATAAAACTCAATTAGAATTTAAACTGGTAGAAGAATTTGACTTTAATATTAATTATAATGATATAGAGTTTGGTATGAAATATAATTAAATTGGTAGTGTAAGTTGATTTTATTATCAATTACAATAAGAAATAGAATTGACCAGCTAACCAACTGATCAATTAGAAGGATAATAATTAAGGGTAATCAAGTAATTTCAGCAAGTACCGATCGACGGACTACCAAATTTTTAATGTTTTTCTTTTATAATATAATACTAGCCTAAAACCCGTGCGATGCACAAATTAATTTTAATATTACATAATTTTTTTGAATATAATTTCAAGTAAAAATTTGAAGTTATGAAACTTATTTATTTGAAATTTTAATAATATGACTTGATAATACTTATTAATATACACATAGGTGTATAAGTTAGTGATACTACAGTTTTAACGAAAATCATTAGACATATTATAATTCTATTATGAATATTTATTTATTTATAAGAGTTTTTTATTTTAAATATAACTATAATTACGGTGACCAGATCGACTACCAACCAAATTTTCATTGTTTCGTCTTTAATACAGTAGTATAAATAGATGTGCTTATTTTTTATTATCAATTCAGTGGATAGTGGATAGTTTTTTTTGTTCATCAAAATTTAAAACACAAAATATTGTAACTGGTTTGAAGTTAAGAAGAAAAAATATAATTTAAATGGATAAATTTTAAAATTTTTAAACCTGATAAAATTAATTAAAAACTTAAAAATCAAATAAATACTCATTTTTTGTGTAAAAGAGTGACAAAATTTCGGGTTTTAAATTAAAAAAGATTAAAAATCATTTCTGTGTGTAAATAAGTAATGACTTATGAAATAGAAAAAAAGAAACAAAAAGGGAAAATATGACTTAAAAACGTTTTAAAAACTGTACGTGACTATCTATACAAAACATGTACATATAGAGGACAAATCCATGGACGAAATTCTATTTTGACATATATAGATATGTACATATAGATTAAGAATTGGATAAGTCTTGGGTTTAAAAAATTCTGTTTTGACTATTTGGGCCGGGTCGGGTAAAATCCATGGACAAAAAAACTTAAAGTCGCTCTCCGACTTTTTTATTTCCAGCGACTTGGTCGACTTGATAACCATGACTCAGTGTAAAAGTGGACTTCATAACCATGACTCAGTGTATAATGTGTCTAGAACAAGGTGTATTTTGTCTGAGTTTCCTTTTGTTTTGAAATTTTAAATGTTGGTTCTGTTTTCTTAGTTTTTAAATCATCTTTGTTGTAGTTGTGTTCTTCTCCAAGCCAAAGCTTCGATGGCCATGTAATGTTTAACAGTTAGGTAGT
The DNA here is from genome assembly GCF_009905375.1 of Apium graveolens. Lineage (NCBI taxonomy): Eukaryota > Viridiplantae > Streptophyta > Magnoliopsida > Apiales > Apiaceae > Apium > Apium graveolens. The sequence continues at coordinate 3,205,723 of NC_133647.1, read as the reverse complement.
CCAAATCTGTTAGATCTGTTTATGTTCTATGAACAAAATCTTCCAGTAGAGTACTCAGCTTTAACACTTTAATTCTATTTAATTGAACTTCACCGCCAATATCTAATGTTTGACTGTCTATTTATGACTGTTTAACAATTCAAATATTTACCTCAGGTCAGCAAGATGTCTCGACACTGCACTTTTTGTCCTACAATTTACAAAAAAAAGTTATGGTTTTTTAAATTTGTGTTGTGAAAAATATTTGGACAGGAAAATCTGGAATACATGGATATGGAATATTTGCCAAGCAACAACATATAGCAGGAGACATGGTATATTGAAATGACAGTTATTCGTACATTGATTTAACTTGCAAGATGGTGATTATCTGAATTCTTTTGCTGCAGGTGATCGAGTATACTGGTGAACTTGTCAGAGCTCCAATAGCTGACAGAAGAGAACACTTAATATACAATTCGTTTGTGGTAAGTATGATTAAAACAGCGTCCAGTATTGCAAATATTTGTTTCTATCCCTGCATCTACACCAAATGTGATATTTTCAGTGATTTTAAATTATTGTTGTGGCTCGAGAAAGGTAAAAGTTTCAAGTAAAACCACCGGTAGATATGCCATTCCTACTGTAATCATGTCTAAAAGTTGCGACTTTATTAGGTTATTGCTATTCTAAAGACTGAGTTGCATTTGTGATAGTGCACATGCTTTGTAGGACTTCTATTAGTCTTATGAATGCACAATCTAATGCATGCTTGTACAAAGAGAAGGTATATACTAGTAGATAACGGTTTACCTGGCAGATGTTGAATACTTAAACTTTCTTGCGTGAAAAGAGGAAATAGTCAACTCTGAAGACTCTTTAATGAAACTTTATTCATGCAGGGTGCTGGCACTTATATGTTCCGTATTGATGACGATCGTGTAATTGATGCAACAAAGGCAGGAAGCATAGCACATTTGATTAATCATTCATGTGAAGTATGTATAAGACCCACTGCTCTTACTGTACAGAATCTTCTTTTACAGGACTCTTTTCTGGCCCCACCTAAAGAAATTTGGGTATTAAAAGACATTAATTTCAGTTTTGCATCAATATGAATATTTTACCTTTACTGGTCTTGACTATAGTGTGAAAGATGATTTTTCTTAATGTAAACCAAAAACTTAAGTTCAATATCACTAAATTCATCTGATCATAATTTCTCATCAAACGCCATTGTGGTTCCAGTATGTCTGGGTTTCTGTTACTCTTAAATGGTTGCATCCTCTCTGTAAGAACTTATTTTTTCAATTATTGCAGCCGAATTGTTACTCAAGAGTTATTACTGTTAATGGTGATGAACACATAATTATATTTTCAAAAAGAGATATAAAGCAATGGGAGGAGCTGACATATGATTACAGGTTTTTCTCGTAGAATACTCTGCTTTGCATTATTTTTATTATGTATCTTAACTATTTATTTAACTTATTTTGTAGATTCTTATCAATTGATGAACAACTTGCTTGTTATTGTGGCTTCCCGAGATGCCGAGGTGTTGTTAATGATGTTGATGCCGAGGAAAGAATTGCTAAGTTATGTGTTCCCCGCAGTTACTTGACATCAGAGTCTAGAATAAATGGTAAATAGGCTTCTTGTAATTTTGATCCTCTCACATTACTTTAATGTTATATATAGTTTGTCCATTGGTTTGTTAAAGATTTTCTTAATCAAATTAGTTTAATCTCAACTCTTGCCATGACTCCTAAATCCTAATTAGTTCAACCTCAATAAGGTCAAAAGATAAATGAAGTTGTAGTCACCACTCATAACTCTTGTGAACTTCTATATAATATAACTCAGATCAGATGCCACACTAAGTCGCGAACAATTGGAAAAGATTTTCATAGTGTTATATGTAGTTTGTCCATTGGTTTTAAATTAAAATTCTTAAATTAGTTAAATATCAACTCTTGCCATGGCTCCTAAATCTTAGTTAGTTAAACCTCAATATTTTCAAGGTCGAAGGATAAATGAAGTTGTATTCCCCACTCATAACTCAAGTGAACGTATATATAAGTCAGGTTGTCAGAATAAGTGGCAAACAAGTTATATTGTAATGTTAGCGGAGACAACCTCATCACTGACCCCAGCATCTACCTCAACTTCTGCAATTATAGTTTACAGCATCATTTATATTGTTATTTGTTTGTAATTAGAACCAAAATTGATTTCGTACTAAAATTTTCCTTTTTAATTTCTAAATATGTTTATGGTAGTAAACTAGAGCAAATAAATGGGGGTGTCACTTATCTATGTTTAGTCTGGTTAGGCATTTTACTTTGCCTCTACGGAGGAATGACTGGAAAAAATATAACCACTAAATTCCAGACACCTAGTATCTAGGACGTCTAGCTTAAAATTACCTTACATTTACATGAGGTTTCGTGCATTTCTGCTTTAGTTCCGGATCACAGTTGTTAAATAATAATAATAATTTTGTTAAATAAGAAAATTTCTTCTATATTTTGTTTGCATCTGGTTAGTGTAACAATATGCTTCTCGACTTTAAAGTTAATATACGTGTTAATTTTTGTATATGAAGATGTTTCCATGTAAATCCTTATCTTTTTTTTGGTAGATCCCCGTCTAATGATTTTCTGTTTTTGGAAGACTTTACTTTCACAAGATTTCTCTTGCTTGAACTGTAGAACATTTGCATCCTAAATATATCACCATCATGTTTCAATAGTGAAGCAAGTTTTCTGGTCCTTAATAAATTTGAAATATTAATTTTAATGCACTTTTAAAACGTCTTTTGTAGATTGTCCACTTTAAAAATTTAAGTCATCTAGGTCAAATCGTGGATGTTATTAGGCCGTCATTTTATCTGGAAAACGCTTTTGTGGACGTGATTACCATGCCTTTTCGGAGAGGTCAGTGTTCTGAATTCTTGTAATTAATTTTTGTTAAATCTTGTCACGAGTTTCCAAATGCTTTTATAGATATATATAGATTGACATAAGATGGATTCATTTTTGTGATGTTCAACACCCTGTTCTACAGAAGCAGTTTCATTTAGCGGTAGGTATGGCTCTTAGTGCTTCCCTAAATCACTAAGAGCAAGTCGGCTGTGATACTATACTTGGTTGCATTTCAGTTGAATAAATGCATGATTCCAAATTTGCTACGAATGATAGATACATGTATCATTGCCAAGTCATTAATCAAACTATGGCTGAAAGGCAAGTTTGTGTGCTTCAAAGGTAGTAGGAAGAATTAGATAAAAAGTTAGTGATTTTGGAATTACTTGATTGCAAAATGCAACTAGTACTGGAATGCGTGCAAGTCCTATTTTACCAGCAAAAATGACTTTTTTGTGCCATATTACAGCAATGGCATTTTGCATTTAGCATATGACTTTTAAAAGCCTCACTTCTCTCCTTACTCGTAAAGAGTCACTTGTAAAGATCTCCTTCCGACTCCTAAATTATACTTTGATAAATTAATAAAGACCCTCTTTTTTCCTTTATACTCTTGCGAATTCAAATTATTTATAATTATAACAAAATTTGGGACGGATATGAAGAGTATTTTTGAATTACTATGAGCCAATTGTATTTCGAGAGTGAACTAAGAGTCTTTTGGAGATGCTTCAAAGGTTGATGTCCTGTATAAAATAATGTTCCTGTTTTTGCTTGTGCTTATTTTATTCCTACAGGGTGGAAAATATTTTTGTATTAGAAGAGGTGAACAATTACCATTCCAGTGACTGAGGTAGCAACCCCTGCTGTACGTGTAACCAGCTTTTGCCCAGAGTAGTTAATTTTTGGTTATAACAGTGGCTCATTACGAAATTTAAAGAGGAAGAACTGGGTGAACTTCTTCAAAAGATGAAGCTGTTTGGGGAATAAGATGGGAGTTATGCAGTTGCATTGCAGGGTTTTGGGGTATAAGTCTGTTACACCTTTTAAGGAGAAATCGAGTTTGACCAATAAGGAGGGAAAATGTGTTGATTTTGAAATCCAAAGAATTGAAGCGAGAAGGAAGCAGATGAATATGAGGTGTAGTGTTCCTTGCATACAATAGTTGTTCATATTGTGACCATGTATAGCTGAGTAGGAATCAAAGAAGCAGTTCTATTTGTATTTGTTGGCATTATTACAATTAATGCTATTGTGTTTTGTTTGTTTTCCTTGAAAAGAAGGCACATTTGAGTTGAGGCAGAGTTTAAGTGGGCAAATTTTATACTGTCAGTAGTGTTTCTAATTATTTAAACATTCAAACGACATTAATGCGTATTATTGTTACCCAATTAAGAATTGCGTAACTGAATGCGTATTTTCAGTCATGTTCTCTCAGAATGGTTATTTTGATAAATTACGTTCAAAAAATGGATATTTTCACCTTCACCATGTTGCTGAGGTAAATATTTAGGGACAATGCACTTGTCAAATAAAAATAAAAATTTGTGCTAAATGCTATTGAAATAAGCAAATTTGTGCCAGTTTCCAAGAAGACAAATGTGCAAGATGGCAAGAGTACTCATTTTGGAGTTTAAACTAAAAATATTAATGCTACAAACAATTATAAATTGTTTTGACAAAAATAAACAACAGAATGACGGATTTGTATAAGATTGCCTATTTTTAGTATAACTTTGAAGCTAAAGCAAAATGAATGCCTCGAAATGTGTGCTTTGGTTAGGCTATCAATTAGCATTTTTATTGCAGGTATCGACATGTGAATACAGTACGAAACGAAACGACACAAATAATTAATATTTGGATTTGAAAATTTGATACAAGAACACGAAAAAATATGAATATAATTAGTGTCGGGTTTGAGTTTCCAATATAGGTACACAACACGGACAAATAAATAATTAAATTTTTAAAAATATATAATATACATATATATACTAAATACTAAATGTGAATTTTACCTATTCTAATATATATATATATATATATAATTGTAAATACTAAAATATGTTTTATTGTTCCTTAATTACGTGAGTGAGCACTTCAACATTTAATTATGTATTATATTTTTTAACAATTAATATTTTTCGTATATAAATCTGTGTACTTTAGTGTACTAGAATGGGTAAACACGAATATATTACTTCCGCGTTAGTGTTATCAAATTGATACACAAATACAAATCAGGGTCGGGTTCGGGTTTAAGATTTGATACATGAAAATACGAAAGTATAAGCAACATTTGTACACCACAAGAAACATTGCCAGGTATAATCTAAATGCTGGTCTTTGAATTTTCATTCTTGTTTGTGAATTCAACCATTACCTCCTAGGATTTCTTCTTGTTTGGTAATTCTTGTTAATTACCAATTTGTGGAAATTAACGTTTATTTCTTCTAGGATTCTGTGTTGTGTCAGATATTTGTTCGGAAAAATATTTCTTGTATTATTGTTAAGGATTTTAACTAAATACTATGGGCTTATTTTCATGTTATTTCTTGTTTCCTCATGATCTGTAGACTTTTCCTAAAATCATTTTGTTTGGTTGATTTTACATGATTTTTATCTTGTACAACCTGGGTTCCATTTGCTTATACACATATATAGGTACATGTGTTTCATATTCTTTGTCTTAAAATTTTCTTTTCTGTAATCTGCAAATGGGGTCATAAGATGTTCTTTCTTTTTTCACTTTGGAATAATAAGATGCAAGTCAATGATATGCATGTTTAGCACTATTATAAACCACAGAACCTTCCCCAATAGATGCATAGCCCTTCATAGCACATCACTATAATCAAACACTTTAGTATTATTTTATTTATAGTTTGTTCAATCCTACACAACTCTTTCACAACTGATCAAACCAATTTTTTCACTTCATCATAAACTTTAGATCAATTGTAACTCACTATTTGGTCAAGAAAAGTAGAGGAATAGAGAGAATGAGTGATCCTCAAGAACATATTGTTATGATACCATTCTTGGCACAAGGCCATATTATACCATTCTTGGAACTAGCCAAAAAGATTCAAGAAAGAACAAATTTTAGCATCACCCTTGTAAACACACCTCTCAACATTCAAAAACTCAAATCAACACAATCCAACACTTCCAAAATTCATTTTGTTTCTCTTCCCTTCAACAGCTCTGATCATAACTTACCACCAAACACAGAAACCACAGAAGCCCTTTCTCTGCCTCAAGTAGTAGGCCTTTTCCATGCCTCGACCTCACTCGAAAGCCCATTTAAGGAACTCGTATCTGAACTAAGTGCCAAACAAGGTAAACCCCCACTGTGCATTATCTCTGATGTGTTCATGGGATGGACTAATCATGTTGCAAAATCTTTAAAAATTGTCAATGTTAGTTTTAGTACTTGTGGAGCTTATGGTACTGCTGCATATACATCTGTGTGGCAAAATTTACCTCATCGATCCCTGAAATCGGATGATGAGGAGTTTGTCTTGCCAGGGTTTCCTGAAAGATGTAAGGTCACAAGATCCCATCTTCATAAATTTGTGAGAAATGCTGATGGTAGTGATCAGTGGTCTAAATTTTTCCAGCCACAAATATCTCTTTCTTTAGGCAGTTCTGGTTGGTTATGTAATACAGTTGAGGAAATTGAACCATTGGGTTTGCAAGTACTTAAGAGCTACATTAAACTTCCTGTTTGGTGTATTGGACCTCTACTTCCTCCAAGAATGCTTGATAGCTCCTGCAACAATCAAATTTTTAGCAAAAGGGCTGGCAAAGAACCCGGATTATCACCTGAAAAATGTCTACAATGGCTTGATTCTCACCCTGAGAATTCAGTACTATACATATCTTTTGGTTCACAGAACACAATTAGTCCAGCTCAAATGATGGAGTTGGCTAAAGGCATAGAACAAAGTGGGAAACCATTTTTATGGGCAATAAGGCCTCCTATTGGTTTCGATCTGAAAGCAGACTTCCAAGATAAATGGCTACCAGAAAAATTCGAGGAAAAAATGTCGGTGTCCAAACGTGGACTGTTAGTCCACAAATGGGCACCTCAGTTGGACATCCTGTGTCACAAATCAACAGGAGCATTTCTTAGTCATTGTGGATGGAACTCCACATTGGAGAGTTTGAGCCAAGGAGTGCCACTCATTGGTTGGCCATTGGCTGCAGAGCAAGTTTATAATTCTAAGATGATAGAGGAAGAGATGGGAGTTGGAGTAGAGTTGACAAAAGGATTGGAGAGTTGCATTACAGAGAATGAAGTGAAAAGAGTGATTGAGATGGTAATGGACAATGAGGGAATAAGGAAAAAAGCTAGTGAAATTAGTGAAATGATTAGACAAGGTGCAAGAGAAAAGGATGGTAAGAAAGGCTCTTCTTTACAAGCAATGGATGAGTTTGTTTCTACCCTTCTTTCATCTTCAACAAAATGACCAAGCCACTTGTTTCTTTTCTCATTGTTTTGTGTTCCAAATCATGTGTAACAAACATGCTAGTTGTTGGTTGAGAAGAATTTGGTTGTTTGATGAATGATATGAATGGACAGTATGTACCAGTGGCTCTTGCATGTTATCCTGCAAGGGCGGATCTTGAAATTTTAGTTCAGAGGGGCACCAAATAATTTCACGTTTTTCCTAAATTTTGTCGGTGCATTTTTTCCAGAAAATGTGAGATTATCTTGAACTATATTTTCCTTCTATATGGACATGAAGCATAAAATTCTAATGAAATTGTTCCGAGGACAACGTTTTACTTAAAAGCACTACATAAAGAATACATTACATATAAAATTTTGATCTCAGACATCAACGAGCGGTATCTATATATTATAAATTTCTGGATAACCCTATCCTAAACTTTGATATCCATATTTTAGTTCGTATATAATTTTTAACTTTAATTTGATCCAGTAGACTATCCATTTTTAGGTTTGGTATCCATATTAGGTTCATAAAAAATTCATGTACTTATTATGACCCATTTTAATTATTATGACCCATTTTAATTATAAAAACTTTATAATACAATTTTAAATATGAATTGTGTTATTTATGGTAAGTTTTTTTTTGAAAACCACTTATGGTAAGTTTTTAATACAAATTTGAAGTAAATTTATAAATTTTAACAAATCTATTTATAAAAATAATCTCATTAATATATAACATAAAAATAACATATGTAACGGAAGTAGTTTTTAAATAAATTTATCATAATATGTAGATGTAATACACTTATTATATAGATAATTTAATCTTTCATAATTATATTATTCAATTTAAATTATAAATTTATTTATTTTATTAAATAATTTTTGAGCTCACCGTGTACAAACCACGGGCTATAAACTAGTGTATAATAAAATTTGGATCTCGACATCTCGTAAAATTAGGATACCTGTTGATAATATAATATGATGTGGTAAATTCATTGTTTCAAAAATCGCTAAGCGTGCCAGGGCGGTGAGGGTACCTTCGAGAGATTAATCGACAAGTCGGAGATTAATCAAACCGATTAATCGGAACATTAATCGAAAGAATATAAATATTATTTTTATTTTTTATAATTATATAATGATCAATATGTCATATTTTTTTTAAAAAAAGAAATTAGAATGGTATTAAACAATATCTACACATTTGACATGCGTTATGTACTAATTATTGAGTTTACAATATTAACTATATTTTAATTCATACTTTTAAATTAATTATAATGTGTTATTTTTATATTTTAAGTTAAAAAATAAATATATTAGATTAATTGTTACTTCTTACCAATACTTTATATTAGACTTTGACATGATATTGTGTGAAATTATGAAATAATGAATTAAATTTATAAAAATGTAAAAAAAATATTTTTTTAATTTTTTGCCGCCTAGACTGCCTAGGACCGATTTTTGACTGCCTAGCTCGCCTAATCCCGATTTTGAACCGATTTTTTAAAAAAACGCCTAAATAATCGCCTAATTCGAGTCGGGGCGTTTTACCACCGTCTAATGCCGCGTGTGGACCGATTTTTAGAACACCGGCTAAATTCAATTGCTAATATCTCGACATCTGTAAAGCCTTTGAACTTGGGCCTCCCTGGTTTCACATGTGACAGCCCACAGGAATATAATATGCATCAAATAATTGATTGTAGGTGGGATTCAATCTTCATCAACTTGATCAAAGCTGTGGACATGCTTCAACCAAATTCTAGCCACAAGTATGATTCCCGTGACACCATATTTTACACACTCCATATTATTTAACATTCTCAAAACCCTTCACGGGCTGTTTATTCATTTTGTCCTTCTGCTGTTACATGGAGTATAATAATTTTTAGTTCCATTTTACATGAGCTCCTTTTTTTCTTTCTCACGCATCGTTTAAGATCTTATACAAAATAAAAACGCGTAATAAATATTATTTACAAATACATTTTCCGAGTATATTGAAATAATTGAAAAAAAACGACTTGATTATTTTGAATCGAGAGAGTATTTATGTGTTAGAAGACCTTTAGAATATAATATAAGATCAGGTATTATTTACAAATATATTTTTCGAGTGTATTGAAATCATTGAAAAAAGTGACTTGTTTATTTTTGGAACCCAGTAAGTATTTAAAAGTCTTTCCCTGTATAACCTAGTTTTGTGTTTACTTTCCCAAACTAACCTATTTTGTTCAATTTAACTTATTTTTTCAACTCTTCCGAAACTAACATAGTTTTTATATTTTCTAACATTTAGTTATAATTATAAATTATACAATATTATTAATTTATATTATTAATTATATTGTATAATTTATAATTATAACTAAATGTTAGAAAATATAAAAACTATGTTAGTTTGGGAAGAGTTGAAAAAAATAGGACATTTTGGGAAGAATTAAACAAAGTAGTTTAGTTTGAGAAAGTGAACGCAAAACTAGGTTAGACCGGGAAAGGCTTCTAAGTATTTATGTGTTAGAAGATTTTAAAGTATAATAAAAGATCTTAAATTTTAGATGAACTGGTCACCAAGCGAACACTAGTTCATGAATTTCCTATATAAACCAGTCCAGGTTTCTATCAATTTCATATACATGCAAACAACATATTAAGATAATACATATGGCATTTTCATATCAGAAGACTGGAGTTCTGGCTCTTGTATTGGTTTTCATTGCAACCAATGATGTAGCATTTAGAGTCTCAAATGCACAGTCATTTTGTAATGTATCAACCGCAAGCTTGATGGAATGCAAGCCATCAGTGAGTGGTCCGAAACCTGCGCCTCCAACTGATGCATGCTGCACAGCCATGTCCCATGCTGATTTGAACTGTTTGTGCTCATACAAAAAATCCCAAATGTTGTCTTATTTTGGGATTGATCCAGTTCTTGCTACTCAGCTCCCAGCCAAGTGCAACATTGCTAATGCACCTAAGTGCTAGTTTCCTGGTGCTCGTTGTCGTTTATTTTTGTCTGTAATGCTTGCGAGTTCTCTTTCGTTTTTTCAATTTCGTTGTAAAGTTAACAATGTCTAAGAATCAAGCTAATGACATTTTGTTATTTAACGGATTCTGCACCATTTGTCTGATGCTTACAACGACACGTCATTTAAGCAAATCAAGCATGATAATAATATCCGTCTAGTAGTGTTTGCGGAGGGTAAGATTTCACAGACTTCACCTCTACTCCTACGAATAGAGATGATGTCTTCTATATTTGCTTGATTACACGACAAACTTGTATAATTGATGCTAATTTAGTGTCAATATTTTATACATATTATCTAAAAATCATTACTTTTACAACAACAACAAAAAAAGAATAAGAACTATACAATAAGGAATCCAAAGAGTGAACTGCAAATCTCAGAGTTCTGTAAGGATTTCAAAACTTATGATACAATGTCAGTTAATAATTCCATAGGGGCTGCCAATGGAGTCAGAATATCACTATCATTTCTTTGCATGTTGATTTAACGTACACGAAGATATAATCAGTTTATGCATCAAGCTTCTCCAGATGACTGCTTAATTCGCGTGTCATCCAGGGTAGAATTCCATAGCTCTTTCAGCTCACCTCTTACTGAACTCAACACGACAATCGTCCCTGAGCCACATTGTGATAGCGTTAAAAGAAAACTAAACATAGATAAGAGATCTACTACAAAAAGATTAGCAAACTGTGCAAGAGAATCTGTACCTAATGTAGATGGAACGAGATACAGGAGAGCTGGTTGGCCATGTCCATTCATTAAGTATAAACCCAGGTAAGTACAGAGCAGACCTGTGGTAGAGAATCTAATATTAATATACAAATAAGCCACAGACCTAATTTCTACAGCATCAGTCAGGGTATGGTAATGTAATTTTTCTAGTAGAATGTAGTTCAAGACGAGTGTCCGATCTTTGATCCCCTTTCCCAGTTCGCCTTCTCATTATAATCAGAAAGAAAGGCTGTCTAGATGATTGAGAGTTTTTCTTTGATATTAGAGATTCAAGAATATAAAAACGGTCTGCGATACTATATTAAACTAAGATCAGATGTAATGCACACAATTTTCTTCAGGACAGCCACAAAACTTTGGCACATTTCCTAGCACTCAACATTTCTTGTTTAGCTTTGAAGAAACTGCAAAAATTAAGGAAACACCCTTTGCTAATCTGTTCTAACTTATTATTGTGTCCAAGTCATGCATGATGTTTGGTAAAGTTGCCAATGGCAAAGAGTAGGAGGTATATTCATTGAATTCTACTCTGGTATTTTCCTTAATCCTACTCTGATTACCAATCAAACACGTTCATAATACTATTTTTACACCATTTGGAAGAAGATAATAAAATTCATACCACAAGTATATCCAATCATTAGCCAAAGAAAGTATCCATCCCGCAAACCCCTCTTTTTTGCTTTGTCAAATCTGCACAACCACACAACAAAAATTCTATTAAAAAGTGAAAACTCCTAATGTATTTCCTTCAGCCATACTAGTGTTCCATTAGAACTGTAACTAGTTTGTACCATGTTGTTATTGCCACATCATGAATTCATCGTAGACTTATGTCTACTTGAGAGTAAGCTTATGGAAAATAAAGGTAATGTACAAAGTTGTTTCTCTATCTTTCAAGTGATCTATGATCATAGTAGCGAGAACATATAGTGTTCTTTGACAAGAAAACATTTTCTTGTAGGAAGAAGAAACAATAGTATCACAAAAAAACAAGTATATTACTGAAGGTGATTTATTAAAGAACACTGCATTGTTACGCCTTCAATTCTAATACGATGGATCTGCAAGTATTATTGCTCGTAGAAGGTTTAAGAATTAAATTGAAAGAAGTACCGAAATGAAAATGCAACAAGCAGACCAGGAAATAGAATGTCTCCGAAGCCAATCATGTTATAACCATCATAGGGATCAAAAAATTTAGGGGACCTTAATAGCATCGGTATGGATTCACCACCACTGTTATCACCTTTGGCAACCTACATATCACATGTGACAAACTATGAGCGCAAAACGCCACCGCATAGAAAATTGTCATTACACATATATGGAGGATACTACAACTACATAGTTGCGCGAGCATAATATACTCTAAAGAAACACATACACACACATAAATACTCTAGACAGAGCATATATTCAGGCAGCCATTCCATGTATCGATGACTATACTACATACTAGGACCTCCTTTCAACCTTAAAGTGATACTCTAGACAGAGCATATATTCAGGCCAGTACTTAAATTAGAACTGTTTGGCTATTCATGCTCCACACTAGTAACCAAATCAGGTCACTACCAGAAATTCTAATTCCAGCCTTTCGAGTGGTCGATGAAGCAGACTATACAAATGTGTCCCATCCAACACTTGTATAAATGAATATGTCTATCTGGACCGAGAACCATGTATGCATATCGAGTAAGAGCTGCGATAGTGCATTTAACTTTTTATGTTTCCCACTTCGAAGAACACATTGGAAATACAAGAGTAACATCTATACTCATAACATAGATAGCATGAATATGTGAATGCGTATTGGATCGATGGAAAAAGAAAAACATAAATATAATGAAGCCAACCATCAGTATGGAAAAATAAATCAATAGATTATATGACTTCACAGACTTGCTCATGGAAAAAAAAGAAATATAGGGATAAAAAAGGCAACTTAGACTTACCGAAATCATGACGCTGCTACCGAATAATGCAGGAGATATGAAAACCCAAAAGATATCATAGCAGAAAGCACAGGAAAGAAGTGCAGTAGCAACCTGGATAAAAAAATACAGAAGCAAGCCATGATGTAAAATATGACTGAGAAAGCATATGATTACGGAGGTACCTTTATATTAGGTAATTGAGCCAGCTGCAAAACCGTTATCATCAAACAGATACCCTGTTAACAAGATAGTCATCCTAAGAGTGAGCATTAGATATTATGCAATAGCAACCGGTGCAACAGAAACGTTATTCGATTATGTTTCATAAGTTTGTTTACACAAGGCCCGTGATAGGCCAATCGTGCAGAAACAGAGGGAAGAGCTTCCCCTCCAATAGTAAGACACTACACATATAATTAACATGAAAAGCTAACAGTGAATGTCCTATATTATGATCATTTTAGTTTTTGGTGTCACAAACTATGCACACTCTAGTGGATGACAGAATGAGTATCATGAAACTGCTCGCTTCGGCAAAGATATCAGTCGCACAAGAGCTAAATTATACAATCACTTTAAAAGATAAGAAAAGAACTTGCTAGAACAGAAAAACAATCAAACAGCTAAACCTTACAAGAATGTCTTGGCCAATCCATGAATATGATTCTTTCCGTGTAGCGGCCCAGAAAACGGCAAATGCAACGCACAAAACAAATATCACCAGAGAGAAAATGGAGACATTCCCAAATGCTGGCAACCTGACTTTCCGCTTCTTATAATTGCTACTCCGTAACAAAGAAGAGAAATCAGTCTAAGTTAAAGTAATCAATATGTCGAACATATAATGCATTAAGTTTGAAGAATACCTCGAGACGACAGATGTTATACATAAATGCATTCCCTGAAATTCAAAATAGAGTATCAGAAAATAAAGAGTAAACGTATTCATAAAATTAAATATAAATGGTATCAACATTTTTCAAGGCCTAGAAAACACAAATGATGCTAGCATAAATTAATTCTTTTGAATATAAAATATAACAATAATAATTACATCTTATCTCACAACTATTATTATACTGGGAGGGTTGTTCCTCTGTTATGTGACTATAAGAAGCTTGAATATAGATCAGACTCAGTATTTTACTTTCAAAGAGTATCTATTTCATTGTCTAGAAACTTTAATTAGGGTTCCTTTTGGTAAAGATTTCACTCTTATCTCTTCGGTAAATTTCCTAAACAGGCAACTGCCCAACAAAAATTTTCACTCTTTCTTTTTTCTCACCAATATAATGGTCAGTAGGGCAACAGTGATCCTCGAGGAAAGTAATGACATTAACTGAGTGAATTGACATTAACGTTGAAACCATGCTGAATTTTTGTGCAGAACACCTTTTTTATTATTTTTTGCTAGTTTTATGCTTAACATAACAGACCCATAAAACTTGTTACATGGTTCAGAATTCTAGTTCAGCAAGTAAAGTAAAGAAACATCTAAAAAGATTAAGCAACTAATAGCTGGTAAGACTTAAGAGCAAAGATAACTAGTCTCAATAATCCAGTATTTCAGTTTGTAAGGGTTTATAATGAAGTATAATTGACGAATTTTTAGATATGAATTACATACCTGAACACCACCAATGCAGAATAGTATAATTAACACCCAGACGAACCAAGAAGACATGAAATAAAATAGCAGCAGCAGAAAAGCTGATGCTGTTATGACAAAAGTGACGGCACTCATGAGGTTGATTTCTACAATTTCGTCCTCGTCGTTATCTTCTTTAGCCTTTACAGATTTCTGTTAATGAAGGTAGACAATTGTAGTCGATATAATTGATCAGTTGCATATTCGTAAAATTGCAGGCATTAAAATTTGTTTTTATACACGGTAAAATGCACACTTATCAGCGATATCATCTCACATATCATTTTCAAGTTAAGCTTTTTAAAAACAATCTATCATACTTAACGTACACTATGGTTGAATCCTCATATATAATATTCTCTATGATTAAGAAAATCTCTTAGACAAAACATTCACTGGATTAAGAGAAAATAGATGGCTGAGCCATATATATCAAAGACTTAAGAAATCAGCATCAATTTGAGTAGGCAAAATTTTTTAAGATGGAATGAAGGTGACATATTTAGGACCTGTGGTTGAAGTTCATCATATCGCTCTTCAATTTCTTTGCTGACAGTAAACTCTGACCAAACTGCGGCAAGGGCTACAGTCGCAACAGTCATTACCCATAAAAATACCACAGATGGGTGCACAATTGAGCGAGGGGGTGCATATACTAGTAGTTCCACTGCAAACGAAGGATAACTAGTCATATATAAATAAACTAACATGAAACCTAGCACATGATTACTGTCGGTTTACTACAGAGAGATGTAAGTTTTGCAAAGCTAACACCACAAAAAAAGCAGCAATATTATTAATTGTAAATTACTCGATTTTGCAGCCAAAATAGTGCCTAAAAACTAATCAATCAGCTGTAAAGGTGGAGATATGCTTAAATGAGGATTGCACAACAAACATAACATGTTCCCAAGATTAAGATTGGTGAGCCCTTTGTTATACTACATTTTTTATTTATTGCTTAGCGATTTATTGAATTTCTTTATTTATTAATCCTTAAAATTTTGTCGAGGCTTTATTTAAGTCATAAAAAATTCTTCTTTGATTATAAAGTCATCCAAAAAGAACAACTGTTACTTAGCTTTTGTTTAGTAAGGTCCGTTCCTTATAAATACAGAGGTCAATATATGATTTAAATTGAACGTTATGATTACTATTAATCTACTTAATGATTTTTTGAGACATTGTTTTTTTGCTACATGGACTTGGGCAGATTTTTTGAACTGCTAAAGTTGAAAAATATGATAATAGTGAGTATGACCAAGAAGAAGGATGAATGTGCAACAGCACATGAGTAAGTTCTACGCTTCATTTATAATTGGGCATCCAAAAATCCCAGAACTATTTGGCTTTCCTAGAAGAGCACCGAGGACGAGGAATCTTTGGTGGAACTTCACACTTCAAAGTGGAATTTCACAGATTCAAATATTTCAATCAATTCACCATACCAGTTTATTGAAGATTGGGTAGAAGTATCATGTAGGTGATAAGTTTAATGTTTCTAGATATATGACACGCATTGGTATATATTTAACTTTTAACATATGGTAGATGGCATGCTCAAATTATCTCGCGTGAACTAAACTTTTTGCATTTATTCTGGGTACCTGATGCTCCTGAATTGTACATCATTCAAATTCGTGAATGAGTCATATGAAACCATCCAAAAAAATTATAACTAAGTTTAAATTAGTTGACAGGGAACACTTACATATTGTACCAAAAGTCCAATTTACTAAAAACTTGTGTCAAGACATATCAGCATTGCAGAAGGTTTCAAAGTAACATTTCTCCAGAACTCACCTTTCTGTTTACTTCCCATGGAACCGGTTAACCAGTCTCCATCGGCCTTCGTAATTACAACGGTAGGAATTGCAATATTTAAAGATTGATTGGTAGGACAATCAATTATAGGAAGGCTATCTGAAAAGAGTTACAATAAAATAAACAAAAAACAGATCAGTTACAAATTCAAGTGGAATTATGAATAACAATACATATAAGGCCCTGACAGAAAAGCAATACATATAAGGCACCAAATTTACAACCTTTATCATCATTTATAAAAATCAAAACAGCTGCACCGGCGGATTGTGCATTTTCAGCCTTCACCGCAAAATCACAAGTACCACGTGGGCACACGGCAATTGCATCGGATAACTGCAAAACAGGAACAAAAAGAGTATTTGCTCAACTTTTAGGATTTGGGCATCCTTGAAATCATAATTTCACATATTATGATTATACAATTAACAAACATGTCAAGATTAAATACGATGTAAGAATCGGACAACAAAAATAAGGTAAACCTTTTCAGTGAAGGCGGAACAGCAATCTGAGGGATTAGGAATTATGGGTGACCGTTTAGCAGCATTTCCCTCTTCTGTGGGTAGTTTTTCCCCAAATTGTGCACCAATACCCTGAATATTTTCATCTTTCTTTCCATTAACCCAATTCTTAATTATTATCTGAAATCAAAAATTCACAAGAACTTATAAGATTGCAGTAAAAAACATAACAATCTTCCTAACATGAAATGCCATCTTATTTTGCACCAATACCCATATTTCGACACATGTTCATGAATTTTCTAGCAGTAAATTCTCGAGTGAGCGAGAATCCGACCCAGAATATATCATGTCAGAATTAGATGTGCTATCTACATAACATTTTATTAGATGTGCTATCTACATAACATTTTATTCATATGCACCAATGCATGTCATCAAGAACTAATAGTACAATAGAAATATAAGATTAGAAACTATATATAACTAAAAAATGAAGGTTTAAAACATTAATTAATTAAACATGTGTGCACATGCATGCATATATTACATCTTGTATATCTTCTGGTGTGCGGCAAATGGGAGCGGCATGAGAGAAGAATGATGAACATGAAAATAACAATAAAATTGTTAATGGAAAGAGAGATGATGACGGCATTACAAACATCAAGAAAGATGACAGATTGAACCTGATCTTTCACCCTATTTCATTTATACTTTGTAATTTTACATTCATAAATAACAGCCAATCAAAAAGTAGATAAAAATGTTAAAAACAAATGTGAAGTTGAATTTTCGGAAATAAGTAAATAGGCATTTTCCATTTGTGCCATTTTCGTCTGAGGTGTGGGCCCTAAATCATAATATGTGGGGAACAATAGTCCAAAATTACAAATGCTAAGATAATGGTCCAGCCCAAAAATATCAGGGAACACAAAAATCAAAATAGTGTTTTGGACAAAACGCTAGATTGTCTAGCGTTTTGTTTGTTAATTATTATTTTTCTTTCTTTTGCACTATAACGCTAATTCAACTAGCATTTTTGTTCTTCAATTTTTTTTTCAATTTTTTTTGTCATGTTAAAAGTTATATTAGGTAGCGTTTTGTACAAATGTTATTTATTTTGGGTTAAATCGATGTGTCTTTTATTCATTTTTTAATAACTCTGAAATCCAAATGGGGAATTTTTGAACCCTAATATATTTAAAACTTTTAAATTAGACTCCAAAATATAAATTAGAGTTTGGTTCATAAGAATTTTGGATAGGTCTGTAGGGTGCTTAGGGCCTAAATCATAAGTCGTGTATCTTTTATTAATTATTTTTTAATATTTCTATAATTTAAAAGAAGATTCGTGAATCCTGAAATGTTAAAATTGTTAAAAAAATGTTTCTTTTATTCAATTTTTTAATATTTAATTATTAAAATATTGAATCCTACAAAATTAAAAATGTATAAATTATGGTACACCGTTCAATTTAAAAATAACTGTTGAAAACGTAACTGATATGGGCCTGAAATTAGCATAGAAATATAATTAATGTTGAAATAATTAGACCCGATACGGTCCAATAACGAAGCCCAATTAATGAGGTCTGAAACCTTAATTATTTATTAATTTTGTAATTAATAAATAGGGAGGATTAACAGCTCATTAAATGAGTCTAATTAGTGATGTAACTCTATGGAAAATAGCCTTGAGGGCACCTAAACCAACAAGGAGTCTGATTCATTCATCCTAGGACTTCAAAGTCTATCCAAATTTAAGGACTTATTCATCAAGTCTCCCAACCCTAGTCTAATTCAAGGACCTCCAATATCTATATAAAGGGTCTCACCCCTCCGATTAGAACTACGTTTTTTGGCTTGATTCTCTAAACTCACAGAGATACGTAGGCATCTTGTGAAGGCAGATTGAAGCTACGAAACAAAAGAGTAGCCATTAAAGGCCTTGAGCTCTCGAACCCTAGCAATAAATATCGTAATAAATACAATCTAGTTTTTAGCCATAACATTTGGCACCGTCTGTGGGAAAGCATAACAACAACCATGGTGAACACACGACGCAGAAACAACACCCCTGAAGGAACACCGGCTGGGAAAACTCAACCAATCTCGTCGGTGGTGGAGATACCCCCGCATTCAACTTACGCCTCCACCCCAGGAGCAACTCTGGCAGGAGCAACCGAGGCACCGCCTCAAGGGACGAATACCCCGACACTTCAAGGGACGAATACCCAATTTCAACAGCTACAAGCACCTGTGAATCTTCAACCCGTTGGGTATGAGTATTCGACAATTGTGACCACTAATCTCCCTTATGCGATGCCCTTATACCCAACGGTTGGAGGGAGTGGGTACTCTAATCGGAGTGAAGCACAAGGGTAGACGGCCCAATACATACGAGGTTTGGCTCCTATTCCGGAGGATCAAGAATTCTCTGAGCCTTATACTGAAAGAAACTCCGAATCTTCGGATGATGATGTGGCTTCAAGAAGGAGGCGTGATGGTAAAGAACCAATTCCTAATGCTAATCAGCGTCCCAGGAACACCCGAGGGACGAATCCCCAAGAAGTGCATGAGAGGATCAGGGCTCATGAAGCTGAGATCCAAAGGCTGAAGCGTGACCTGGAGGCGTACTTGACCCCAATACCCCCACTTCCTCCAAGACGGAGAGATCCTCCTCCAATCATAGACCTGGATGGTCCCATACCAAGAAGGGACTTTGTCCCAAGGGTTGACCCAAGTGATCTTATGCCCCTGGGAGATCCTGACGATCCAACTCCTCCGTATACTGAAGAAATAATGAATGCCCACATCTCAAGAAAGTTTAAGATGCCAACTATCAAAGCATATGACGGTACTAGGGATCCCGCTAATCATGTCAGAATATTCTTTAACGCACTGTTATTACAGCCTGTGAACGATGCTATTAAGTGTCGGGCCTTTCCTCAAACACTTTCGGGAATGGTTCAAAGGTGGTACAGCCGTTTGCCTCCGAATTTAATTGGGTCCTTCAGGGAATTAAGTCAAGATTTTATCAAGCAATTCATCAGTGGAAGAGTATATGAGAAAGGTTCAGCATCTCTCATGAGCATTGTGCAATGAGAAAAGGAGTCATTGAGAGATTATCTGAACCGTTTCATAAAGGAAGCTTTGAAGTTCCTAGACCTTGATGACAAGGTAGCTATGATAGCACTGTAGCAGGGAACTAGTGATGAGTTTTTTAAGATGTCTTAGGTCAAGCGCCCCCCCTGAAAGCATGTTACAGCTCCAAGATAGGGCCGGAAAGTATATCAAAGTGGAGGAAAGTATGAGGAAGATGGTGGTAAACAATGAGCCCGCTGGAGGCAAAAAGCGAAAGACTGATCTAGAATATAATGCCAAGGACAAGTATCCTACAACTGAGCAAAATTCTGATTTAACCCCAAAGAAGGGAGGACCTGGACAAAAGTTCACAAAATATGCTAAACTGAATGCTCTAAGAAGTCAGATCTTAATGGAAATCGAGAAAGATAGAGATGTTCGTTGGCCCAAGCCCTTGAAGGTTGATCCTGCTAAGCTAGATAGAAGCAAATATTGTAGATTTCATAAGGATGCTGGTCATGACACAGATGAGTGCCGACAACTAAAGGATGAGATTGAGTTCCTCATTCGAAAAGGAAGGCATAACAAGTATACTGGAGATGGAGGAGATAGGAATAATAATGGAAGAAGGAACTTCGATGATCGTAAAAGAGATTAGGATGATCAGGGGAAAAATCCCCAACCCAGGGGACCGGTGATAAACACAATCTTTAGAGGACCAGGACCCCGAGGACCCGTGATAAATACAATCTTTGGAGGACGGACTGCTGCTGGTTCATCTAAAAACTCGAGGAAAGCATATACTAGAGAAGTTATGCATATTGTCGGATAAACCCCGAAGAGGACTAGGACAGGAGTAACAATGACATTCGATGATTTTTATTTAGAGGGTGTCAAATTTCCTCATGATGATCCTCTAGTCATAACACCGATAATAGGGAACAACCTGGTGAAGAGAGTCCTTGTAGACAATGGAGCCTCGGTGGACATCTTACTCCATGATTGCTTTATAAGGATGGGTTACAACGATTCTCAATTAACCCCAAATGATATGATAATATATGGTTTCGCTGGAGTCGAGTGCCCCGTGTAAGGGATAATTAAGTTGCCTCTGACTATAGGTCAGGAACCAAGACAAGCAATAAGATGTTCAACTTTTTAGTGGTAAAGGCTGGATCAACTTACAATGTAATCATGGGAAGAACGGGAATACATGCTTTCAAGGCGGTCCCCTCTTCTTACCATTCAGTGATGAAATTTCCCACCCGGAACGGGATTGGAGAAGAGAGAGGATATCAAAAGATGGCAAGGGGTTGTTATGTAGCCTCCCTTAGGGCTGATGGAGTTGGGGGGGGGGGAAGTGGCAAAAGTCTCAGGAAAGTTAGCATCATACTCAGCATTCAAGACTTCCTGAAAGTTCTGAGATGCCTTTTAGTCAGCTATCACTTCGGCTCGACCCCTCTGAGCCTCCAACTCCAGCCTACGAACCTTCTCATTCTCCTCAACTAACTCCCTCTCCACCTCCCTGAAACGGGTAAAGTTGGCCTCTGAAGATCCCTGTCCCTCTCGGCGATGGCCAGGTTGGCCCTCACTTCCCTCAGGTTATGAAGAGCAGCCTAAAGGTAAGTGTTCATCTGCAAAAGCATATCATAGCATAATAAGCTGAATATGTAAAGCAAGGGGAAGGAAAAGAATACTAAAAGAAGGAAGTAGAGACTTACCGAAGCTGTAATATCTGGGATATATTGTGTAATTATTTTTGCTAATAAATAAATATTATGCATGTTCCGTATTTATTTTGTGAATTATTTGTTAAGTGGTATATATGTTGGATGTTTAAAAATAATATAAATTGAGTATTTTAATTTTTATATGTCCAAAATAAAATATAGATAATTGTCATATCTTCCTAATTATTTTTATGTTGATTTATGATTTTATAGGAAATTTATGAATTTTATAAATTCGTTTTCCGAGTAATTATAAACTATTTTATATAATCGGGAACCGGCCGACTTCACCCGTTCTTACGTTTTTATAACCCGAAACTCTTCCGAGAACTCCTTCCTAACCTAATTGCAATGTTCCGAACATTTTCCATATTTCGACTTTTTCGATCCGGCGTACGGTTTGTCCTGTGCGGGTCCCGACGCAATATTTTCGATACAAAATTCATTTTGGTAAATCAATAAAACTCGTATTGTCGATAAACGAGATCTTTTTATTAAACTATTATAATTATCGCCTCGTAAAACGTGTAACCAGGCGCTGAGATCAAGACCGCAGTACAAATTGTTCAGATTTGGATAATTATCCCGAAAATAGGTACCGTTTGGATCTATTTTTAATAAATAAACGTAATATTTTATATCCGAAATGATCCAACGGGATACTAATTTTCCATAATTATAAATAGCCTTTACCGTATTTTGTTTCGTACCGAAAATCATTTACAAATAGTATTTACAGAATTTTCCAGAGAAAATACTTATATTCATATAAACTTTCTGAGAATCAAACCAACAAATCAAGGGGTTATTGATCTTTGTTTGGAAAGCTTGAGTAACCAAAACGAAGGGTTTAAGGAGTACTATCAGATTATACAAGTTTCAGAATTGCAGAATCAAAGGTTGATTTTATATATTTTTATTTATTTTCGAATTATTTTGATTAAAAATATGAATTTTTGTACGGATGATTGTTTGAATGATTTGATGCTTGCATGTTGTAGAGCTTATTTTCCTGATGATTTTGATATGTCATATGGCTGATTTGGAGTTCAATAACATGTTCAAAATTGAGTTTAATTTTCGAATTTTGAAATTAGGGTTTGTAACCCATATGAATGTTCTTAATTGAGATTTAGGGCTTTTTGTTCCAGGAGTTTTTAGATGTTGTAGATGGATGGGTTTTGTTCCTCTTGAAATTTGTAATCGATTGGTGTATAGCTCGTTAACAGACGATCCCTGGTTTGAAGGGAGTTGTTATTTGAAGTTTTCGTCGAGTCACCGGAAACCGGTGAGTTTCTTGGTCATTTTCCGGCCAGGTCTGGGGTTATTATGATGAATTGATTGTTGGGTTATGTTCCGTGTGAGCTGTAGATCATATCTGGAGGAGATGGTGGTATGAGGATGCCGGGAACGTATTCTCCGGCGATCCCCGTAATTTCCGGCGATCCCCGTAATTTCCGGCGAATGAACTGCAAAATTGCAGTTTAGTCCTTGAATTATTGAAGAAGATGAAGTTTGGTCCCTGCAGTTTCCTGAATTTGCAAAAATAGGATTCTTTTTATAAATTATTTAAAATTCATATTTTCTTTTTATTTTAATTATAAAAATTCATTTTTAATTGCTGGAAATTCCAAAAATTATTATTTTAATTCTAAAAATTATTTTTAATTCAAAAATAAATCTGAATTAATTAGTTAATTAATTTTAGTTAATAATTAATTATTTAATTGGTCAATTAATTCAAAAATTAATTGATTAATTGATTTAATTAATTATTAATTGATTTTAATTAATTATTTAATTAGATTTAATTATTTATAAATGATTTAAAAATTCTGAAAAATAGTTTTGAGCTTTAAAATATTATTTTAAATTATTTTCAAGGTTCAATAATTATTAAAAAATTATTTTGAAGCCAGATTTGGCCAACCGAACCTTGTCTATTGCTTTAAAATTGACCCAACGACCTGTTTTGACTCCGAAAAATGTTTTAAAAATCATATTAAATACCCGAAAGACTGTTTATGACCCGAGACTTCCTTATAAATGAAATTTCATTGATTGTTTGACATGCTTTGTGTTATATGTGACTTGTTTGTTTAAATGTCGGTCTATATGTTCAGTGTTTACTTGTTTTAGCGTAACTTTCAATCCGTTGGTCGGATTTGGTTAAAACGAAGGGTAGATAGAATTGTATACCAAATAGAATCGTATGAGTTTAGTATTGATAGATACTTATGTTATGTGAGCAGAAGAGGCAAGGCGTAGGAAAGGGAAACAGATAGTCAAGGAGTAGGAGATTGTGATTGGAAATTGGTGAAGTATAGCAAGCTAGTACCAGGAAAGTGTTCTGAACCTTCTCGAGATATATTGTAGATAATTGATAGTTTTGTTTTATATTGCAAGTGCTTTGAAGCACTGAACCCTAAACCTTGATTCCAGCTATTGATCTTTGAGTCGTAAACCTTATTCTTTCTGAACCATTGATTGTTGAATACCCGAATACGAACCACAAATATACGATACTACTCCACAAATACATGTAAACTAGATACCAAACACTGAATCAGATTGCTTACATGTTCAAACCATTGTACCTTATGCTCTGAAAGACCAAATCCTTATAACCTTGAAACTTTGATTCTTTTGTTATCCATTTCTTTCACCATTTAATAGCCATATTTCATTTTTGAAGATTGAAACCATATCATTATTGGACATCCAATGTTGCTTATGATTTTGTTTATTGCTTTACATTATTTATTCTGTCATTATGTTAGAATTGGATTATTTTATAAAATTGTGGACCAGATTCGTGGTCAGACCAGATTGGTGGTCAAGTTAGGCCAATGTGTGCCTTGGATCCAGTAATTAGAGCAGAGTTGTGTGCCTTGCTTGGGGTTATTGCATGACTAATCAACAACCTAACCTTGGTTTTTAAAAAGAAAATATAATATCCAATTCTAAATCATTATTCATTTGATACCTTAACTCTTTTCACTTGATGATCATTATTCTTAGTCTTGTCAATGTGACTTGCTGAGCTAGTTAGCTCATTTGTGCGATGTCGTTTATGTTCTTTTCCAGTTAAGAAGGAACCTGTTGGTAGCGAGGATCCCCAATCTAGTGCGAGAGCTAGGGGTCCAGGTTGATCAAGTTAAGCTAGCTGATAGCTTTTGAGATAGTTTAAGTTTGTAAAGTTTTTAATGATGTTTAATATTCAGTTGTAAGTTTGAATAGTTGGAATTTGGACGTTTGTAATATAAGTATGTGTGTGGCTTGTGTACATACTTTAACCTGTTGCGGTCCATGGTAGTCGGTAAGTAGGGTCACTGCATATTATTATTATCTTTATTATTGTTATAAGCAGGTTTTAAATAAGGTGTGTGTGTGTGTGGAGCCCAAACTTCTGACCCGGGTTTCGAGGACGCCACAGAAGCCACTGCCTGAGAACCAAGGCGCTCAATCTGGAGATCATCAGAAGACTCCACTATCTCAGCCCGGTCTCGTGGTGTCACCTCACTCTGGGACCATACAACAGCCGCCTCAGAGCTCCCCATGACTGTATCCCTCCTCTGCAGGCCCCAGGTCACAATAAAGGGAGATGTATCCTCATCGAGGCTAAGAGGCCTCTCGGATATGAAGGTAGGGACAACCTCCTTAACCATGACTGAGGGTCCGTCACTAATCCTTATTCGCTTATCGTGGCGAGTCTCTACTGTAGAGCCCCTGGAAGCACGAGACTCCCTTTTCTTGAAAATTGAGTCCAAAGCTGCCTTAGCTGCATAGATACGACTATATAAGAAAAATGATAAAAGATGCAAATGAACAACAAAGTTAAAAAGGGGAAAAGAGATACCCTCGGGACCTAGGTCGCTTAGACCTAAATTTTGCAAATTTTCCTCTGAAAGGATGAGAGCACAGTGGTGCGAGTTATCAGCTGTTATGGCCTTGATGGTCGCATCTTCATGTATCCCCAATTTTAAATTTCTTAAAGAGCCTTCTACACTTTTGGAGAAATTGGGCCTGAAAAAATGGTCCCAACCCTCCTCGGCATCCAAATATACATAAAACCACTCGCCCTTCCAAGTTGGATATGAGTCGGGGTTGGTGCCAGAAATAAAACAAGAATGGGCCAGGGATCTATGGACTATTTTGACCCATCCTTGGTCTTCAAGAGCATTTAAAAATTTAAATAAATAACAAAAAACACAGACATTAGGCTCAAAACCGTGTTTACAAGATTGAGCCATGTAATAGTGAATGAAAAGCCAGGAGTTAGGAGTGAGTTGGGTTGGACATACACGGGCCTCAGCTAAAATACGAAAAACAAAAGGATGTGGGGTGTTAGATATATTTGATAATGTCATGTCTAATATGATTTGTGTTTAGTTTTCAGATCTTACTTAAACAGGACAAATACTTAACTGAAATCAGCACTTATACTGAAGACAAAACTTAAGTTATCAGTACTTAAGGTTCAGGAGATAATTATCAGAAGATAATATCAGGACTTAAAGGAAACTTTCAGATAAGGAGGACGGCTTATTGAAAGGAAAGAAGATCAAGACAAACGTAAGAAGAGATATGCATGAAGAAGGAATTCTATGAAGAATAGAATACTTGGAAGAAAAGATAACTGATTGATATATCTTAGGAAACATAATTATATTTCATATCAATTAGCGATTATCTTGTAACTGTGTAGTATATAAACACAGACATAGGGTTTACACTATAAGTGTTATCATTAGCGAGAATATTATTCATTGTAACCCTAGCAGCTCTCGTGATATTTGGTCATCACTGAGAGAGGACAATTCCATATTGTAACAGAGTTTATTATATTGAATAAAGTTTGTTTTCTGTTACTTGAGTTCTTTAATTCGATTTGATTGTGATAAACACTGTATTCAACCCCCTTCTACAGTGTGTGTGTGTGACCTAACAAGTGCTATCAGAGCCTATCTGTTAACACATAAACAGTTTAAGATCCAAAAACAATCATGTCTGAAGCAGAAACTCCAACCAAGCCCACCAAAACTGAAGAACCCCCAAAGACTCAAATCCATAGTCGATATGAGGCTATTAGAGTTCCCATACTAAAACCATCTGAATATCCCATATGGAAGGTGAGGATGACTATGTTTCTGGAAGCTACAGATCCAGAATATCTTGACAGAATCAATGAAGGACCTCACAAGCCAACAAAACTCGCTGTTGTAGTTGCAAGTGAAGCAACAAAGTCTGTACCAAAGGAGAAGAGTGATTACACTGCTGAAGATATCGCATCAATTGCTAAGGATGCTATGGTACGACACTTGCTGCATAGTGCCATTAATAATGTAATGTCAAACAGGGTAATTAACTGCAAGACTGCAAAGGAGATATGGGATGCCTTGGAGACCAGATGCCAGAGAACTGATTCAATTAAGAAGAACAGGAAGACTATACTCACTCAAGAGTATGAACACTTTGACTCAAAGCCTAATGAGTCATTGACTGATTTATATGACAGATTTGTCAAACTCTTGAATGATTTGTCACTAGTTGATAAGGAGTATGATCTTGAAGATTCAAATCTTAAATTCCTCTTAGCTCTTCCTGAAAGTTGGGATTTAAAGGCCACAATTATAAGAGACAACTATAATCTTGAAGAATCAACTCTTGATGAAATTTATGGGATGCTCAAGACTCATGAACTTGAGATGGAACAAAGAAGTAAGAGGAAAGGGGGAAAGTCAAGGACAGTTGCTCTTAAGGCTGAAGTAGAATCCCCCAAGGCAGCTACCTCAAGGAAAGGCAAGGGAAAAGCGCTCATCACAAAGTCTGATACTGAGTCATCAAGTTCTGATAGTGATGATGACTCAGAAACTGAAAGCTTGCCTGAGATGGATGCTGATGAAGAGATGATGAAGCTGTGTGCTCTTATGGTGAAAGGATTCACAAGGATTGCATACAGAATGTTCAGGAAGGGAAAGAAGTTTTCCAGGAAAGGTGCAAGTTCTGATAAGAAGAGTTTCAGAAAATCTGAAGGCAAAGGAGGGAAGTCTGACAGAGAAGATTACGCAAATGTCAAATGCTACAACTGTGGTGAGAAAGACCACATATCTCCTGATTGCAAGAAAGTGAAGAGTGACAAAGGCAAGGCTCTTGTCACAAAGAAGAAAAGCTGGACATACACTTCAGATTCTGAAAGTGAGGAGAACTATGCCTTGATGGCAAATGCTGATATGGCAAATGCTAATAGCAGTTCTGAAGCTGCTGAGTTAAAGGTACCTCAAACTACTTATGCCTTTCATACTGATGATATTAATGAGTTGAGAAGATATCTTAAAATAATGTTCATTAGTTATAGAGATCAAACTTTAACATATGAAAGATTAACTTCTGAAAATCTTGCTTGTAAAAAGAGGAATGATTATTTAGAAAAGGAGTTAGTCACGTTCCATCAAACTCAGAAAGATAGAGATGATGCTTTCTATGTTAGGGATGAAGTACTTAAAATGAATGAATCTCTAAAAATTGAGTTAGAAAAGGAAAGAGAGATTCTCAGGACTTGGACTATGTTAGGGCGAAAACACGCGCTAATATTCACGCAAGTATACGCGTTCGCAAGTAATATAGAATACTTTCTAGTTCGTTCCCACAGAGACTCAGACTAATTTATTGTCTAATTAAACTCACGCACCAATGTATGATTACTTCTCAATGTTAAGACACTAACACTTAGAATTATTGACTAAACATTAACTACAATTAACTACTTAATTAATCACTTAATTAACACTTCAAATTAATAATATTAAAATACTCATGAGATCACAACTTCATTACTACTTCCTTCAATAGCTATTGTTATTACCTTTAGCATGTGACAGTGATGATATTAATCGAATAACACGAAACTAATAAAATCCAACTTTCATTGTACTAATACCATTCTACCAAACATCCACAATTAAGATAGAAGTTGAATAGTCATCAATTATGTTGAGTTCCTATATGTCTACAGAAATTGACAACACAACGATTTAAGCACAAATTATCCCTTTTGATTACACAGGGAAAATAAAACTGTTAGAGTTACCCACTAATCATGCACACCGTACATGAACCTATGCTAGCATGGCAAGTTCTAAATCTCAAGATCCACCGTCGCTTCACAAGAGATTAACACCCTATCTTATATGTTCGCGACGCACATAAGACGAATACGCACAACCAATACTAGATATCATACAATCATCACACACTAAAGTATTAAACAATTAACTAAAGAATTCCCTAGTAAATCCGTTGCAACCCCATGATCACGATTAGCCCATAATAGCACTCATCATCATCATGGGTTCATATGAAATCATGATAAACAAACACAATAAAATAATAACTAAACTAATTATATTAAATCAGAGTACGTCACAAGAGTGAATAGGTTCAAAATAAGAAAACTAGCATACAACGTTACAACGAAACAAAAATCACGAGAAAATATGCTTCCTCTTCGCTGCTGTGTGCTAAAACGGTCTTCTTCCTTATCTCTTTCGCTCCTTGCGTAATACCACGATCCTCTCTCGTGAAAACGTCTCCAAATCTACTTATATAATAGTCCCATAAAACTCAGATTACATAGAAGTGGAAGCCAAACAGAAGTAGAAGTCCTAAAAATAATTATCAAATTTCCCGACCCTGCGCGGCCGCTCAGCATAGCTAAGCGCCGCTCAGCAGTGCTGAGCGGGCGCTCAGGACCCTTCTGGAAAATTCCTGAGTTTGCTCCGTTTCTTCGCCGTAATCTGCCCATTTCTTTCTTCTTGCAATGGTGAAAATATGCCAAGGCTTATTCTTGATGATTACACCTCCGAAATGCAACTAATATCCTGAAATGCATAAACACTAGAAAAACGCATCAAATACACAAAATACTTGATTTCAAGGCACCAATTTAAGCCATTTTAAGATGTTCTAAGTGGTATAAAATGCCACTTATCACACCCCCAAACTTAAATCGATGCTTGTCCTCAAGCGTCACAGACTCAAAAACAAATAAAAACATGCATGAATGCAATCTATATGAAAATGCAGCGATCCCCCTTACTACGAATAAACCAACCAAATTGCAACAACTCAACAAATGCAGTTAGGCGACTAAAGATCAATAAACTCATGCAAACGAACATACAGCCAGAAACGTGGTGTGTGCGGATGCTTAACAGATATGCTTCGGAACTAGACCAATTATTATGACTCGACTATCCTCAAGGCAATCACATGATTATACAAGAATAAAAATTCTAGGCACAAAGTGACATACAACACTACAAGAATTCTGGAGCTTATTACGGAATCATGCTTTTTATTCACAACACAAATGCTTATTTGACCGTGCAATGAGTGAGGTCCACAAAAGACTTATACAATGGTATCCATGTAGTGAGCGTTAGGTTAGCGGATCCCAGACTCTAAAAGCCTTAGGTCACTAGGCACAAAGTCCCCTAAGAACTTAATAACTCGAATACCAAAGAGCCCACTCGTGATCAATTATGCATAAACACCACAATTTTTTTTTTTATAAAATTTCTGAGCAAGTGCGTTTCGCTCCATCTTGCTCAACCCTAGACTACTCGCACAACATGCGAGCCGGCTACTAGCCATTTGACGCCTAGCCACAACTAGCAACAAATTCCATTTTTTACTCCAATTTTTTCTTTTTCATGCCTTTATCACTAAGAACCTATTATCGAATTCTAAGCATAATAAATAGATTAACCTCAAAAACAATCAAATCATAACAACAATCTAGCCCTTAAGCATTCTCTAAGACTTAGTGAAACTACAAGTGCTTCTAGCATGCATATCAACTTACACGACTCAATATCACTTAAATGCTATCATTACACTCGCATCACTATCACAATTCAGTCGATAAATCATCGCAAAAGGGATCATGGTGAATGCATGAGCTACATGACATAATAAACAAATAAAGCTATATAAAAAAAACTATATGGCATAAATTATGCAACTATATGAACTAAGCTATCATAAATATGCAGCTATATGACACACACAAAATATTCCTTTACTACCACCCCCAAACTTAAAAACTTCACTGTCCCCAGTGAAGGTAGTAGAAAGGAACATAGGGTATACTTTCTCGGAGTCATCATCATCATCACCCTCAGTGGGTGGAGTATCAGGCGGCGGGTATGCAGAGTCCTCACCAAAAACTGGCCACTGGATATCAGCTCCAAGGCCCCGAAAAGCAGTCCCTAATGCAAGGGTGAGCTCCTGAGCAAACCTGCTCTGCGTCACGTACATGGCATCCATCCGCCGTGAAAGCCTCCTATACTGGGTATCAGCCATCCCAGCACCCTCCTGAGCTCTCGAAGAACCAGCCTCATCACGCCTAGGCCTAGCCATAGTAGCACTTCGTGCTGGACGCCCTCGTGGAAGACGATAACCCAGCCCATGCTCCTCGGGCTCACCACCGATCCACTCCTGCATCCCGTTCAGAGTCCCAGAATCAATCGGAGCTGCCGGCAACTACAATTGCTCATGAGCCGGCCAGTTCACTCCTACTGCTCGGCACAGCTTCGTAACCGTGGATGCATAAGGGATGTTCATATGCTTAGCTCCCCTCAAAAACTTCAGAATTCCTTGGTAGATAAACTCACCAAGGTCCACATAGTACTCCTCATGAAGAATTCCCCACAACAACTGTGCTCTCTCAACTGTGACCTCGTGTGCATGCGAAGAAGGCAAAATATTAGCATAAATAAATGCATTCCATGCACGGGCATACCTGTTCATAGCTATCGCCGGGAAGTGGCGATACTCATTAGTGCCGGTCTTGAAGGTCCAAACTGTGCCCGGCCTACAGAGAGTCGCACAAATCAAATTCAAGTCAAAATCCTCAGCAGTCTTCTCATTCCAGTTCTCCTCCTCGGGCTTCCTCTCTCGCTGCCCAATCACACGGCGAATCGCCGCTGGGTGATAATCAACCGTCAGCCCACGGACCATAGAAAACCCATTCTTTTCGGCCTTCGCGTTCGCATAGAACTCGCGAACCACGCTCATCGGCACTGCTTCGGGTGACTCACAAAAAGCTATCCACCCCTTCTCTGCAATCATGGGTAACAACTCACCATCCCTCCCTGATGGTAAAAACCCTCTCTCCTTCAGAATCGGCTTCCCCAAAAGCCTAGTGTACTCCTCCTCCGCAGCTCTGTCAGTCAACCGAGGCCTTGCAGCAGTACCCCTTGATGAATCAGCAGTTGGGACTGTGCTGCTGCTATCGATAGTTCGTGCTCTCTTGGGTGCCATTGAATCTCGAATAAAAGTGTTTAAGAACTGAGTTTTTATGCTTAGGAGAGAGTTTAAGTGTAGGAAGTTTGTGGGAGATATGTAGGATAAGTGTATGTATATATAGGGTGTGG
The DNA here is from genome assembly GCF_009905375.1 of Apium graveolens. Classification (NCBI taxonomy): domain Eukaryota; kingdom Viridiplantae; phylum Streptophyta; class Magnoliopsida; order Apiales; family Apiaceae; genus Apium; species Apium graveolens. Next base: position 3,173,438 of record NC_133647.1, on the reverse strand, counting down.
AATAGGTTAAATTAGATTAGGAGTGGGGTTGAGGGATGAAATCATGAGGTATTAGGAAAAGAAGTCGTGGGTTTATGGGCTGTGTTTGGGTTTTTTTTCTGATTTTTTTTTGGTTTTTTCCTGAACTTAAAAAAAATTCTGGCAGTTGACCCCTGAGCGGTCGCTCAGGGGTTCACTGGATTTTTTTTTCAGTCCCGTTTTTCTGATTTTTTTGTGTTTTTGGATTGGTTATTAACTTCTAAGGGTTCCTGTAAAAACAACTCATGGGTTGCCTCCCACGCAGCGCTTCTCTTTCGTCATTAGCTTGACGTTGCGTACCTTTCTCACGTAGTCAATAAAATGCCACTAACCACTTCTCGGTTTGCCCTATCCCCATAGTAGTGCTTCAAACGCTGACCATTAACCTTGAATGCTTGGTCCGGATCATTCTCAAAAATTTCTACCGCTCCATGTGGAAACACAGTTTTGACAATAAAAGGTCCAGACCACCTCGATTTCAACTTCCCAGGAAAAAGTCGGAGACGAGAGTTGAATAAGAGAACTTGTTGCCCCGGCACGAATAACTTAGGATGTAGCTTCCTATCGTGCCACCTCTTCACCTTTTCCTTATACATTTTGTTATTCTCGTATGTCTGAAGTCGAAATTCATCAAGTTCATTAAGCTGAATCATTCTTTTCTTACCAGTTGCGTCTAACTCCAGGTTCAACTTTTTCAACGCCCAGTAGGCCTTATGCTCAAGCTCCGCAGGTAAATGACATCCCTTACCGTACACCAACTGAAACGGGGACATACCAAGTGGAGTTTTGTATGCTGTTCTGTAAGCCCAAACAGCTTCATCGAGCTTTAAAGACCAATCCTTCCTTGACGGACAAACAACCTTCTCTAGAATGCGCTTGATTTCTCTGTTAGACACTTCCGCTTGACCATTTGTTTGCGGATGATAGGAAGTAGCAACTCGATGATTCACATTATAACGCTGCATCATAGAAGTGAACTTACGGTTGCAGAAATGCGACCCTTCATCACTTATGATTACACGAGGTGTTCCAAACCTTGTGAAAATTTGCTTATGAAGAAAATTCAGCACTGCCTTTGCATCATTTGTCGGTAAAGCTTTGACTTCTACCCATTTTGAGACATAATCAACTGCCAGCAAGATGTACTGATTATTGCAGGACAAGACAAAAGGCCCCATGAAATCGATTCCCCAAACATCAAAGACCTCAACTTCAAGCATCACATTTAACGGCATCTCATCCTTTCTCGTCAAATTTCCTACTCTTTGGCAACGATCACACCTTAAAACAAACTGATGAGCATCCTTAAACAAATTAGGCCAGAAAAAACCTGCTTGCAGAATACGAGCTGCCGTCTTCTCACCACCATAGTGTCCACCATAAACCGTGGAGTGGCAGTCTCGTAATATCCCCTCCGTCTCACAGAACGGGATACATCTCCTGATGATCTGGTCAGCTCCCCGTCTAAACAAATATGGTTCATCCCATATATACCACTTCACCTCATGCAAAAACTTCTTTTTTTGAGCGGAGGTCAAATTATGAGGCATTATATTGCTGACGAGATAGTTTATAATATCCGCAAACCATGGTTCTTCCTCCTGAACTGCAAACAACTGCTCATCCGGAAAAGATTCATTGATTAATGTCCTATCTTGTGAAGTAAAATCGGGATTCTCCAACCTAGAGAGATGGTCAGCTACTTGATTCTCAGTACCTTTTCGATCCTTGATCTCTAACTCAAATTCCTGAAGTAAGAGCACCCAACGAATGAGTCTCGGCTTCGAATCCTTCTTGGAAACCAGATAGCGAATGGCCGCATGATTAGTGAATACTGTTACTTTAGTACCAAGCAGATAAGATCGAAATTTCTCGAAACCAAAGACTATAGCCAAAAGCTCCTTCTCCGTAGTGGTGTAGTTCATTTGGGCCCCATTTAAGGTCTTACTCGCATAGTAGACCACATGAAAGAGATTATTCTTGCGCTGTCCCAGAACTGCACCTACCGCATAATCACTCGCATCACACATCATCTCAAACGGCTCTGTCCAGTCTGGTGTTGTAATAACTGGTGCAGTGATCAAACTCTTCTTGAGAGTCTCGAATGCCGCCAAACATTCATCATCAAATTTGAAAGGCACATCTTTCTCAAGCAAATTGCACAACGGCTTAGATATCTTTGAAAAGTCCTTGATGAATCGCCGATAAAAACCCGCATGACCAAGAAAACTACGAATTCCTTTCACAGAAATAGGTGGTGGAAGATTTTCAATAACTCCCACCTTGGCCTTGTCCACCTCCAGACCCTTACTAGAGACCTTATGGCCAAGAATAATGCCTTCACGCACCATAAAATGACATTTCTCCCAATTGAGCACCAAATTAGTTTCCACGCACCTTATGAGTACGGCGCGAAGATTATTCAAACATTCATCATACGAATGTCCAAAGACGGAGAAGTCGTCCATGAACACCTCGACATTATTTCCAATCATGTCAGAGAATATAGCCGTCATACATCTCTGAAAAGTGGCCGGGGCGCCACATAACCCAAACGAAACTCTGCGAAAAGCAAACGTGCCAAATGGACAAGTGAAGGTAGTCTTTTCCTGATCCTCTGGTGCAATACAAATCTGATTATACCCAGAATAGCCATCCAGAAGATAAAAATACTCGTGACCAGCCAACCTGTCAAGCATCTGATCAATGAACAGAAGAGGGAAGTGGTCTTTCCTCGTGGCTTTGTTCAACTTTCGATAATCCATGCATACTCTCCATCCTGTAACTGTTCGAGTGGGGATGAGCTCATTCTTTTCATTTGCTACCACAGTGATACCTCCTTTCTTAGGTACACATTGTACGGGGCTCACCCACGAACTGTCAGAAATAGGATAAATGATGCCTGCATCCAGCCATTTCAGAATTTCTTTCTTCACCACCTCCTTCATGATAAGATTCAGTCCGCGCTACTGTTCAACAGTTGGCTTACTACCTTCCTCTAGCAGAATTTTATGCATACAATATGAAGGACTTATCCCCTTGATGTCTGCTATGGTCCATCCAATAGCCGATTTGAATTCTCTCAAAATCCTTAAGAGCTTGTCTTCCTCACTACCTGAAAGGTCAGATGCAATAATAACAGGTAAAGTAGATGCATCACCTAAAAAAGCATACCTCAAGTGTTCAGGTAATGGCTTGAGCTCCAAGGTAGGTGCTTCCTCTATTGATGGTTTGAGCTTTCCTTTAGCATTCTTGAGGTCAGAAGTACCAAGAGATTCAAACGGCATGTCCAGCTTTCGCTTCCAGGGAGAAGCATTCAGATATTGTAATTGCTCGTTGCCATCTTCATAATCACTGTCAAAATCCCCCACTAAGGCCTTTTCCAATGTGTCAGACACTAGCATGCGATCGAGTTCCGAAGTAACCGCATAATCAATCACATCCACTTTTAAGCACTCCTCATCTTCGGTAGGGAATTTCATTGCCTTGAATACGTTGAAGGTCACATCCTGATCTTGTACCCGCATAGTATGTTCACCTTTTTGCACATCTATCAAGGTACGACCAGTAGCCAAGAAAGGTCTTCCCAAGATTATGGGAATCTTCTTATCTTCCTCAAAATCCAGAATAACAAAATCTGCAGGAAAGAAGAGCTTATCCACCTTGACTAGCACATCCTCCACTATGCCCCTTGGGTAAGTAATGGAACGATCAGCCAATTGTAGAGACATGTATGTGGGTTTTGGATCAGGCAAATCCAACTTTTTAAAGATTGACAACGGCATCAGATTGATGCTTGCTCCCAAATCACAAAGGCACTTGTCAAAAGTCAACTTGCCAATGGTGCAAGAAATGGTGAAGCTACCTGGATCTTTCAGTTTTGGCGATAACTTTTGCTGCAGAACAGCGCTGCATTCTTCCGTGAGAGCAACAGTCTCAAGGTCATCCAGTTTCACCTTCCTTGAAAGAATACTCTTCATAAACTTCGCATAACTAGGCATTTGCTCCAGAGCCTCAGCGAAAGGTATATTGATGTGAAGTTTCTTGAATACCTCCAGAAACTTACCGAACTGTCTATCCAGCTTTTGTTGCTACAATCTCTTAGGAAAAGGTGGTGGAGGATAGAGCTGTTTCTCCCCTGTATTACCCTCAGGCAGAGTGTGTTCAACAGTAGTCTTCCTTGGTTCCGCCGCTTTCTCCTTTTGCTTAGCTTCTTCATCTCTAATTTCAGCTTCTCCTTCTTTTGCCTTTTCAGCATCAGCAACTTTTCCAGACCTTAAGGTAATAGCCTTGACTTGCTCTTTAGCTTTCTTCCTGCCTGGTACTTCCGTGTCACTGGGAAGAGTGCCAGGTTGACGATTGAGTACTGCATTGGCTAATTGACCGATTTGATTTTCCAAGGTCTTGATAGAAACCGCCTGACTCTTGCATAATAGCTTAAGTTCCTCAAAATCAGCACTAGTAGGTGCAGCTGCACTTCCCTGTTGAGGATATGATTGCCTTTGAGCATACTGCTGTGGTTGCTGGAATCCAGGTGGGTTAAACTGTTTACTCACGCCTTGCTGATATGGGGGCTGAATAGCATTCTGATTATTCCCCCAGCTGAAATTTGGATGATTTCTGTTATTAGGATGATAGGTAGCTGGCACAGGCTGCTGTTGTCACTGATAATTATTCATATACTGAACAGATTCATTGACAAGAGAACACTGATCCGTAGCATGAGAACCTGCACAAAGCTCACAAACCATAGCTATTTGATTAACTCCATATGTAGCCAGAGAATCAACCTTCATTGACAGCGCTTGAAGCTGTGCTGTAATAGCGGTGGCTGCATCGACTTCCAGAATACCTGCTACCTTACCAGGCATCATCCTGTGAGTTGGGTTTTGATGCTCATTTGCAGCCATAGTCTCGATAATTTAATAAGCCTCAGTATAGCTTTTAGCCCATAAGGCGCCTCTAGCTGCTGCATCGAGCATGGGCCAAGATTGGGCCCCCAAACCATTATAGAAACTAGTGATCACCATCCAATCGGGCATTCCATGATGTGGACACTTTCTCAATATTTCCTTGTATCGTTCCCAAGCTTCGCACATAGATTCTGTAGGTTGCTGCGCAAACTGAGTACGAGCACTCCTCATAGCAGCAGTCTTTGCCATCGGATAAAACTTCACCAGAAACTTTTGTGCAAGATCTTGCCACGTAGTGATGGACCCAACTGGTTCAGAATGTAACCAGTCCTTAGCTTTGTCCCTCAGTAAGAATGGGAAAAGCCTCAGCTTGATAGCCTCATCATTCACGCCATTATACTTAAAAGTGCTGCAGATCTCGACAAAATTCCTTATGTGCATGTTGGGGTCTTCAGTCGCCGCTCCTCCAAAAGAAACAGAATTCTACACCATCTGAATAGTGCCCGGCTTGATTTCAAAGGTGTTAGCTTGAATAGCCGGATGAAGAATGCTTGACTGAATGTCATCAATTTTTGGCCGAGAAAAATCCATAAGAGCTGGATCAGCTTGAACAATACGATCACCCATGTTTACTGGTTCTTTCCGCTCAGTTCCTGAATCTGAATCTTCAAAATCTAACTTCTCTGAAATATCAAGAACTTCGTCTATCTCCTCAGCTGTATCTAAAGTCCTCTTGCGAGTACGAGAACGAGTTTGCATAAACGCTCGCTAAAGTACCTGAAACACAACCGGAAACAATAAGTAACTACTACGTCCTAATCACTGAGTCCTAATGACCAATGATGGTAAGTACATAAACTAAACAAATACGCCAAGTCCCCGGCAGCGGCGCCAAAAACTTGTTAGGGCGAAAACATGCGCTAATATTCACGCAAGTATACGCGTTCGCAAGTAATATAGAATACTTTCTAGTTCGTTCCCACAGAGACTCAGACTAATTTATTGTCTAATTAAACTCACGCACCAATGTATGATTACTTCTCAATGTTAAGACACTAACACTTAGAATTGTTGACTAAACATTAACTACAATTAACTACTTAATTAATCACTTAATTAACACTTCAAATTAACAATATTAAAATACTCATGAGATCACAACTTCATTACTACTTCCTTCAATAGCTATTGTTATTACCTTTAGCATGTGACAGTGATGATATTAATCGAATAACACGGAACTAATAAAAGCCAACTTTCATTGTACTAATACCATTCTACCAAACATCCACAATTAAGATAGAAGTTGAATAGTCATCAATTATGTTGAGTTCCTATATGTCTACAGAAATTGACAACATAACGATTTAAGCACAAGTTATCCCTTTTGATTACACAGGGCAAATAAAACTGTTAGAGTTACCCACTAATCATGCACACCGTACATGAACCTATGCTAGCATGGCAAGTTCTAAATCTCAAGATCCACCGTCGCTTCACAAGAGATTAAATCAGAGTACGTCACAAGAGTAAATAGGTTCAAAATAAGAAAACTAGCATCCAACGTTATAACGAAACAAGAATCACGAGAAAATATGCTTCCTCTTCGCTGCTGTGTGCTAAAATGGTCTTCTTCCTTATCTCTTTCGCTCCTTGCGTAATACCACGATCCTCTCTCGTGAAAACGTCTCCAAATCTACTTATATAATAGTCCCATAAAACTCAGATTACATAGAAGTGGAAGCCAAATAGAAGTAGAAGTCCTAAAAATAATTATGAAATTTCCCGACCCTGCGCGGCCGCTCAGCATAGCTGAGCGGGCGCTCAGCTTTCTGCGCGGCCGCTCAGCATTGCTGAGCGGGCGCTCAGGACCCTTCTGGAAAATTCCTGAGTTTGCTCCGTTTCTTCGCCGTAATCTGCCCATTTCTTTGCTCTTGCAATGGTGAAAACATGTCAAGGCTTATTCTTGATGATTACTCCTCCGAAATGCAAGTAATACCCTGAAATGCATAAACACTAGAAAAACGCATCAAATACACAAAATACTTGATTTCAAGGCACCAATTTAAGCCATTTTAAGATGTTCTAAGTGGTATAAAATGCCACTTATCAGACTAACTCTGGCAGAACAACTTAGAATTTGTTAAGTAGTGGAAACTGGAAATAGGGCTTAGGTTATGAAGATGATAAGAATGATAAAGGAACTGTAGAAATTAAGCCTATAGTTGTTAAACAAAAGCCAAAGTTAAAACATGTTAAGTTTGTAGCTGTAAAGTCTGATACTGAGAAATCAGAAGTTAAAGAGGAATTAACTTCTGACAAACTAAAACAGGAAAAGACAACTGAAGTACATGTATGCTTAATGACAAAGAAGCAGCTTAAGTATAAGCTGAAAGAAGTTAAGAATATAAACAAGGTAAAGTCACCTAGGAAAAATAGGAATGAAAAGGAAGGTGTGAATAAAAACAATGATTATAAGCCTGTTCCTAATGCTCCTAGAAAAACATGTCATAACTGTGGAAGTTCTAACCATCTGGCTTCTTTTTGCAGGAAGAATAAGAACATAAACTTCTTATCTTCAATGTCAGGAGTTGAGAGTCAGTCTGTTAGATATAGGCCACAAAATCCTTATTTTCATTGTGGTAGTTTATGGCATTCCATTTATACTTGTAAGGAATATCATAGTTTGTACTATGATTATTATCAAATAAAACCTTCTTTAAAGAAAGTTAACATTGTTCCTTCTAGTGTAAGTTCTGATACAAAGTCTAATAGTGTAAATGCTGATAAGAAAAATGTCAACATAAACTCTGATGCTAAATCCGCTGCAAATGTTAACAAACTTAATAAGGCCAAAGGATCCAAGCAAGTCTGGGTCCTTAAAACTAATCATTAGTGGTCTTTGTGATTGCAGGGTAACAGGAAAAACATCCTAGTTCTGGACAGTGGATGTTCAGGACATATGACCGGAAATAAAGCCCTGCTATCAGACTTTGTGGAGAAGGTTGGCCCAAGTGTTTCTTATGGAGATGGAAACATTGGAAAAACACTGGGATATGGTAATATCAATCTTGGGAATGTCATCATTAAAGAAGTAGCTCTGGTCTCAAGACTTAAACACAATCGGCTGAGTGTTAGTCAAATCTGTGACATAGGTTATCATGTGGATTTCTTTGAAGAACACTGTGAAGTTGTAAGCAAATCTACAGGCAAAATTGTTCTGAAAGGATACAGGCATGGTAACATTTATGAAGCCAAGCTTTCAACAAGTACTGATGGTTCTGCAATCTATCTGTTGAGTAGAGCATCAATTGAAGAAAGCTGGAATTGGCACAAGAAACTCTCTCATTTAAATTTCAACAATATAAATGAACTAGTTAAGAAAGATCTTGTGAGAGGACTGCCAAAGTCAGTATTTGCTCCTGATGGCCTTTGTGATTCATGTCAGAAGGCTAAACAAAGAAAATCTTCATTCAAGAGCAAGACTGAATCATCAATTCTTGAGCCTTATCACCTACTACATGTTGATCTATTTGGTCCAGTAAATGTCATATCTATTGCAAAGAAGAAATATGCTATGGTCATAGTGGATGAGTTCACCAGATACACATGGGTGTATTTCTTGCACACAAAAAGTAAAACTGCATCTATCTTGATTGATCATGTCAAGCAACTGGATAAATTGGTCAAAGATTCTGTGAAGACTATAAGAAGTGATAATGGCACTGAGTTCAAGAATTTGATCATGGAAGAGTTCTGCAAAGACCATTGAATCAAGCAGGAATTTTCTGCTCCTAGAACTCCACAACAAAATGGAGTTGTTGAAAGAAAGAATAGAATTCTTATTGAAGCTGCACGAACTATGCTTGATGAAGCAAAGCTACCAACCTATTTTTGGGTTAAAGCTGTGCATACTGCTTGTTTTACTCAGAATGCTACACTCATTAACAAGCATGAAAAGACACCATATGAGATGGTGAAGAAAAAGAAGCCAAATCTGATGTATTTTCATGTATTTGGATGCAAGTGTTTTATTCTTAAGACTCACCCTGAACAACTATTCAAATTTGATTTAAAAGCTGATGAAGGAATTTTTGTTGGGTATCCACTTTTCACAAAAGCCTTCAGAGTCTACAATTTAAGAACAAGGGTTATCATGGAATCAATCAATGTCTCTTTTGATGATAAGAAGATTACTGGACTTGAAGATTTCAATGATCATGATCATCTGAGATTTGAAAATGAAGACTTAAATTCTGATACTGAAAATTCTGACAGTCTAAATCCTGATAATGTACACTCTGATGGATTAAACTCTGATGTTATTGAAACTGTGGTGACTACGACAAAGGAAGATGCACCTGTGCAGGGGGAGCATACTGAAGATACAACCACATCTCAAGAAGCATCAGAAAATACAACTGGCTCTTCAAGTTCTGATTCATCAAGTTCTGATAAGCCAAGTTCTGATAATTCTGAGAACTTAAATTCTGAAGAATCCAATTCAGAGAGCATAATTTCAGGGGAAGCGTCAGAAAATGTTGATGAAGACAACATGGATCATGGGGGAGCATCCAGTTCTAGAGAAAACCTTCCATCTGCAAGGAAGTGGACTAAATCACATACACCTGATTTAATTATTGGAAATCCTGATGCAGGTGTCAGAACTAGAACATCTACTTCAAATGAATGTCTCTATTATTCTTTTCTCTCTCAGACTGAACCAAAGAAAGTGGAAAAAGCTCTTCAAGATGCTGATTGGGTGCAAGCAATACATGAAAAGTTAAATGAATTTGAAAGAGACAAAGCCCGGACCCTAGTGCCAAGACCAAAGAATAGATCTATTATTGGTACAAAGTGGGTGTTCAGAAACAAAACTGATAGTTATGGCATAATTACAAGGCATAAAGCAAGGCTGGTTACAAAAGGATATTCTCAACATGAGGGAATTGATTATGATGAAACATTTGCACCAGTTGCTAGATTAGAAGCCATAAGAATATTTTTGGCTTAGGCTGCTCACAAAAAGTTACAATCTTTCAAATGGATGTGAAAAGTGCTTTTCTCAATGGAGAATTGGAAGAGGAAGTATATTTTGAACAACCTTCAGGCTTTGTAGATTCTAAACTTCCAAATCATGTCTACAGGCTTGATAAAGCACTTTATGGCCTTAAGCAAGCTCCAAGAGCATGGTATGAGACTTTAGCTCAGTTTCTTCTGGAAAGTGGATTTACCAGATGAACTATTGACAAAACGCTATTCTACCTCAACCATGGAAAAGACTTACTTTTGGTACAGATATATGTTGATGATATCATTTTTGGTTCTATAAATGACAGACTTTGCAAGAAGTTTGCCAAATTGATGCAGTCAAGATATTAAATGAGTATGATGGGGGAACTTAGCTATTTTCTGGGCCTTCAAGTCAAGCAGAATGAAAAAGGCACTTTTATTTATCAATCCAAGTATACCAGAAATTTTCTGAAGAAATTTGGAATGCAAGATTCTTCAAGTGCATCCACTCCCATGGCCACTGCAACAAAATTGGATAAGAATACTGGTATATCAGTAGATGTTACTGATTACAGAGGTATGATTGGCTCTCTACTCTATCTAACTGCTAGTAGACCTGATATCATGTATGCTACCTGTCTTTGTGCAAGATTTCAAGCAGATCCAAGAGAACCTCACTTAATAGTTATGAAAAGAATTTTCAAGTATCTTAAGGGAACAGCTGATCAGGGATTTTGGTATCCTAGAGAGTCAGACTTTAGACTAATAGGTTACTCAGATGCAGATTTTGCAGGATGCAAAATTGACAGGAAAAGCACAAGTGGAAGCTGCCAATTTCTTGGAGGCAGATTGGTTTCTTGGTTTAGCAAGAAACAAAAGTCAATTTCCACATCAACTGCAGAAGCAGAATACATTGCTGCAAGAAGCTGCTGTGCACAGATTCTTTGGATGAAGAATCAACTATTGGATTATGGGTTAACATTCTTTAAAATCCCTATTTACTGTGATAATCAAAGTGCTATTGCTATGACAGGTAATCCAGTTCAACACTCGATGACAAAGCACATCAACATTAGGTACCACTTCATAAGGGAACATATGGATGAAGGTACAGTGGAATTGCACTTTGTTCCAATAGATCAACAACTAGCAGATATCTTCACAAAACCACTGTGTGAAGCTACTTTTACAAGATTGGTAAATGAACTTGGAATGGTTTCAGGTTCTTTCTCTAAGTCTGCTTAGTTTATGTTCTATTTAATCAGATTTTATGATCAGTATTTACAGATATTACTATCTTTATGTATTCTGTGCTTAAATTGAAAATTTCTTAAAACTGATTGTTATCTGATGAGTATTTCTAAACTCTGATAGTGATATGAATGTTTCTGTGACTATTCAATCCAATGAGGACAACTGTGCTAGATGCTGACCTAGTAGTCTTTAATATTCTAAAGATCCCATATTTGAAGTAATTGTTTATGTGGAAATCTTTTAACACAAGCAAATTCTGATATTGAGCTTAGTTCAATTTACTTTGTGTATCTTATTACTAAGTCAAAAACTAGAATAGTGCTTCTTATCTGTTAAGTTCTGATGTTAGTAAATCTGATGGATGTACTAAGTGCTGATAAACCTCACTTATCAAAAGAAAAAGGAAAAGAAAAAGGAATAAAAATCAGGTACTCCTTTGAGATCTAGAGTAAAAATGTGGAAGGGACGACCCAAGTGCATTGCTGGTATTAAGTAATATGCATCAGGAAAGCAATAAAAATTTTCTTGGTGACTTTTCACACTCTATGATTACTGGAGAAATACTCTGATAATAGCATAAATTCTGATAAGCAGTCGTGACTCACTTACACTGAGAAGCCACTGTAAAATGGAATTTCAAAAGATGTATAAAATGAGCACAAAACAGTTGAGGTAGACTCATGCATGAACTCATTCTAAAGTAGACTTCAGAATCATGACAGATTTTGAGCAAAGTTCTTAGTTATGCCTTATTTCTAAGATGTACTGAAGTGAATCAGACTTTAATCTTTATCTGATATTTAGCTAACTGCACACACATATACTCCATATGAATGATGAAACTTACTGTGGTGATAAATGTTGTTTAAGATGAACAGTTCATGTATCATACTGCATAACTTCTGAGGACAAGTTCTGATGGAAGTTCTGATGATTAAGTTCTGAAGAAACGAAATCAGAATTTGTGTGAAGAATTACAGTAATAGACATTCATTTTTCGAGTTAAGAAATCATGTTCTGATGACTCTTAAGTTCTGATATAAGTCTAAGTTCTAATATTAAAACCTGATTCTTTACTTGACTTATTTGTGGTTAAAATCTGAAACAGTCTTATTTGAAATCAGAATATGTTTAGGTGAGATATTAACAGTCAATATAATTTGGATTAGTGGTACACGTCTATACACGGTAATTTTTACTTGTTTCATGTGCACATTAAATCATGTTTTAAACTTCCAATGGCTGTTTTTATTCTCATCAGTCTAGGGAGACGAGGTAGAATTATTTCTACCTATAACCATTCAATTTTCCTTGCGTCTCTTGGCATTCTCTTGCCTATATAAACCAACACCTCAGTCCAGCCAATACATCTCTCATTTTCTCTCAAACTCTCAAACTCATTTTTTTTTCACTCATCTCAACCATGGTTCATTACAACTTAGTTCTGAACTATGACTCCTTCACTATCACTATGAGGTGTACAAAATGGCAGCAGGAATGGCAGTCACTGCCATTCCTGATGAAATTTGGGACTCAGTTCCCCAAGAGGTTATGACAGACCTCTTGTGTCACGCCCCAACTTAAGCAGCAAATTAAATATAACTATTACAATATTTTTAAAAAAAGTAAACATAACCAACTCCAAGATCTTACAGTTTAGGGTTTGGAACAGCCCAACACTACCATCTATTACAACTGATTTTAAATAGCGAGTCCTCACACAAAACTACTATCTCTTATTCTACCTGAGCTCGAACATAAGCATCAGCATCACAGGTCTTACGGGCAGTCTGCTTGAATCTAACCATAGCTGTTAGCTGTAATATCAGGGTAAAGCACGGAGTGAGCCAAATGCTCAACAAGTGCTAAACAGTACGATACAAAACATAAATCGAGATATACATTAAAGAATGACAATGTAAAGACATAACCAATGATAACGAGAGATAAAACTATGGGTGATGGCATCATTTTGCTTGTATCAAAACAATTTTAAAATCATATCTTAATTAAAATCATTTTATGACGCTACGGATTACAGTCGATGATCAGCCGCGAAGTAATCCCGAACCTCGCCGAGTTCTAAAACATTATTGGGATCCCTAGGCAACTTTTAAGCCTAAAATAAGTGTGGAAAGGACTCGCGTCTCAGTTCAGATCCACTATTCAAAGAAAACATTTATCCCCCTTTGGGACTGAAAATCCACATTTTATTTATTTCAAAAACTGATGTCGATTTATGACCAAAATCTCTTTTAACAGTAAACATTTTTATCAAGGGATTATAGTTCAATTCGAAACACGGGAAATATGGTACTAAATCTCAGGGCCATGATCCACTAAACTTTACTTTATTAGGGTAACTGAAAGGATTTTATATATAAAACTTGGACAAGGAAGTTTAGTGAGGCTATCGGATATTATGAAGGGGTAGTGCCAAACTGGGCTTAAAACAATGGTTTCTCGTCAAGGTGCAAGTGCTAGATCATCAAGAAAATAAGCTTCATGAATACTAAGTGTGTTAAGGTATGAAGAATGATCTTTAACTCAAGATATATCAGAATTGTCAAGCTTTAGGATAAGAAAGAGGGGTATCAATCAATTAGGGACAACTTTGATAAATATCTGGCTTTCAGGTATCAAGGTTAGGTTCTATAGGGGTTCAAGTATCAGGATGAGATATCAATACTTAGGAATCATTAGAATGTTAATCAAGAGGATCAATCACGTATTATAACAACTCTTTATTTTATCATGGCATTCAACTATCATGAAAAGACTTTTGAACTACTTGCAATACGTACTCGAGGGTTCATGGCATTTCTATATGATTCAAAGATGAACATAAGATATGTTGATTTAAATATATTAAAATGACTCAGGATAGTTGCGTCAATATATATAAACTATTTGTTACACAATTGCAGTGAATACGAAGATAGGTTGAATCACTTGCCTTGAGAAAGGCTGGTCTGGTCTGACTGGTAGGAGCAACTGGAAGCTTCACTCGACCTTTATGGCAAGTTTACCCTCGTCTCGAGATCCTACATAAATAATAATAATCCTCATTATAATATATTCTCACCAACTTAACCTATTTACAACCTAAAATTAAACACGGATGACACTTAGGCCTATATGCACTTAATTTATATTCACCTTATAAATATAATTGCACACACATAGCCACATATACTCACATATCATATATTAATACCAAATAACACCATATACACCATAATGCAACACTAGGCTTGGATGATCTCGATTCCCCAACTTAAGTCACTTGGTCGCTAAACTAGACAAAGTCTTCTAATTTTGGCTTCCTAACTCGAGGTGCCTTTACTAAAATATCCAAGACCTATTGACCCTCACTTGGGCCTTTTGCTCTACTGACCTTATACTATCTTACAACTATGGTGGTCAACCTAGATCTCACTCCTAAGTGTTCTAAAACTATGTATTAAGTGAACGTGCTCACTGGTATAAATTTCAGAATGACAACTATGATTTCTTGAGTGCATTAGACACTCTTAAACTATAAGTTTTCCTTCAAAACTCTTACACAAGACTCTCCTGACCTTAGGGCATCTCCCAAACTTGATGTGGCTCAAGGGCCTAGCTTGGGCCTTCTTGGGCCTAAGCTTAAAGTCCAAGGTTCCCCTGTTTTCCTGGGCATAAAACGCCCTGACTTGAATTAACTTGTGACACATGGTTCTAACTCATATCCTATGAACTATGGCTGGAAAAACTTCTCTGACACTCCCTCTAACTAAGGCCCAATAGGGCCTAATGAGGGCCTACCCATGACATGGTCAAATCTCCCTATTTCTAAGTTGCAACAAAACTGTCCCCTGCTGGACAGATTTTGTGATTCTACTTGTGCACCTAACCAAACGACATGCAAACCTCCAACCAACTCCTAAAACCTTTTATATACTCCCAATACTAACTTCTGGTGGCCTGGGCCTCAAAGTTCACAACAAATGCTCATTCAAAACTTCCCCATAAACTAGTGCATCAAATCTGGAAAAAAATGAAAACACCAACTAATCCCTTTCCACCTTAACTCCCACTTAAAAACCAAGCACCCAACTCTTTCCAAAGCAAACCTAGTGTCTTAATGTCCTAAAATAGTGTCTCAATAGAAGGGGAGATCATCCATGCCCAAAAACAACAACATGCAACTAAATATATAATATGCAACTCATGGAAAACACATAACAAGATTTTGGCTAGGCATAAAGTTTTAAATGCTTGCAAAATCGACTTACGCCTATTACTCATCCTTAATAATCATGAAATATAACTTCGTTTAACTATTAATAAGAAATTTATCATGGAAACAATCTATTTTAAGCACACATATTTCAAATTTATAGATTTTTAAACATAACAACATGATTTCGAAAAGAGTAGCATGCAAAACATGGTTGATCATCATTTTAATGTCTTAAAACTAGCATGCATGGCTAAACATAAATATATAATGAAATTTCAGTAGCATTCAAAGGATTTTAAAGCATGATATCTCCATAAAACACTTAGTTAGCACATATACATAATATATCTCATAGAGAGCTCTTGAATTCACAAGAATCAAGAGTTTCTCTTTGGAGATCATATAAGAACTACACATGCATCCATGGAACTTCAACTTCCAAGTCACAAAACACTTGGAAAGTATATAAGATGAATGTAAGTAGAAGATTTACACTTGGGAAGATGAAGAATGAATTGAAAAATGGAAGGGGGTGGGGAATTTGGCCTTCGGCCGAGAGCAAGGGTGGGAGGGGGGAGGAGAAAATTTTGTGGGGTGTTGGAGTGTGGAATGAGTGGAATGACTTCTCCCACTTAAACTTTTGTTTTATGCTTTTTGGTTGACAAATAATGAGTGGAAGTGAGAACTTACAAAAATGTCCTTTAGCTAAAGTTAGGCCATTTTGCATGCAAGGCTAATGTAGTAATTTGGTAATAATCAAATGAGTTAGAGGGGTTGGAAAAGTCTTATTTGCCCTTTGAGAGAATAGAAGGGTGATTTGCATGCAAGGTCTCTTATGTAATTTGATAATTATAACCAATAAAATTTGTAAAGATTTGTTTTTATAAAATAAAATACAAGTTCAAAAATTATAAAATTTATACCATAAAATAACTTGGATTTTTAGAAATTTTATAAAATCACTTTTGAAATTTGTGAATAAAATAACTTGTAAAAGAAAATTTCTCCAAGGTTTAGAATATTCCTTATAAGTTAAAAATAGGGGAAATAAATAAACTCTCGCTTTGAAAAATCATATACTACATAAAGCAAATTTAAAATGCAGAAATTTTTCATTCATACAAGGTACAACCATTAAGTATATTCACTTACGGCTTTAATATCACACAAAATCCATAGATAATATTACATAAAATGCCGGTCGTAACATCTTGTTCTTCTACATGGACTACCATCGCCATCTTAAGCGACTGGAAGAGGAACGGTTGGAAGCTCTCCGACAACAGGAGCATATTATTCATCTTGATCTTCTTTTTGTTGAGAGTAGGAAGAAGAAGTAATATCTACTACTTGTTTCTCTTCACCATCAGCTTTGTCTAGGCTTCTTAGCTTAGGACTAAAGCTGTTGATGTTAGAATTTGTAGCTTAGGACAATCTTGTACTTTTCAGCATGTAATTTGAATTTCATGTAATGTATTTGCTAAATATATTAATGAAATTTTATATTTATGCAAGATTTTGTCTCTGAGTCGTTTGATACTCTGATAACATGTTAAATCCTGATACTAACCATATTCTGATGACCTTTCTAGCTCTGATACAAATCAAGTTTTGATTCTGACGTGGCAGGATTTATTTACTTGATTTATTTTTGGTTTTTCTCTCATTTGTCATATTTTTACAGAATATTGGTCACGCAGTGAAAAAATTTATTAAGAGGGAACAATTTTAAATTTTAAAAATAAAACTGAACTACCTTGATTAATGGGATTACTTGGTAAGTGGAACAGTTTTTCCTTGAAAAACTGCATGTGATAAGTAATGATTACTGAATACATGTGCCCATTAATTATCTTTTACTGCTGCATTTCTGACAGGTGTCCCAACGGTTACTTTTTCTACCGTGTATAAGTAAAAGAGAGAAATGATTGTAAAATCTTTTAATTACTTTCATATTTTATCTCTCTCTCTCTCTCTTTACTTCTATTCTCTCTCATCTACTGACGATTTTTCATACAGACCTTTTCTCAAACACCTTATAGGCAATCTTCTTTCTCACGAATTATCATGGCACCCAAGGACATAATCTTCGATGGAGCAGTGTTTGTTCCTAATAACTTCTCTGCTATTCTTAGCAAGTCAGAAGCACCCTTTGATCTTCACTTCATTCAGGACTTTCTTGCTAGTTCTGATATTGGGTATGCTCTGACTCAACCTGAAGCAGTTTCTGGTACTCAAGTACTGGAGTTCTGGAGAAGCGGTGTGTATGATGATGGTGGTGCTCAAGGGTCCCCAAGTATTATTTTTTCCTCTGGGGAGGATGAGTATGTTGTGACTTTGTCTACCGTTCGACAAGCACTGCAGCAACCTGAGAACTGTGTTTATTCTACTGTTGACGAAACAGTTTTTCAGAACATGATGGCCAGTCTGGGATATGAGAGGATATTGGCAAAGCTTGGCTAGTTGAAGAGATCTTTCATAAGGAGGAAATGGAGTTTCTTCTTTGACTGCATTACCAAGGCTTTTGCAAACAAATGCTCAAATTTCGATGCAATTCCCATATTCAGCCAACAAATCGGGTATGCTCTTATAAATCAAACTGATTTTGACTATGCAAGTGCTGTCTTAGGTTTTATTGGGGACAGAATGAATGAAGATAGATCTACTGTTTATTTTGCTAGATTCTGTCAGCTTATTTATAATTTCTGTTGTGATAACAAGCCCCAAGGTTATGGTGAATTAATTTCATCATTCAGAATAGCTAAAAGAGCTTTTACTGATTTATTATCTACAGATAATAAGAAGGCTGTGTTAAGACCCCTCTTAATTCCTTTATCTGTCAAACAAGCCTTAATAACCTATGATCCTGTTAAGTACACTGCATTATACCCTGATGTTCAATCATCTGAACCTCATCCATCCGCACTTACCACCTCTACTCAACCACCACAAACTTCTCAACCTCAACCATCAGAACCTACAGTGTAGCCTTCATCTTCCAAACCTAAGAGGACTAAGAAAGTATCTCAGACACAACAGAAGAGAAGGAGATTCATTCTGCGAGATGAATCAGATGCCGAGGAACAGGTTCCTGTAATGGTACATATTGTTCAAGAAGCTGAGAAGGTCTCTTCTCAGAAGGATGATGATATTGAGAGTTCTAGGCCTCTAAAAAGGCTTAGAAAGCATAATTCTGATGATACAGCTCCTAAAGTCACCTTAAAAGCTAAAAGATTCAAAATATTGGTAAAAAGGCCTGAAGATTCTGGTAAAGGAATGAAAGCAGCAGCTAAGGAAAGGGATCAGGAATCTCTGATCTCACAAGACCCTGTTGAAGCTCAAAATTCGCCTAGTGCTGATTCAGATCCTCATGCCACTCATCACTCACCACTACATGAGCCAGAATCTACTCATATTCCTACACCTCCAGTATCTCCAGTAAATGCTGATACCCAGGGCCCAAGTGATGAAATTGATAGTCATAACTTGGAAGTGCCTCAAGTTTTGCATCTAGAAGCTCCAACAATTCGAGTCACTCCACCAACAACACCAATTCCTGATGCTGATTTTCATCCAGAATTGCCTACAACACCTTCTCTGCATCTAGATATTGAAGATCAGATTTTAGGTGAGCATCAGAATATGGATGTTGATCAGAACTTAGTTGGAGATCAGTCCTTAGAGGATGATGTTGAAGCATCCATAGCTTCTCATACTGTTCTTATATCAGAAGATGCTGAAGCTGATGACTCTGTAAGTTCTGATGCTGCAAATGTTGATGCTACTGGTAATGCTGCTACAAATGTAAATGATGATGCAGCTGGTCCATCAGGGCATGCACCTCAACAAACTGTTCATAAAGCTGAGATAGTCAAGAAGTTTGTTACAGGGGAAGCACCAGTACCTTGGAGTGAAACTCCTAGAGGACAGGAGTGGACTAAGGAGTGGAACACAGTTACCTTTGTTCCTTCTGAAAAGATTCTTGCTGATCATTTGGTAAAGGCTGATGAGTTGTTAGTCAATGAAGATTTCAAGACACAGCTAAGAGTTACTGCACTTACTATAAGGCACCTTCAAGGTCAACAGTCTGTAACTCAGGCCAAGGTGGACAAGATTCAAGAATCCTTAATGCAGCAAGATACACTTGTCAAGCTGGACAAAAAAAGGTTTTTCAAACCTTCCTTTGACCAAATTACCAACATTGAGAAAACCCAAGAGAAACAACAGTCTCAAATTGATGAAATTTTGAAAAATCAAGCTTCTCAGCAATCTCAACTCAATGAGATCCAATCCTCAGTGGAATTGCTTGTCTCTCTTCTTTTACCTGCTGATGCCAAAAAAGGGGAGAAATTAATTAAGTCCAAATGCAAACCTGATAAGACACTGAAGAAAAAGGATGATGGTAATAACCCGGGAAACTCTGGAATGGGTGGAGGTCATGGTCAAGGTGGAGGTCTCTCATCAAGTAGAGCTGGAACTACAAGTCATAAAACAAGTTCTGATACTGGGAGAAGAATAACTTCTGATACTGGTAAAAGGATAAGTTCTGATGAACTTTTGAATCTTGATAAAGAAATCTCAAGACAGTTATTTCAAAAAGAAAATCCAGGAATGGACTTTGAGAGTCTAATGGAAGAAGAAGCTAGGCTTAAGTTAGAAAATGTCAACTCCAAATCTGAAGCTTCTATTGTTAAAAAGAAACTTCCTACGGCTAAAGGCATTGTAATAAAAGAAAGGACAAATTCTGTGGCAACCAAGGCCAAATCACAATTGCAGATAGATCCAAGGTCCAAGGGAAAGAAAAAGTTGGTGAACCTGTAAAGGTTTATGTGCCTCCTGAGAATAAAGAAATTTCTGTTGAAGATGCTAATCTTACTCTAGATTCAAAGAAGATTTCTAAAACAACCTCTGACATGGCTCAAGTTGTTCAGAGTCAAGATATAGTTAGTTCTGATATAACAATGAAGCAAGCAACCTCTGATATAGCTCAAGTTGACTTGATATCAGAAGATAAGTCAAAGGAAACCTCTGACATTGCTCATGTTAAATCCTCAAAGTTACTCCTATCAGGATTCACTAAAGCCAAACAGACTCAACCTTTGAAGACTGTAGCAAGTGGTTTTGAAGCAAGAGTGGTTACTGGAAAGGAAGCAAGAGATAAATCTGGATTGGGTAGTGCTGATGAAAGAAGAGTGCATAACACAACCAATGATCCAACTTCCTTAAGTGAACCAGGTGTTGGAGCAACTCCTGAAAGATTGAATCAACTAGAATCTGTGTAGATGGTCTACCATACCTTCTTGAAAGAACACATCTTGTTATATTTCATGACAGATGGAAGGGTTTACCATATAAGGGAAAATGCTATACCACTGAAGTATTTTGAGGAACTAGAACATGTTTTATTTTTACTTCAAATGAATGACAGAATAACAGAAAGTGCTGTAAATTATTTGAAGATTCAAATTCAGAGATAGAAAAGGCTTTATTCTGTAAAGTCTGACAACACACACTGTCCAAAGTACAGAGATCACAAGGGTGATATTGTTGATATGAAGCCTAATACTGCAAAGATCAGAATATATCTTGGTATTAAGGGACTTGAATTCAATCTAGAGTCTGACAAAGCCTATGTCATCAGACTAGATCAGGAGTTGAGAAAAGCGAAAATTAATGATCTCAGATATGCTATCTTCCAAACTGGTGAAGATACTGCAGAGCTTAAAGATGCTAAAAGGAGGATGATTGATGAACTCAGATATGCTGAGAGATGTTTGTTAAAGAACTATCCCAGAACAACTCCTGACATCGAAGAGATCAGAAATTGAAGCCAAGTTGAAGATCTACAACTGCGTAAATTCTGATGAGTATACAGACTGAAGTTGTTATCAGAAGTTAAAGTTGGCAAAGCTTTAAGGATTGTAAGTTGTAGTTATCTAGTCAAATTCTCATGCATTTGTACTTAATGTTTTTGACATCATCAAATATCTATTGAACTTGTATATTATGCTAATTTACAAGTTGGGGGAGATTGTTAGATATATTTGATAATGTCATGTCTAATATGATTTGTGTTTAGTTTTCAGATCTTATTTAAACAGGAAAAATCAGTACTTAACTAAAATCAGCACTTATACTGAAAACATAACTTAAGTTATCAGTACTTAAGGTCCAGGAGATAATTATCAGAAGATAATATCAGGACTTAAAGGAAACTTTCAGATAAGGAAGGCGGCTGATAGAAAGGAAAGAAGATCAAGACAAACGTAAGAAAAGATATCCATGAAGAAGGAATTCTATGAAGAATAGAATACTTGGAAGAAAAGATAACTGATTGATATATCTTAGGAAGCAGAATTATATTTCATATCAATTAGCGATTATCTTGTAATATAAACACAGACATAGGGTTTACACTATAAGTGTTATCATTATCGAGAATATTATTCATTGTAACCCTAGTAGCTCTCGTGATATTTGTTCATCACTGAGAGAGGACAATTCCATATTATAACAGAGTTTATTATATTAAATAAAAGTCTATTTTCTGTTACTTGAGTTCTTTAATTTGATTTGATTGTGATAAACACTGTATTCAACCCCATTCTACAGTGTGTGTGTGTGACCTAACATGGGGGAAGATGAAAACCAGCATAAAAAGTTTCTTTATATAGACGGATGGCCCTAGGTTTTGGGTAGCAATCCTTATCATTGGGCCTGGGGCCTCAGCCCTATAAGGAGCAGAAATGCCAAACAAACGAGCTATGGTGCCTACTTTTTCAGAATCATACCTAGAAGGGTAGTTATATACATCTAAATGGAGTATGTTAGGAAAAGCTTCACCAAATTATGTTAAAAGATCCCTAAGAGAAATAACAGAAGCATGAACTAGGGTTTTTTTACCTTGATTAGCCCTGGAAGGGCGGGGAGCGGCCTGAGGAGGCTGAGAAAGGGAAAAGTTGGAATCTGCCATTGATATTCTTGCGAAGAGTGCTTGAAAACCCAGAAATCCCTTGACGGTAGGGAAGGAGATGAAGATTCAAACAGAATCTTCAAATAGAACCCAGAAGACAGTGAAGACTACGGTGGCAAAAGAAGCCGGAAATCGCCTTATGATGGCAAAGAAAGAGAGAAAGTATTGCAGAGAAAAAATTGCAGAGAGAATTTTTGTGGAAGTAAAGTTTGAGAAATAAAATCACACTCTACTCCTTATATAGCCCTCCACGAGGGAACTCAACCATTGTTGGGCCAAGAGGAGTTGGGCTTGTCAAATCACAAAGGGCGGAAAGCCCATAAAATTTAAAATTTGGAATATTCTATAAAATTCGAGAATACTCCAAAATGTTCTCTACAAAAAATACAAGAGCCTGTACGTATATAATAACCTGAATTTTTGAAAAATCATAAAAAGTGATAAGGACGTGTAACCATGCCAAGAAGACATCATTCCTAGGCGTGGTACCAAATATGTCTCCTAGGCGGGGGTGACCCACGCCTAAGATGCATGGCACCTTAAAAAGCCCATTTTCTGATTATTTAATTAATCAGAAATGGGTTAAAATCAGAAAAATTGCTGAAAATTCCCAAAAAATAGGAAAAAATAAGCAAAATATCCCAAAAATTCAGGAAAATTAGAAAATAATTTTTAAAAATAATTTTTGATGAAATATTGTGAAAATTTGAGGAAAAATACCCTTAAGTACCTGAATATTCTTGAAAAATAAAAAAATTGTGGAAAATATGCAAATAATTCCTGGAAAATTAGGGAAGCCCATAAGGATGAATTCCAAAGGGAGCATCATTATAAATGTGTAGCTCGCTCCACACTTTACGATAAAAATGATAGCCAGAAATAGTATAAACTTTAACTTCTGCGAAATCTTTGTCAGGTTTCACAAAAGTTGGGGGCAAATGATGTGAGCCTGAAATTAGCCTAGAAATATAACTAATGTTGAAATAATTAGACCCGATATAGTCCAATAACGAAGCGCAATTAATGAGGCCCGAAGCCTTAAATAAGTCTGATCAGTGATGTAACTCTATGGAAAATAGCCTTGAGGGCACCTAAACCAACAAGGAGTCTGATTCCTTCATTCTAGGACTTCAAAGTGTATCCAAATTCGGAGACTTATTCATCAAGTCTCCCAACCCTAGTCCAACTCAAGGACCTCCAATATCTATATAAAGGGTCTTACCCCTCAAATTAGAACTATATTTTTTGCTTGATTCTCTAAACTCCCAGAGATACGTAAGCAACTTGTGAAGACAAATTGAAGCTGTGAAACACAAGAGCAACCATTAAAGGTCTTGAGCTCTCAAACCCTGGCAATAAATATTGTAATAAATACAATCTAGTTTTTATCCATAACAGTAACATTTAAAGGTTCCAAAATGACCACAATAAAAAGCTTAAAAAAATTTATATATAACACGCTACATCAAGTAGCGTGAGGTATATTAAAAAATAAATAAAAAATTGAAAACGCTACAAGTGAAATACATAAATAAACATTATTCAACAAACAATGTCTAAGTAACTCACGGAGAGACAACTACCTAAATGTAGGGCTGTTCACGAACCAAGCTGTTCGTGAACAAGCTCGAGCTTGGCTCGTTAAGAGCTCGTTCAGATCGGCTCGTTCATAAAATCGAGCTCGAGTTCGAACACATAAATGTGTTCGTTAAGCAAAATTAGCTCGATCCGAGTCTTAATATGTTCGACTCGAGCTCGGCTCGAACTCGGCTCGAACTTGTTCGGCTAGGGCTCGTTCGTTAAAAACTCGAAAAAAATGATGATTTTTCAACCCTTAGATTAGATAGATGAACATATATACAGAGAAAGCAATTGAAAGAATACAATACAAGTACAAGTTCATCTACACCCATTTATAAAAAATCGATGACAATCCTACCCATCATTCTCATCTTCAATCAATTTCATGTATCCAAAATCCTTCTTCACATCCGCGTACTCCATCCCACCACTACTATCCCGTACACGATACAACCGAACTCTCACCATCAAATATTACCTAATCCTCTTCGACCCTTGCTATAATTTACTGATACAATTATATTTATTATTTGTCTAATTGTGTTTGTGTATGCTCAGGAATTAGGTCGTAAAGATTGGCCTATGAGTGGTGAGGATTGAAATTTTAGGATTTAGGAAAAAAAATTGCACGGATGAGAGAGTTTAGAGACAAAGTAGTATAAGTTTAGGTTTAGATATTAGGATAACTGGGTTGGTTTTGCATCTAACCTGGGCTTCAATTAGCTAGTCTAGGCGCGCGAAGTTATTTTTTTTTAATTTGTTAACGAGCTGCTCAGTTACAGCTCGGCTTCAGCTCGGATCATTTTTGTTCACGAACAAGCTCGTGTCGGCTCGTTAGTTAACGGGCTCGAGCTCGAACACATTTTCTTGTTCGATAAGCAAGCTCGGCTCTACTCGGTTTTTCAGAAAAAATGAAAGCTCGGCTCGTTTATCTTAAAACCCGGTTCAACTCGGTTCGTGAACAGCCCTACCTAAATGCCTACTAAATTTACCTATGGGTGAAGCTTATACCCTAGATACACCAAAAAATTGGAAAATACTGATAAATAACAGTTGGAGAGCCTCCTGACTGTAAGTTTACACATGAGGCTTAGTTGTATCAGCTAGTTACACCTTAGGCTGGGTACAATGGTAGGTTTATGGTCATACTGATGTAATTGAAAATGGTTATTTTGGGATTTTCTCTATTTTAGAGTTCGATAACATCATGTATGGTCATTTAAAGTCATAAATATGTTATCGAGAGACCGCTTCGTTCAGTTCAAAATTTGAGTATTTTTCATTGAACAAGGTCATTTTTATTGTATGTCTTTGTTCAATATTGTTTCTAGTTTTATTAATATAAAAGTGTAAATTTAATTTTGGCTAATTTGAGTATTTATTATAAAACTGGGTCGCTTTTATTCTATATATTTGTTCAATGTTGTTTCTCGTTTTATTGATATAAAAGTGTAAATTTAATTTTGGCTAATTTAAGATCTTTTAAAATTAATTAAGCCGCAAAAATACAATTTGTATTAGTATATGCAGTAATTTGGTATTTGTTGTGCAAGACATGCCTGTACATAACAAGACTAAGTCATTTTGACAACCCTAAGAATCAGTTGTATGATAATCTTATTGTATTTTGTATTTATAATTCTTGAGTCTATAAAAGTGTTAAGAAAATTAGACTGAAGAATTTTTCTATAAACAACCATCAAGCTAAGGAATAAACTCTAGAAGAAGAAGATCAATCATGATCATGCCTCAAAGGGAAATGTAGAAGCTTGGAATTGAATAATGTTATTTTTGGAAAAATATTCTAAGTCTTATATCGACAAGTCACATATCAAGATATATAGAGATGTCTATCGAGAAGTCAAAAATGACTTGTAGAGAAGTCTAATGATATATCGACAATTCAATCTGCTTGTAGAGAAGTGAAGATATCGACAAGTCAAGATCTACTTGTAGAGAACTGGAGATATCGATAAATAAAAATCTACTTGTAGAGAACTAGAGATATCGACAAGTAAAAATCTACTTGTAGAGAACTGGAGATGTCGACAAGTCAAAAGCCTATGTAGAGAACTGGAGATATCGACAAGTCAAAATCTACTTGTAGAGAATTGGAGATATCAACAAGTCATAATACTTATAAAGAAATAGAGATATCGATAAGTCATTCTACATATCGATACGTGACTTTTCTGAACAGTAAAATAGATCTTGACAACAGCTTTGAAATTCAGAATATAAACAACTTGAAGATCCAAGATTATCAGTCAACAAATAATTCTATCCTTGAATTGGAAAGGCTACAAATGCAGTTTGAAGAATTCAAGATCAAGGGCCAAGATGAACTGGATAAAAAAGGGTCACAGACCTGTTAGATTGTATGAAGATTTACTTCACTTAAAGTGGAAAAAGATAAATAGATTTTATAATATGTGTTAGTCTATTTTAGTATAATCTTTTTATGCCATGCATGTTGCTCTATAAAACATGTCACGAGTTCTTTGTTTAGAAGTAACAAAACAGATCTAGAAATCTTGTATTCTCTCAAGAGAAGTAGCTGTGTTTTTATTATTCAATAACACGGATTTGTAGCACAAAAAATTTGGTTTAAATATAAATGAAGTGAGTTTTGATAAATTACTTGTGTTCTTTACATTCAGTTATTTAATACTATAAAATTATTACCCAACTGTTGAGTTCCAAAACCTAAACACTATTTAATTTTTAAGAGTTGAATCAAGAAAACACATTCACCCTCCTGTGTTGCACTTTATACCTAACAAGTGGTATCACAACAAAATTAAAAAGTAAACACATTAGATCTTGATAGTATGAGTGCACAGAAACTTAGAAGTATTGAGATTCATGTCTTTGATAAAGTGAACTACACCCTATGAAAAAAAATGATGTTGTTATCATGATGGCTAATCCACTATATCTTGAAATTCTCAAGCATGGACCCTTCATTCCTATGGTGAGGGTACCTCAAGCTACTGATAGTGACATGGTCATTCCTGGTCACATTGCTCCTAAGGATCCATCTACAAATATCGAACTGAAAAAGGAGAAAGTTTCACTTGACAGTAGCTTGCAACTCATTCTTATTGAATCTCTTGATAATGTCATGTAAAACAACATTATCAACTGTGATTCAGCCAAGCAAATCTGGGAAAAGATAGAGATTCTGTGTGAAGGTACTAAGGAAGTGAGCTCAAACCAAAGAAGGATTCTTGTTTCATAATATAAGGGTTTCATGGCTAAACCTAATGAAAGCATTACTGAGGTTTTTAAAAGGTTCAACAAATTGATAAATAATTTTTAGCTGCATGACAAGTATTATGAAGCTGAGGAGGTCAACCTAAAATTCTTGATCACTCTTCCTAACCATCTAGAATAAAAGATCTGTGCAATAAGACAAGGGAGAGATTTATGGAGAATAACATTGGATATTTTATATGACATTCTTAAAACCTATTAGCCGAAGATGATATAGAGAAAATCATTAAAGCCGAGTCAAGGTCATGTTGTAGATGTGTCATGTGCCTTGATAGTTAATTACAAGAAAATTCATGTAGATGAAATTGAATCTCAGACTCAAGTTATGCAACCTGTTATGCAGAAGAATAAGGAACCTCAAAAGCAAGTCATTCTAGAGTTGGAAGAGGATGAGTATTACACTTTTGATGAGTTGGATGAAATGGACCGGTCTATGGCCTACCTGTAAAGAAATTTTTCAAATATAAGAGTCAAGAAGCCTGGGTACTTCAAGGGTAAAGATCAAACATCCTACAACAACAACTGGAAAGGAAAAACTTAGATAAATGTAACTGGAAAATGTGGTTATAAGTCAGCATCTATGGATAGATCAAAAATTAGATGCTACAACTATGATAAACTTGGTCATTTTACCACAGAATGCAAGAGCCCAAGAAGGTGAAGAAAGATAAGGCATATTTAGAGCTTGAAGCTAAGTATGAAGAACTTTTGAAGAAACAACAAGGAAAAGTTTATATTGCTGAAGGAAAGAGTTGGGAGGAAATAGATGATGAAGATGATGGTGAAGAATATGGAAATTATACTCTCATGGCCTTGGAGGAAGGAGAGTCATCTGTATCAAAATATGAGGTATATCTCGTAACCACTATTGAATTGAATGTTTCACAATATTAAAAAAATGTTGAAAAGATGAATGTAAAAATGTTTCACATTAACACAAGCATGGTGCCTGCTATTGAGAAAATGAGTAGGCTGTCAAAAGTAGATGAACAACTTGAAATTGAGAATCTAGAACTAGAGCTGCAGCTTATAAGTCTAGAACCAGTCAGACAAGAAAATGAATATCTGAAAAATAAGCTGGAATGTGCATCGGAAGTAGAAGTTGTGTTGAGAGATAAAATTAAGAAAAATGATCTTAAGCTTAAGTCATTTAAAAATGTATCTCAATTGGTTGGTCAATATCATGAAAAGAACAAGTCCTATGCTTATATAGCTTTTGGATTGGACTGTGAGGCTGGTCCATCTTTAAAGAAAAGTCAAATTGACAAGGAAATGAAAGTATGAATAAAGAAGTTCCTATTGTGTTTCAAAAGGTGAATGCACCCTTGTTCAAAGTCTGTGAGGTGAATTTCAGTGAAGATGAGCTTATCATCAAGCAAGAAATTGCAGATGAAGATGAAGAAAAGAAAAATGCCAAACCTACTCTCAACACTGAATGTGAGAAAAAGACTGAAGCTAGTTTAGTCATCAAAACACCAGTAACTGAACTAAAAAATGAAAGCACATGAAAGAAAAAGAAGAACATAAATGGGAAGATAGATGTCAACAAAAGAAACAAATATGCCTATGTTGCATATGCTCCAAAAAAGCAGTGTCAAAGACGTGGCTCAACAAATCACCTAACTCTGTCTTGGTAAAAAGATTGTTAGTGAGCCAAATTAAGGAGACTGCAAGTACAGTGAAGCTCAGACTGATGACCCCTACTTTTTATCTGATAAGTTTGATTGCATTCGATGCACCATAAAAGGTATGACTAGCTGTCATAAGTTGAGAAAACACTACTAGAAAAAGTGCATTAGACATTGCCCTTAGACATCGGTTGTTAATGACACCAATGTTAAAAGATTCTTTTGTTAGTGTTTGTGCCCTAGAGACAACACTATGATATTTTAGTTTAAGACATTTGGATTATTAATGTTTATGTTCTACCGATTATTCCCTTTATAAATTATTAATTCTTAATTTACTGTGATATAAATGTTAGATTAATAAATATCCTTGGAATATAATATGCAATTCTATATCTCTAAGTACGCGACTTAGAAATGAGATTATGAGAATAGTATCAATATTCCTAAAGGTCCCTGGTCAAGTATTATTATTAAGGGACAATTATAATGCATTAAGACTGATGTGTTTGTTGACTGATGATCATATCTCATTGATCATAGGTATAGTGATACTAAAGTCAAAGACACAGGCATATGTATATGTTCATGGTGCTGGACATACCCAATGTGAGATTCTACATGTCTGTTGTGTCATAAGTAATTCTCACAGTGATAATAATGTAATGGTACTTAGACCTGAAGTCATTATATTTCTATACGAGAATTAATATACATTAATTCCATTAAAAGTTATCCTTGACCGTGTAATGATAAAAGTGGACATTGGGTATATTATGAATCGCATGAGAAATATGAATGATCTAGATGGGATTTAACCCTCCTATTTTAGGAGTGATATTATTGGCCTCTTGTGTGAGCTAGACTATGAAATGCGTGGCCACGCTCAAATGTTAATTTGATATGATAGTCTACTCATTGATCAAGGAAACTTGGATTAAACTATGACGGGGATGACACATTACATGCCTCTAGTTTAATCTATAATATTTGGTTAAAGGGATTATATTACATTGTGCATTATTCATGAAAGGTTAGATCGATCACTGATTGAATTATTATTACTTGGATAGCAATGATGTAGTACTAGATGCCACTCATTGTTTACGATTTTAAATTAGATTTAAAATTCATTTCCAACGTAATAATAACCTATAGGGTCACACACAAAGAATGCTTGAAGGATTATTTAATTTAAATTGGATTTAAATTATATTAAAGTAATTTGAATTATTTATAATATTAATTAAGTATGACTTATTTAATTAGATAAATATTGATATTCGAATTTACTAATATTAATTATGAAATTCATTTGTTAAATAATTAAGTGTGACTTAATTATTATACAAATAGGAATTTTGAATTAATAATAACTCCTAATTAGTTAAGAGTTATAATTCTTATTATACTTTCTATATAATATCTCTTGTGTGGCTGATTTTGTATAAAAGACTTTTACTAAAACCCTAGCCACCAAGAGATAAGATGGAGAGAGCAAGAAGAAACGAGTTTATGCTAGTACACATTCTGTAATAACCCCAAAATTTTGGACTTTTTGTAACCCTTATGAATAGTGATTTTGCTGATTATGCTGAATAAGAAAACTTTTCAGGCCACACTTTGTAGGGGTTCTTTTATTGTTATTCTGAGATCTTATTAGTACTCTATATGGTATATAAGTGTATGTAAAGATCGTCTGAATCCAAATTCGAACACTTTGATTTTTCCCAAAAATCCACCAGATACCGAAAGAATTGAGTATAAGGTAACAGGATAAAAAGGATTTAAATTCAAGGATTATAAGAGAGGATCATAAAAGGAATATAATGTATTGAGAAAGATTAAGGGAACCCAAGTAATAAGATCCCGGGTATGATCCCTCAAACGATAAACGAAAACGAAAGTTAAAGAAACCGTATAACAGATCAGTGATCATTAGCCAAGTAATTAGGAGTTAATCAAAGAGGTTAGTGATGATGATGTCATCACATTAACAAGAAGAAGACAAGTGTGGGAAGATGACATAAGAGGATAACATAAGCATGACCAAAAGGGAAGGAATTGTTGGTTGATTATAAGCCACACAAATTTTACTATGGTTAAAAGGTTAATTAAACAAAACAAAAACAAAGCAACCAAGCCAAAACAAATCAAAAACACAAAACACAAAGTTGACTTTCATTTTCCAAGCCAAGAAGCTCTCGGCTTCATCTCTTTTTCAAAGAAGAAAAAATTCAAATTCAAGTTCCAAGCCTTGTTAATTAGTGAGGAAATTATCCAAGGTTCCTTGTACATAGATATAGATATCCTATGAATCTAAGCTTCCAATTCCTTCACAATCTCTTCCAATAATTCATGGAAGAAAAGAGTGAATAGTGTTTTTCAAGAACTTGAAATTTTGATCTTGTGTTTTTGTTTAGATAAAGCTTTAGTAAGGATTTTCCAAGGTTGTTTCAAGCTCATTAGTTACTCCTACTCTCAAGGAAGGTATAATCTCTTAACCTAGCATTATTATTGAATGTTAAGAGCATGTTATGAGTAGTATAGTTCATGAGAAGCATGGTTATTTAATATTTAGAGATTGGTTGGTTTTGTAATGTTTTTGGAGTTGTAAATCTTGATTATAGTTAGTGAACTTTGTTAGGTCCCAATGTGTTTGTAGAAGGGGGGTTGAATACAAACAATACCGAATAATCGAATTTAGTGCGGAATAAAAAATTGAAACAAAATTCAAGTTAAATAAAAATATTATTAAACTTGAAAGGTGTTACAACAACGGTATCGATTACAAGGGATTAATCTCAAATTAATTATTACAAATCTAGAATAAATTCGACATGAACTTTTTCTATTTTTGCAATAAAAAGATTCAAATGCTAAACGCAATTTGAGATTAAGTTCTAGGGATTATGATCCGCTAGATAGTTACACAAGAACAAGAGAATGATTTCTAATTGTTTGGATTTAACTTTAATAACTAGAAATTATGATCTTAAATTCAGCAGATTAAGAGATGATATGTTTTTCAGCTTCTGCTTTTCTTTTTGTTCTTGAACTGGTTGACTTCTGTTGGATGGATTTCTTTTGTCTTCTGCTGCTTCTGTTTTATATTTCAATCAACAGAATAGAATTGAACTGGCAAGACAATCGGTTGAACTAGCAAGACAATCCTCCTTCCAGTATAACTTTCGGTATGACAATCAGTTTAAGCTAGTATGACTTTCGGCAAGACTATTGAATGAACTAGGAAGACTATCAAACTGAACTAGCGAGACTATCTCCTTCCAGTAGAACTTTCGGTGAGATAATTGAAATGACTTGGCATGATAATCGGTATGACAATCCAGATTGTCATGCTAGTTCAATTTCAATTGTCTTGCTGAATTAAAACTGATTTTAATCCAATTAAAATTCTAAAAATTCTTAATATTAATTCAGAATTAATTAATCAATTAATTCAATTAATTAATGAATTAATCTTTGCAGATATAATTTATTTTCTTAATTAAATTATATGATTTAATTAATTAATAGAGAATTAATAATAATCTTGAGCAGCAACCACTCTTCTGAAAATCTTTCTGAAAATCACTAAGAATTATGAATCAATTCCATCACTTCAATGTTGACACTCGATGTACTGTCTGGTTCATGAGTGACTAACTTCTGTGACGTTTTTTCATGTATTGACTTTGACACTTTGATTTTCTTCAGATTAAATCCTTGTAATTCTCTGATACCCTGACGAGATCTCTGTCACTTGATTAAATCCACAATCTTGATTTGTATCACTGAGGCTTCATCAATTTCTTGAACTTCTTCCAGTGAAGTAATTCCTCAAGTCTATAGATGAACCTTGTTTCTAAATCCTTTGACAGATGTTACTTTGTGAGATCTCTTTGGTGGTAGATCCACTATTTACTTATTACATTCTTATTTGAGTTGAGTTAAATCCTCGAATATACAAATAGGCTATGACATATGCCTTACAATCTCCCCCTATTTGTTTGTTAGACAATAACAATAAATACCTAGAGGATAACTCAACTAACAAATAAGAAAAAGATATAAACAGAAATGCAAAGTAAATAGCAGAAAAGTTCTGGATAACATTTAACATTTTCCAGATTCCAAATAGATGTTCCTCTAGACTGGACATATCTTCAAGTAGTTTCATCTTCTTTTGTACAACCACATTTCCTGTTGAGAAGCACATATCTCTCTTGCTTCTCCCCTTATGAGAATCAACTGATTAAAGAAGATCACCTTCGTTTACCACGTCTCCCGTACAATAGGATCCGCAGATAAAAACCAATGGTACTCCCCTTTTAGAAAACAGCTTCTTCCCTTACTAAGAAATCACCTTGTGTTTACCACCTCTCCCGTACAATAGGATCCGTAGTTACAAACAACAATGGTGTGGTGTAGTGCACATATGTAGGATCTTTTTCTTCCTCACTGCTATTTCTCCCCCTTAGTTGAGGAATCCTCCAAACTATTACTTAAGCTTTTATCTCCCCCTTAGAAAAGGAATGTATGCCGTTGTCTGAAGGAATTCTCATATTTCACTTGGTTGGAAAAGAAATAACAAGTAGTTTCTCTTTCTTCCTCACTGTGAGTATGTGATTCTGTTTTGTGTACCTCACATGTGTTTCACTCTTCTCTCCACTCGTGTTTACACTCATTCTCATAAGTGTATCACTCCTCTCATAGCTCCAACATTCAGCTGTAGCTGCAAGGAAAATCACCTTATCCATCCTTAAGGAGGTCACAGGTGGTGCAATGGGAGTTGGCAAATCCCCATCCTTGTTAAACTCGTCAGATGAATCTGAGTCATAATCTAAAGTTGCTAGTTTCCCTTTTAGGGTTCCAGATTTGAATCTTGGGAAGGTAAACAATGATCCAACGAATTTAGCATAAAGATCAAAGTTCCCTTCTAATGTCTATGAAGACATTTCCTTGTGACTCATCAGGTAATATCTGAATCATTGTCAACAAGTTGCCGATCTGCATCTATGTCAGATCCATTATCCGCAGATGCATCCAGGGGATTTAAGACTGGGGAGGTAGACACTGACCACTGACATATGGCTTTTAGATCAGTATCCTCTCCTAATACCTGTAAAGGCAATTGGTCCATTAACGAACCTTTAACAATCGAATCTGACCTTAAAATGGTCGAAACTCTTGTTTCCGTCAACTCATCCTTTGTGTGTGTAACCTTTCCTTGTGCATCAAGAATTATTTATGTTTGAGGTGGTGACACTACATCAGATACCGTGGCCGACAGGTAAATTTCAATAGACGCACCCTGTTGAGAGGATGAATCTAGTAACTGTTTTTGTGCCTTTTCAGCCATTACATCTTTTTGAGAAGATGTATGGGAGCTAGCAGTTGTCTCGGTTTAAATACTACTCATCTATGTAGGAGACAGAGCTACTGGGTTGACTACAGAACCTTCCTTATGTGGTGCACTAAGGCACTATCTCCCTCACACTCATTCATACTACATTTAGTGGTCAGAGAGTGTTGGTTGGTTCTGTTTCTGTGTTTGTCTTTACAGTCTGGGATAGATGTTGTGGGTTTTCAACCTCATGACTGCCAACAAAAGAAAGTCATTGAAGACTGAACCTGTATCACAGAACATATGGCAATAGAGAGATAAAATGTACTTAAGATCTATTATGAATGGAAATTATACATTTAATCTTTTGAGAGAAATGATGTACAATAGTGATTTCAAAGGATTTTACATGAAATAAGAAATCACTAATGTAGAAAGAAGTTTGAGTTCAATGATAACATTACCAGCTTACAAATAGCCATATCCCTCAGATAAACCTATACTGTTATCTCCAAAGGTAACCAGTGGACCAGCTTTCTCAACCACATTTGATAGCAGGGCTCTATCTCCGGTCATATGTCTTGACGATCCACTGTCAAGAATCCACACTACCGGTTCCACCTGTTTAATGCCCTGCACTACAAATGGATTAGACCTTCTTCGGAACCCAAACTTGGTTGGGCCCGACATACTTGTAGAATTGACCTTTGTCAAGAAAAACAACATTCTTAACTTTAATGGTCTCAACTTTCTCAATGACTGAACATTTGACCTTGTAAACAGCCTTAACAAATTTCTATTTAGACTTAGGCATAAATGTCTCCTTTCTAGCCTTAGAAGGACTAGCAGCCTTAGACCTATCATGCTTCATATTATTCACATGCTGACGAGGAGTAGTCTTATCACTAGAAACATGCTTACCATTAAAATAAGCATACATCAAATTAAAAGCACAAGACATACAATTAGCAACACCACATGCTTTATGAGAGGGATTAACAACAGGCAAAATATGCATGGTAGACATGGCAGTTTTGTTATCAAACTCATGTGTGTCTGAGTTAGTCTCAGTTGCTTTCACAACTTTGACTGGAACTTTCGACACACTTGACTTGGAAACAACCTTCTCATTAGCAAGATCTTCAGCACGCATTTCTTCTTGAATAATAGAGGAGGTCGTATCAAATGGTTCAGCAATTGATCTTTTATAGAGGGGTTCATCAACACCCTTAAGCACATGTGGTACTTCCCTACCTTTAGCACATACATGAGGAGGGGAGTTTATGCCTAATTCTCCAATAGCAGCATTATAATCATAACCTATTCCAGATGTTTGATTAACAGCTTGCTTACTGTAGAACTCTTTAGCCTTCGAACAAGAATTGAAGTAGGCTCTAACCTTAGTCTCAAGACCGGTGATCTTGTCTTTGAGAATAGTTTCGAGTTGTCTATAATAGTTAACTCTATTATCTAGAAAAGATACTTGTTCTTTTAACTTATCTTGATTAATGTGCACAAGTCTTAATTCATTGACCTCTTTCTCAAGGTCTTTGATCTGCTGACTTAACAGTTCATTATCACAACCAGCACAATCTAAGGAACCTCCTAGATGATAAACTAATTCAGCATCAGTAAATTTTACCTCTTTTCTTGACGATGAAACTTTTCCATCAATAGACATAAGAGCAAGATTCTCATCTTCTTCATCTTCACTATCAGTATCATCCCAGCTTCTTCCCTTTTCCAGGTAAGCCCTTTCAGAGTTAATCTTCTGATTTGAATCATAAGAGTTCTTCCTTACTTGCTTTGGCTTCCTGCATTCTGTGGCAAAGTGTCCCAACTCATTGCAGTTATAGCATCTAATGGTGCTCCGATCAACCATCCCTGTTTTGTATCCACCACTACTGGTGTTAGAGGATGAAGATCCACCTGTCTGGAATCTGTTGTAGTTGGACTTGTACTTGAACTTGGGATTTCTCTTGAATCTGACATTGGAGAATCTCTTGACAATCTGGGCCATTGACTCATCTTCCAATTGCTTCAGCTCTTCCAAGGAATAAAAGTCATCACTGGATTAATTTGTAGTAGGAGGATCATATTCTGCTACTAACACATTTTCCTCAGCCTTGGAAAACTGTACCATTCTCTCCGACTGTTGAGATTGTTGTTGTTATTGACCTTCAGCTACAAGAGCAGTAGATGTGCTGACCATTCTATCTTTCCCGTAGACTTCCTTCTGCTGAATCTGCTCCAACTCATAGGTTTTTAACATACCATAGAGTCTATCCAAAGAAATCTCACTCAGATCTCTAGCTTCTCTTATGGCAGTGAATCTATGTTCAAGATGAGTTGGCAGTGTTAAAAGGAACTTTTTGTTGACCTCCCTGATTGAATAATATTTTCCATTTATGTTCAGGTTGTTGATTAATGCATTGTACCTCTCAAACACTTCAGTAATTCCTTCTCCTGGATTGGATTTAAAATGTTCATACTCAGAGGTTAGGATCTCCAACTTGTTCTCCCTAACTTCCTCTGTACCTTCATTAATCACCTCAATAGTTTCCCAGAGGTGTTTGGAATTTTTACAGTTCATCACATGTCTGTTCATCAAGGGATCAAGGGAATCAACTAAAATTAACTGAAGGCTGGCATCCAAGGAGGCTTCTTCTTTTTCAGCAGGAGAAAAATCCTTAGGCTCTTTTGGATAGGTTCTATCTTTGGTAATCACAACATCATCTACTATCACCTCTGGTTCAATAGCCATCAGAGTTTTTGGACCCTTCTTTAACAAGTTCAGATATTTGGGATTTGCAACTTGTAAGAACATGACCATCTTCTTCTTCCACATGATATAATTTTCTATATCAAATAGTGGAATTTTAACGGTTCCAACTTTTTGTGAAGTCATTATAATTTTTTGAATGAATAAAAATTCAAGGAGTTGAAAAATCACAAAAGTCTCGGATCTTGATTTGTTCGTTAATCAGAAGGCTCTGATACCAATTGTTAGGTCCCAATTTGTTTGTATAAGGGGGGGTTGAATACAAACAATACCGAATAATAGAATTTAGTGCGGAATAAAAAATTGAAACAAAATTCAAGTTAAATAAAAATATTATTAAACTTGAAAGGTGTTACAACAACGGTATCGATTACAAAGGATTAATCTCAAATTAATTATCACAAATCTAGAATAAATTCGACATGAACTTTTTCTATTTTTGCAATAAAAATATTCAAATGCTAAACGTAATATGAGATTAAGTTCTAGGGATTATGATCCGCTAGATAGTTACACAAGAACAAGAGAATGATTTCTAGTTGTTTGGATTTAACTTTAAGAACTAGAAATTATGATCTTGAATTCAGCAGATGAAGAGATGATATGTTTTTCAGCTTTTGCTTTTCTTTTTGTTCTTGAACTGGTTGACTTCTGTTGGATGGATTTCTTTTGTCTTATGCTGCTTCTGTTTTATATTTCAATCAACAGAATATAATTGAACTGGCTAGACATCGGTTGAACTAGCAAGACAATCCTCCTTCCAGTATAACTTTCGGTATAACAATCAGTTTAAGCTAGTATGACTTTCGGCAAGACTATTGAATGAACTAGCAAGACTATCAAACTGAACTAGCAAGACTATCTCCTTCCAGTAGAACTTTCGGTGAGACAATTGAAATGACTTGGCATGACAATCGGTATGACAATCCAGATTGTCATGCTAGTTCAATTTCAATTGTCTTGCTGAATTAAAACTGATTAAGTCATATAATTTAATTAAGAAAATAAATTATATCTGCAAAGATTAATTTATTGATTAATTGAATTAATTGATTAATTAATTCTGAATTGATATTAAGAATTTTCAGAAGTAGAACTTTTGGTGAGACAATTGAAATGACTTGGCATGACAATCGGTATGACAATCCAGATTGTCATGCTAGTTCAATTTCAATTGTCTTTCTGAATTAAAACTGATTTTAATCCAATTAAAATTCTGAAAATTCTTAATATTAATTCAGAATTAATTAATCAATTAATTCAATTAATCAATAAATTAATCTTTGCAGATATAATTTATTTTCTTAATTAAATTATATGACTTAATTAATTAATAGAGAATTAATACTAATCTTGAGCAGCAACCACTCTTCTGAAAATCTTTCTGAAAATCATTGAGAATTATGAATCAATTCCACCACTTCAATGTTGACACTCGATGTACTGTCTGGTTCATGAGTGACTAACTTCCGTGACGTTTCTTCATGTCTTGACTTTGACACTTTGATTTTCTTCAGATTAAATCCTTGTAATTCTCTGATACCCTGATGAGATCTCCGTCACTTGATTAAATCCACAATCTTGATTTGTATCACTGAGGCTTGATCAATTTCTTGAACTTCTTCCAGTGAAGTAATTTCTCAAGTCTGTAGGTGAACCTTGTTTCTGAATCATTTGACAGATGTTACTTTGTGAGATCTCTTTGGCGGTAGATCCACTATTTACTTATTACATTCTTATTTGAGTTGAGTTAAATCCTCGAATATACAAGTAGGCTATAACATATGCCTTACAAACTTAAGTATAAGCTTTTAGTTCATGATTTAGAGTAGTATAAATTGGAGAACTTGAGATGTTGGGGCTGTTGCAGTAGAATATGGATGGAGTTTGGTTGTAGTAATGACTGTGGGATTGATTGTGGATTGATTTGGAGTTGTACAAATTTGGTAATCGCGTAAACATAACAGTAGTAATGCCCGATTTTCCTTACACTGCTTTTGTTCATAACATCAGGAGCCGTGAACTCACTGTTAGGTTTTGACCATTCCCATGATTAGATAGTTCATGTTACAAGCTTCGTTTTGATATGTGGTTTGCTTGAATCTGATATACGGTTTAGGAGAAACGACCATTTTAAGTAACAGCATTTCGTGACCGAACCATTACCCCTCGCCTTACTTTGAAACCTTGGTTAAGGCCCTTAAATGACTAATTGGATTATGAAACAATTATGTAAAGTGGGTTAGGCAGTTGGTAGGGTACTCGCGAAAGAATCGCCTTAAAACTCTTGATGGTTAATTTATTAAAAATGGTGGAGCCGAGGGTACTCGAGCGACTTAAGTGAATCGTTAAGCGCAAAAGCGAACATTAGGGTCTAATTGGTTAAAGTATAGATTCATAAGCGACTTTGGTTTAATTCCAACTTATATGTTGTTTATAGGTTACTAGACTCGTCCCAAGCCTTTTATCACCCCCAGTCGCTCAGGCAAGTTTTCTACCCATTATACTATTGTTGTGATGTATACATGTATATGCATTATCTTGTGATAGATACATGATTGTTATTAGCAAAATATTGCGATATATTGGAGCATGCTGATATGGTTTATATGCATGCCTGTTTCATAATATTGATATCTAATTGTTGATTCATGCTTATAAGTTGCATAATACCTATGCTAGAGATAAGCAGTAGTTGCGTATACCCTTAGTATAGGGGACCCAAAGGCGAACATTTTCTAAAACCGGGAGTCGATGTTCCCGAGTATATTAGATATATTTATATATATATATATAGATATAGTTTTCAAAACTATTAATCAAATAAGGTTTATTCGATAATTTTATTTTTATTAATGAATATTACTTTGAATATTCATTCGAGGACTAATGACTCGGTTTATTTTATTTAATGAATATTATTTTGAATATTCATTCGAGGACTTATGACTCCGCTTATTTACTAAATAATATTCTTTATTTTATTAAAGAATAATGTTTCGATAATCAAACTTATTTTCGAATATTCAAATAAAGATCGTACTTTCGTATAAGTATATCTTTGGTTATTTATTATTCATTTCAAGTATGAGTTTTAAAACTTCTACTTCAATTATTTATATAGAGATTATCTTTATGGGAATATTATTTAAATAATAATAT
Source organism: Apium graveolens (assembly GCF_009905375.1). Classification (NCBI taxonomy): domain Eukaryota; kingdom Viridiplantae; phylum Streptophyta; class Magnoliopsida; order Apiales; family Apiaceae; genus Apium; species Apium graveolens. Next base: position 3,133,269 of record NC_133647.1, on the reverse strand, counting down.
TCAGATATTTTCTAAGATATCGGGACTGATTTATTTCATTAAATCAGCATTACTCCAAACATTCTTAAATATGTTTTCGAGTCTTCAAAATGATTTTAAAAGTTAGAGCGGATCCCAAAACTCATTTTTATATTTAAGATCCTCCTGTCGAAGGGGATTTAAATACTCGCTCAAAACCTGAGGGATCCGGCTCTGTGGTGTATTTTATATTCGCAACAAGGTTGCTGTTTTGATAAATGAATTGATTACTTACCCAACGTTCGGGAAGTAAGTCCATCTAATTGAGTCGGCATAAACGACAGGCCGGGGTACGATCTATCAAAGTGTAAGTGGCTGGGTGGCAGCCCATCAACGCGTAAGAGGCCGGGTGGCGGTCCAGCACAAGGTCCTAATGAGGCCAGGGTGATGACCGGTGGGGGATTCATCCATCTACTAGTAGAAAAGGTTACTTATTGGTATCTTTGCCTGATCAGCAAGATAGCGGGTTTATGCCAAACTTCTTTTCTTTTCAAAATTCATTGGATATTGCAACTCTGATCATACTTTACATGACAGGGGTTTTCAGGAAATGTATGAGATATATATATATATATATGGATATATGTATATATATCGGGACTTAGTGAAGTATCTCGTAACTTCATTTCATTCAATAATATTTCAAAGATCGAATCTATGCAAGTCTTTTGTGGTAGTCCCACCTATGTGATGAACTTCGAAAACTTATTATACTTTGAACAGTGGTAGTTCAAGTAGTTTTGTAAAATGGTATAAGTAAAGTAAAGTAATTGGTAACTTCATCTTCCTTTGAGCTTATATCCAGTAAGTAATTACCTTACACTTGATAAAGGGTTCTAGTAAGTTATCTATTTAGATACTTGCATTATTGTTTACAATATATATTATCTTGTGAGCTGTAATGCTCACTCTTGTTTCATTTCTTCATCACACAACAACAGTTAGGAAAGATGGCCAGACTCAAGCAGACCCAGCGCAAGCGCGTGGGAAGCGTCCCGCGTCTTCCCGTTGATATCGTAGCTGCTATAGCTGTAGAGGTAGATCTATTTGTAGATCAGGCATTCTACTTTTGGGATTCATTTATGTATAATTATAACTTATGACAGATAATGGCAATTAACTGTAAACTTATCAAGTTATCATTTTGGGTTGTAATAACTTTTAAATTGTTGATTCAAGGACTTGTACTTATTTCAATTTCATCTCTGAGACTATAACGTGTTGTGGTGTGTGTTAGTGTGGGGTCACAACATGAGATTATTTATTATTAATTAAGTTAAGTGATATTGTGGAAAGAAAGACCGTGATGACCCGGATCCCCGACCCTGGATCTGGGGGTGTTACAGAAATGGTATCAGAGCTAAGCGTTATAAACCTCAGAGATGATGCGACGATATAATAATAAACTCACAAAGATAATGAGAACTCTTGCCAAGTTCATAGTCGGACTACTTAAAGTAGCACTGATAGTTAAAACCCTTACGGGAACCCTTATAAGTATCATGATAGTAACTTAGCTCGTTTAATATGTAGGCACATGAGATAGAACACCCAGAGATGTTCGAGCATGAGCATGATGAGGCACTGCTAGATGCCGAGGATTAGGAGGAGCCTCAGATGGAGGAGGAGGAGGAGGAGGACCCCTCAGAGGAGTCAGAGATGGAGGTTGTTGCGATTTCAGATGAGGACCCGGATGAGGCCCTAGTAGATGAGGAGCATGTCGGAGCTATAGTAGAGTACACTGGTACCCCTTTTCCCTCACTCCCGGTGGTCAGAGCTCCTACCCCTCCACCACTATCTTGGAGACCCTATGATGACAGCTCTGAGACCCATACTCCCGAGCCTAGGCAGACCGAGGAGGCACCCCCAGCGGCTCCAGATTCACCACCTCTCGACCCTGCCCATAGGCAGTCTTTGTTAGCTCACGACTATGTTCAGGATGTAGTGAGGACTCGAGTGGTTGTTGCTGAGGCCCGGCTGGATGAGGTCAGGAGGGAGTTGGAGGTGGAGAGGGCTGGTAGGCGTGCCCGAGCTTATGAGGCTAGAGCTGCCATACCTCGATCCCTGAGGAGGCAGCTGAATGGGATAGAGTTCACGGCCCATGCGAGACTCCGATCACTCTAGGGGGACAGGCATGGCAGGATCTCTAGGAGGCAGGCTGACTACATTTTCTGTCATGCGATGGAAAGAGTGTGGGAGCTGACCCGCTCCGGTGTGTGATTCAGGACCAGTGATGTGGTAGTCTAGTCGTCTAGTTAGTCGAGGCCTTAGTAAAAGCCAATTTTCCGGGATAGTTGACTTGTTTATAGCATCCCTTTCTCAGACTAGATAGATAGACTCTTGTGTATCACTTTTGGGCAGATGAGTGTAGCACTGTTGTACTTTTGACCAGATCAAACTATATATTTCTCGCATTATGTATATATTTGTTTTCTTTCAGTTCAGTTCCTTAGTGACGAGATCACTGTTTTTATCATTATTATTACTGCACTTCTTATTAGAACTGTCATAATATAATAGAATTGCGAGATACATTCTCCCTATTATAGAAACTGTGCAAGGCACAATTTTATGTATGATTGTGACCTAACATTGAATTTCCCAAAAAATTATCAGTATCATGCCGCCAAGAAAGATTGGAACTATGGCGAACCCTGGATCTGAGGACCAGTGAAGCCATAACCAGGACGGTAGGAACCAAGAACACAGTGAAGAGGAAGACAAGGAATATGTTAAAGAGGATGACTCCCTGTATGAAGAGGAGGAGGAAACATATGATGTTGAAGGATTTGAGATAGAGGCTGAAGAAGGAAAAACTGAGGTTGAGCAACAAGTACCAAACCCAGGCATGGATCCCATGGGACAGTTCATGCAACTACTAAGGCAAAACTTGGAACGTCAACCCAACCCACCCCCTCAAGGAAATAGCAATGATGTGGCAAACTCTTTCAGGGCTTTCGAGTCTTTTAAGCCCCCTGAGTTCCACGGATCAGCCGACCCAGTTGAGGCAAGGGCATGGCTAAAGGAAATGGAGAAATCCTTTGAGATTCTGAGTACCGATGAGGCACAGAAGACTGTATTTGCTACCTACCTTCTGAAAGGAGAGGCTAACTACTGGTGGGAGGCCAAGAAAAACATGGAGACAAATGCTATGATAACCTGGGAGAGATTCAGTCAGTTGTTTTTGGGAAAGTATTTCCCGAGGTTTATGGAGAACCAGATGGAGCTCAAGTTCTTGGAGCTAAAGCAGAATATTTTATCTATAGTAGAGTACGAAGAAAAATTTACTGAGTTATCAAGGTTTGTGTCGGAGTTTCTGAGCACCGAGGAAAAGAAAGCTAGGAGGTTTCAGCAGGGACTGAAACCATGGATTCAGAATAGGGTGACAATCCTTGAGCTTACTGATTATGCCATTCTGGTGTAAAAGGCAACAATTGTAGAAGCCGGAAGTGAACAGATGCAGAAGGAAAGAGAGAAGAAGGGAATAAAGAGGAAAAGTATGAGCATGGGTGGAGGTTCCGCAAGAGGGAGCTTCCCAACTAGATTTAATCGAGGAGCAGTGTCCCTACCGGGAAAGAACACTGGGTTTAAGCGGCCAATGAGTGTGAATGTGAGCCAGAGCGGCCAGAAGTCAAGAATGTCCTATTCCAACCAGTCTCTACCCCCATTTCCAGCCTATAACACTTGTGGAAGAATGCATTCTGGGGAGTGTAAAGGAAAGCCGGTAATCTGCTTCAAGTGTGGTCGAGAAGGTCACTATTCGGACAAGTGCACTTCGCCAACCCCCATTAACCGCCCAACCACCACTTGTCATCAGTGTGGACGCCCGGGTCATTGGAAGAGGGAATGCCCAATCAACAAACCAGCAGCTTCAGGAGCAAGCAGAACTGCTTCTAATAAGCCACCTACTGTGAGGACTTTCAACATGACAGTGCAAGATGCTATGAAAGACTCAGATGTGATAGCAGGTACCCTTTCTCTAAATTCAATCAGTGCAAATGCTTTTTTTGATTCTGGAGCAACTAAATCTTTTATATCAAAGGACTTTGCGCATAAATTAATACTTAAGGATGAACCCTTGATAGAACCCTTACAAGTAGAAATAGCCAACCATAAAATTATTCCTATTAACTAGATTCACCCCGCCTGTGAGTTAGGCATAGGGGAACAATCTTTTAGTGTTGATCTGATTCCTTTTAAATTAGGGGAGTTTGATGTAATTTTAGGAATGGACTGGCTATCTAGCAATGATGCTCAGATAGACTGTAAGGGGAAGAAAGTTAAGTTGAATATCCCAGGGAAGAAAGAAGTCATATTTAGAGGAAAGAGGCAGACGCAGAAATTTTTGACCATGGCCCAGGCCAATACGATGCTACGAAAAGGAAACGAGGCTTACCTAGCCTATGTGGTGGACACGCAGAAGGAGGTGCCCAACTTGCAAGATATTCCGATAGTCAACGAATTTGAAGATGTATTTCCACAAGACCTTCCGGGATTACCACCCGATAGAGTGATTGAATTTGCTATTGAGTTGGCCCCAGGGACGACGCTAGTTTCAAAGGCACCCTACCGATTAGCCCCATTAGAAATGAAGGAATTAGCTACCCAATTGCAGGAACTTTTGGATAAGGCTATGATAAGACCCAGTGTATCTCCGTGGGGAGCACCAGTATTATTTGTTAAGAAGAAAGATGGGAGCATGAGGCTGTGCCTCGACTACCGAAAGTTGAACAAGCTAACCATAAGGAAAAGGTACCCATTACCTAAAATAGACGATCTGTTCGACCAGCTAAAGGATGCTATTTATTTTTCCAAGATTGACCTGAGAACTGGATATCACCAACTAAAGATTAAACCCGAAGATATTCCCAAGACCGCGTTCTGTACCAGGTATGGGCACTATGAGTTCTTGGTAATGTCCTTTGGATTAACCAACGCCCCAGCGGCTTTCATGGATTTAATAAACAGAGTATTCAAGAAGTACTTGGACAAGTGTGTGATAGTTTTTATCGATGATATTTTAATCTACACAAGGATCGAGGCAGAACATGCAGAGCATTTGAGGATAGCTCTAGGAATACTTAGAGAGGAACAGTTATTTGCCAAATTCTCGAAGTGTGAATTCTGGCAGAATGAAGTACAGTTTTTAAGACATGTGATCAATAAAGAAGGAGTATTGGTCAACCCCTCCAAGATAGAGGCGGTCTCAAATTGGGAAAGGCCAACCACACCCACAAAGGTAAGGAGTTTCATAGGATTGGCCGGCTACTATCGTAGATTTGTACAGGACTTTGCGAAGATCGCAGCCCCTTTGACACGACTTACTTGTAAGACAGAGAAGTTTGAATGGACTAAAAAATGCGAGAACAATTTTCAAGAATTAAAGAAAAGGTTGGTAACGGCCCCGGTGTTGGCATTGCTAGACGGAAAAGGAGATTTTGTGATATATAGTGACGCGTCGCACAAAGGATTAGGGTGTGTGATTATGCAACACGGTAAGGTGATTGCGTATGCGTTGAGACAACTGAAGGAATACGAGATTAGATATCCTACTCATGACCTGGAGCTCGCGGCAGTAGTTTTTGCCTTAAAAATTTGGAGGCACTACTTGTATGGAGAGAAGTGCGAGATTTTCACAGACCATAAGAGCCTCAAGAAAATATTTACGCAGAAAGAGCTCAACATGCGCCAGAGGAGATGGTTAGAACTAATCAAGGACTATGATTGGGAGATTCTCTATCATCCAGGAAAAGCCAATGTGGTGGCTGACGCCCTTAGCAGGAAGGAAAGACTCAAAATGATAATGGCTTCGAAGGAATTGATAAGGAATTTCGAGAGAATGGAAATAGAAGTAAAGGTAACCAGAGCCGGAACTGAACAGCTGTTTGAGATCTCGATGCAGCCAGAGTTATTGGAAAAGATTAGATTGTGCCAAGAGAAAGTAATGAATGAAGGCAGAGAGTCAATGACTGGAGAAGAGATCCATACTGAGAGAGATGATAAAGGGATAATGAGGTATTCCTACTGGATTTGGGTTCTGAATGTTCAAGAGCTTAAAGACGAGATTTTGGATGAAAGCCATAGTTCAAGGTATTCCATTCACCCGGGAAGCACCAAGATGTATAGGGATTTGAAGGAGTATTACTGGTGGCCCAACATGAAGAAGGACGTAGCAGAATGGGTAAGCAAATGTTTGACTTGCCAAAGAGTAAAGGCAGAGCACCAGAGACCCAATGGACTTTTACGACCCCTGGAGATTCCCGAATAGTAATGGGAACAGATAGCCATGAATTTTGTTGTCGGCTTACCAAGGACGAAAGACAATCATGATGCCATATGGGTAATTATAGACCGACTGACAAAGTCAGCTCATTTCATTCCTATCAATGAGAGATACACGGTCGATAGACTGGTGGACATTTACCTTAAGGAAATGGTGACGCGACATGGAGTCCCAGCGTCCATTGTCTCAGACCGAGACCCCAGGTTCAACTCCAGATTTTGGAGGAGCTTTCAAGAATGTGCGGGGACCAAATTAAATATGAGTACCGCTTATCATCCCCAAATGGATGGGCAAAGTGAAAGGACCATCCAGATACTAGAGGATATGTTGAGAGTCTGTGCAATAGACTTTAAAGGAAGTTGGGATGATCACTTGCCGTTGATCGAGTTTTCTTATAACAATAGCTTTCATGCCAGCATCAGAATGCCGTCTTATGAGGCCCTGTACGGAAGAAGGTGTCGATCTCCCTTATACTGGGATGAAGTAGGAGAGCGGAAGATGCTTGAACCTGAAGTGGTCCAAAGGACCAAAGACATAGTGGATATCATCAGAGGAAGACTGGTAGCAGCCCAAGACAGACAGAAGAAATATGCAGACCTAGCCCGAAAGGACAAGGAATATGAAGTAGGGGACTTAGTACTGCTAAAAGTATCCCCTTGGAAGGGATTGATGAGGTTCGGAAAGAAAGGGAAAATAAGCCCAAGATATATTGGACCTTTTGAGGTATTAAGACGGATTGGAAAGTTGGCTTACGAGCTAGCCTTACCCCCAAACCTACAACAAGTTCATAGTGTGTTCCATGTGTCAATGCTAAGGAAGTATCATCGGGATTCCAAACACATAGTGGAGTACGAGCATGTGGATATGCAACCAGATCTGAGTTACGTGGAGAAACCAGTAAAGATTATGGATAAGAAGGAGCAGGTGCTTCGGAACAAAGTGATCAAGCTAGTCAGAGTGCTATGACAGAATCATAATGTGGAAGAATCAACTTGGGAACTAGAGAGCGCAATGCTAGAAAAGTACCCCCATTTGTTTTCTATTTGATTCCGGGACGGAATCCTTTTAAGGAGGGGAGACTAAAATAACCCCAAAATTTTGGACTTTTTGTAACCCTTATGAATAGTGATTTTGCTGATTATGCTGAATAAGAAAACTTTCCATGCCACACTTTGTAGGGGTTCTTTTATTGTTATTCTGAGATCTTATTAGTACTTTATATGGTATATAAGTGTATGTAAAGATCGTCAGAATCCAAATTCGAACACTTTGATTTTTCCCGAAAATCCAACAGATACCGAAAGAATTGAGTATAAGGTAACAGGATAAAAAGGATTTAAATTCAAGGATTATAAGAGAGGATCATAAAAGGAATATAATGTATTGAGAATGGTTAAGGGAACATAAGTAATAAGATCCCGGGTATGATCCCTCAAACGATAAACGAAAATGAAAGTTAAGCGAACCGTATAACAGATCAGCGATCATTAGCCAAGTAATTAGGAGTTAATCAAAGAGGTTAGTGATGATGATTTCATCACACCAACAATAAGAAGACAAGTGTGGGAAGATGACATAGGAGGATGACATAAGCATGACCAAAAGGGAAGGAATTGCTGGTTGATTATTAGCCACATAAATTTTACCATGGTTAAAAGGTTAATTAAACAAAACAAAAACAAAGCAACCAAGCCAAAACAAATCAAAAAAACATAACAAAAAGTTGACTTTCATTTTCCAAGCCAAGAAGCTCTCGGCTTCATCTCTTTTTCAAAGAAGAAAAAATTCAAATTCAAGTTCCAAGCCTTGTTAATTAGTGAGGTAATTATCCAAGGTTCCTTGTACATAGATATAGATATCCTATGAATCTAAGCTTCCAATTCCTTCACAATCTCTTCAAATAATTCATGGAAGAAGAGAATGAATAGTGTTTTTCAAGAACTTGAAATTTTGATCTTGTGTTTTTGTTTAAAAAAAGCTTTAGTAAGGATTTTCCAAGGTTGTTTCAAGCTCATTAGTTACTCCTACTCTCAAGGAAGGTATAATCTCTTAACCTAGCATTATCATTGAATGTTAAGAGCTTGTTATGAGTAGTATAGTTCATGAGAAGCATGGTTATTGAATATTTAGAGATTGGTTGGTTTTGTAATGTTTTTGGAGTTGTAAATCTTGATTATTAGTTAATGAACTTAAGTATAAGCTTTTAGTTCATGATTTAGAGTAGTATAAATTGGAGAACTTGAGATGTTGGGGCTGTTGTAGTAGAGTATGGATGGATTTTGGTTGTAGTAATGATTGTGGGATTGATTGTGGATTGATTTGGAGTTGTACAAATTTGGTAATCGCGTAAACATAGCCGTCGTAATGCCCAATTTACCTTAGACTGCTTTTGTTCTTAACATCAGGATCCGTGAACTCACTGTTAGGATTTGACCATTGCCATTATTAGATAGTTAATGTTACGAGCTTCGTTTTGATATGTGGTACTCTTTAATCCGATGTACGGTTTAGGAGAAACGACCATTTTAAGTAACAGCATTTCACGACCGAACCATTACCCCTCGCCTTACTTTAAAACCTTGGTTAAGGCCCTTAAATGACTAATTGGATTATGAAATAATTATGTAAAGTGGGTTAGACAGTTGTTAGGGTACTCGCGAAAGAATCTCCTTAAAACTCTTGATGGTTAATTTATTAAAAATGGTGGAGCCGAGGGTACTCGAACGACTTAAGTGAATCGTTAAGCGCAAAAGCGAACGTTAGGGTCTAATTGGTTAAAGTATAGGTTCATAAGTGACTTTGGTTTAATTCCAACTTATATGTTGTTTATAGGTTACCAGACTCGTCCAAAGCCTTTTATCACCCCCAGTCGCTTAGGCAAGTTTTCTACCCGTTATACTGTTGTTGTGATGTATACATGTATATGCATTATCTTGTGGTAAATGCATGATTGTTATTAGCAAAATCTTGCGATATATTGGAGCATGCTGATATGGTTTATATGCATGCCTGTTTCATAATATTGATATCTAATTGTTGATTCATGCTTATAAGTTGCATAATACCTATGCTAGAGATAAGTAGTAGTTGCGTATACCTTAGTATAGGGGACCCAAAGGCGAACATTTTCTAAAACCGGGAGTCGATGTTCCTGAGTATATTATATATGATTATATATATATATATATAGATATAGTTTTCAAAACTATTAATCGAATAAGGTTTATTCGATAACTTTATTTTTATTAATGAATATTAATTTGAATATTCATTCGAGGACTTATGACTCAATTTATTTTATTTAATGAATATTATTTTGAATATTCATTTGAGGACTTATGACTCCGCTTATTTACTAAATATTATCTTTATTGTATTAAAGAATAATGTTTCGATAATCAAACTTATTTTCGATTATTCAAATAAAGATTGTACTTTCGTATAAGTATACCTTTGGTTATTTATTATTCATTTCAAGTATGAATTTTAAAAATTCTACTTCAATTATTTATATAGAGATTATCTTTATGGGAATATTATTTAAATAATAATATTTAGATATTTTCTAAGATATCGGGACTGATTTATTTCATTAAATCAGCATTACTCCAAACATTCTTAAAAATGTTATCGAGTCTTCAAAATGATTTTAAATGTTAGAGCGGATCCCAAAACTCATTTTTACATTTAAGATCCTCCTTTCGAAGGGGATTTAAATACTCGCTCAAAACCTGAGGGATCCGGCTCTGTGGTGTATTTTATATTCACAACAAGGTTGTTGTTTTGATAAATGAATTGATTACTTACCCAACGTGCGGGAAGTAAGTCCATCTAATTGTGTCGGCATAAGCGACATGTCGGGGTACGGTCTATCAAAGTGTAAGTGGCTGGGTGGCAGCCATCAACGCGTAAGAGGCCGGGTGGCGGTCCAACACAAGGTCCTAATGAGACCAGGGTGATGACCGGTGGGGGATTCATCCATCTACTAGTAGAAAAGGTTACTTATTGGTATCTTTGCCTGATCAATAAGATATCGGGTTTATGCCAAACTTCTTTTCTTTTCAAAATTCATTGGATATTGCAACTCTAATCATAATTTACATGACAGGGGTTTCCAGGAAATGTATGAGAGACATATATATGGATATATGTAAATATATCGGGACTTAGTGAAGTATCTCGTAACTTCATTTCATTCAATAATATTTCAAAGATCGAATCTATTCAAGTCTTTTGTGGTAGTCCCACCTATGTGATGAACTTCAAAAACTTATTATACTTTGAACAGTGGTAGTTCAAGTAGTTTTCTAGAATGGTATAAGTATAGTAAAGTAATTGGTAACTTCATCTTCCTTTAAGCTTATATCCATTAAGTAATTACCTTACACTTGAAAAAGGGTTCTAGTAAGTTATCTATTTAGATACTTGCATTATTGTTTACACTATATATTATCTTGCGAGCTGTAATGCTCACTCTTGCTTCATTTCTTCATCACACAACAACAGTTAGGAAAGATGGCCAGACTCAAGCAGACCCAGCGCAAGCGCGTGGGAAGCTTCCCGCGTCTTCCCGTTGATATCGTAGCTGCTATAGCTGTAGAGGTAGATCTATTTGTAGATCAGGCATTCTACTTTTAGGAATCAATTATGTATAATTATAACTTGTGACAGATAATGGCAATTAACTGTAAACTTATCAAGTAATCATTTTGGGTTGTAATAACTTTTAAATTGTGGATTCAAGGACTTGTACTTATTTCAATTTCATCTTTGAGACTATAATGTGTTGTGGTGTGTGTTATTGTGGGGTCACAGCATGAGGTTATTTATTATTAATTAAGTTAAGTGATATTGTGGAAAGAAAGACCGTGATGACCCGGATCCCCGACCCCGGATCTGGGGGTGTTACATATTCAATCCTTGCGTTCAAGCATTCGTGTGGATACCGATAGAGCGTAGATCGCGAGAGCGGGATGCGTGGTGATTGAAAAAGCTTAGATCTCCATTAGTCAACCAATTTGTAAAGCTTCATAAGGTAAACAATCTGATCTACGAATTAAATATATGTTTTTTGCATCAGAGCTACTTGTGAAAAGTGTTTAGTTCATTTATGTGTTTACTGGTTTTATGATGATAACATGTATATAATATTCCATGACTGTTATGTATGCGATTTTGTATGTTTTACATGTTGTTATGTTTATATATGCGTATGTATATATATATATTTTGAATATATGATATTCATGAGAGTTGTATACTCATATGATGATTATATAATCTGTATATATACTGATATATACATGTTTTATGTTTTTTCTTATTATAAGAATTGTATTTGAAACGATTCTGAATTGGATGCAGCGGATTTGCTGAAATCTGTGTCTGGTGTCCGATTTTGGCAAACGAATACGCTATTTCATATGGAATACGCTATTCCAATATTTGTTTTTTATGATTAGATCATGATGGGTATGATATGTTAAGATCAGATTATATATTTTAACATGTTCTTTTGTGTTAATTGAGCATGATGGATGGTTATGGCTTATGACCTTAGGTTAATGGTTTTGGATTTTCAAATACGGCTTGCATGTCATTTAATTTTGTAATTATCAAATCTCGAATGTAACTCGAGTTCTTCTTATAAGTTCATTACATTAGTTTTCATATTTCATTCTTGTAATGTACATGGAGACATGAAGATTTGAAGATAAAGGGTAATCCTACATGGAGGCCATCCAAGGAAGCAATACAAGAAAGAAGACATGTAATAGTTAGCTTGTATTTATTTTCCACCTTAGATTGACCTAAATCTTTGTCATTATCTTGATAAAGATCACATAGGATGAAGCCATAACCAACCACGTTTATTTATTGCACTTTACATATATATGCACATATGATGAATGTATGTGTAGAGTAGTTCATTAAGATGCATGCTTAATTAGATGAAGGATGTATGTATTAGATACGACACCCATGCCATGCTTGCTAAACAAGATAAAATTTGTAATGACTCAAATTTTTAAAATGAACAAATGATTATTGGACTCTCGTGTTTATGATACACGGAATAAAATACAAATTTTCTTTATTTTTGACATGGGGCAATTTTGTCAAAAGCGAGTTCATTGAACATGTAAGGTTGTGGGTTTTAAGCGAGACCGTTGTGACTCTCTCACTACCTGGAAATCAAACCATTGACGAATATTGGTTTGAAGTATTTTATTCAACGAAAAATTGCGAATCTCTTTATGATGGGATCATGATCATTTTAAAATTAACAAAACCCCAAAGTTAATATTAAGTTGATCAGATGCTTTCCAATGAGTGCAATGCGTTAACACCTAGATCGAAAATGAGTGGGTTCACCAAAGAGAAGTACTCCTATCTATCGGGGGAGATGTGTTGAATTATATTGATATTTTTTGACTATTGGGTTTGACTTAACTAAGTTACCACAATAGGATTGAGAACTTAGAGGCATAGAGTTTGGCGAGATTTATTAGATAAATATGAAAAAATATTGTTCCGCTAAGCTATCCAAGAGTTATATAGTTGATATAATTTACAAATGTTGTCTACCTAAATAATCATGTTTTAGGAGAAAAGCCAAAGCTGACCTAACACATGGTGAAATATGGATCTTGGCTCACTAGAAAGGATATAGAAGATATTCTTTCCAAATTAATAGTTAGGGCTATTGATTTGATAAAAATAGTGGGAGATATATAATTATGAATATATATGAATAATCACTTGAACATAATTTAATGATCATCTGTAGACTAAGTCATTTTTACGCACTTTAATATTGTAGATATCAATGACAAATAACATAAATAACTTCTCTATGTAATAGTCCTTGAGAAGGACAAGCTGACATGAAATAATTTCCTCAATTGACATGGGAACTTGAGGATTTTCCTCGGGTTCAAGGAATGTCACTCAAACCTCTCCCTTATTTCTTCTAGCTGAGAATGAAACATGTGCTGAACAAAATGCTTACCAGAAGCAAATTGATTATGCAACTGATGTTTCATGTCTCATGCTTGTAATTATGAGTGCTGAGCTTTAGAAGAAACAAGAGTATAATGATGCTTATGATATGATTGAGCATCTTCAAAGGATGTTTGAAGAATAGGCTCGTAAGAAAGATTTGACAATAATAAGGCACCATACTTTTGCATTAATGGGAGAATGATATCCGGTTGGAACATTTGTTCTAAAGATGATAGGTATATGTACCTTGTTATTTTTGGGTTTCAAGAATGGTCTAGAGACTCAGCTTGATTTGATCAAACAATCTTTGAACAACTTCTATTCTCGGTTTTTTATGAACAAAAGGAATGAGATAGGCAGAACACTCACTGAGTTGTTAGGCATGTTTAGAACTGCTGAAAATAACATCGTAAAGGCATGAATTACGTCCATATTGATGGTGTTCACATGGAATGCAAATGGGAAAGGAAAGTGGACAGGAAAGGTGAAGATTTAATCTTATTCAGTGCTAAACCAAAGTGCAATCCCAAAGGGCTTTTGAAGCCTGATAGTGGTGTTGCTAAAAGAGATGAATGTCACTTCTGTGAAAATAACTGGATGATTGGAAGATAAGCAATGGTCAAGCTTCAGGTATCAGGTTAGAATTATAGCAAAAGTTGTTTCTCTAGTTGAAGGATCTCGATACCTAATTTTGCCCATAAGGCGACATTGAGAACTTGATAAATTGTTATTACGTGCCTGCCTTTAACGGATACACTAAACCAATTTCTTTTCAGTACAAGAAAGGTTTTCATTTTAATTAAATAAACAATAGTTGTTTATTCTATTTTAATGATAAGGCTTATAATATTGCATAACTAGTTAACAATTTATATGTTCTAAGATGACTCAAATCAAACATTACCTCTAGCATTGTCGTTAAGACATATTATTGAGAAACGAATTTCTGAGTTACATATAGATGCATACTTTGATAAGTTTGATTTTGAATCATACAGAAGATGCAAACTTTGTCTCATTGGAAAAATGACTAAAGCTTCTTTTATTTGATCAGGTGAAAGGGCCATCGAACTATTAGGACTTATACATAATTATGTATGTGGTCGAATGCGTATGATGGCAAGGGGTGGCTTATACTACTTCATAACGTTTATTGATGATTTCAGTAGATATGGATATGTGGTTCTTATGAAGAACAAATCCGATTCTTTTGAAATGTTCAAAGAATATAAGGTCGAAGTAGAAAAGCAAACAAGGGAAAAGTATAAAAGTTTTATGATCAGATCGTGGAGCAGAATACTTAAACCTCAATTTCAAGAGTTTCTTGAAGGAGTGTGGTAGTGTATCATAATTTACTCCTTCTGGAACACCTCAATGGAATAGAGATTATGAGAGGAGAAATCGAACCTTGTTGGACATAGTGCGATCGATGATGAGTCAAGTGGATCTTCCATTCAGTTTCTAGGGTTATGCTCTAGAAATGGCTGCATATACACTTAACCCAGTTCCGACTAAAGCAGTTCAAAATACTCTGTATGAGATATAGAGTGATAAATGTCATAGCATGTCATTTATGAAAAATTTGGGGACGTGAAGCGTTTGTAAAATGTTTAGCCTCTGACAAGCATAGACAAAAATTAGATAGATGCTATTTTGTGGGATACCCAAGTGAGACTAAGGTATAGTTTTTATAATCCTTCCGAGAACAAAGTGTTTGTTGCTTAGGCCGCTGTATTTCTTAAGGGAGAACTACTTTCTAAGAAAATCAGTGGAAGGATAATACATCTCGATAAAGTTTGAGAACCACATGATAACATTGAACCAGAGTTTGAATAAGATCAGGATGTACAACAAAATGTTGAAAGTAATCTTGTCCAAGAAACACAGGTTATTCGTAGATCTAGTAGGATTCACTATGAGCCCGGGAGAAATTATGAATTTCTTTTGACTCAAGATGGTGATGTGATGCTTACGGATAATAATAAGCCTCTCACCTACCAAGATGCTATGAATAGTTTAGACTCTGAGATATGGCTAGAGGCCATGATATACGAGATGGAATCCATGTATCAAAATAAAGTATTGACTTTAGTTGATCCACTCGAAGGGGTAAAACTGTAATATCCGGGATATCGCGTGTAATTAATTTATCAATAAATGATTTTTATGTAATTATTATGTGAATTTTGGTGAATTATCTGCTGGTTGATAATAATATTTAGATGTATATATGTGATAAAATGTGAGTGTTAATTCTATTATGTCAAGAATAAAATATAGATAATTAAGGAATTTTTCTGGTAATTTTTGGAGTATTATATAATTTTATATTAATTTATGAATTTATTAATTATTTTCTGAATAATTACAAAATTATTTTATAAAGCCGGGAATCGCCCAACCTCAACCGTTTTTACGTTTTTGTAGCCCGAAACTCTTCCGAAAACTCCATCCTAACCTAATCTGGTAATTTCGGACATTTTCCGTGTTTTGACTTTTTCAATCCGGATTACGGTTTGACCCGTGCGCGTCCCGGCGCAAAATTTTCGATACGCTGACCAATTTTGTTAATCAATAAAGCCCGTGTTCTCGAAAGACGGGATAATATTACATTATTATCGTATAAAGTATTTTATAAGAAGTCTGGTTTTGATAATTATCCAAAACTGATATCAAATCGAATCGTTATTACAGTCACTTAGGGGCTAAGCAACTATTTTATTGATCCAATACGATCCAAAATGAACTAATATTCCGTAAATATAAATAGCCTATTTATTATTTCATTTTATTCGTTTATTCATTTGCAACCAGTACGAATACAGTAAATACAGAGAAAACCCTAGAAACCGATACATTCCTGAGAATCAAACGCACGAACGAGGACGTTACCGAACTCTGATTCAAGCATACAATATATCAAAACGAAACTCTCGAAATATAGAATCATAATCAATCATCAAATCAAACCAAGAAACATTAGGTAATTTTCTGTCCAATTGTTTTAATTCGAATTTATTATGAATTTAAATATTAAAATTTATTCTTGATGTTGTTGATGTGATTTGATGTTATAATCATGTAGATAATATTTTTATGATCATTTTGGTATATAATATGTCAGATTTTGAGCTTTGCATCATGTGGAAAAGTAGCTTTGATTCTCGGATATGAAAATTAGGGTTTATATTCAAGAACAATTTCAATTGAAATTGGGACTTTTAAATTGGTTGATTCTGGGTTGGAATTGAAGATACCAATGAATAGATCATGCAATAATGGTTCGATTGGTTTATAAAACATGATCTGAGGAGGCCTGGATGTAACTCGCCGGAAAAACGCTCGTGGCAGCGTCGGAAAACTTCGGCGAAGTTTTCCGGCCAAATCACGAGCTGTTTGTACTTTTTATTTGCAGCAACGTGTTCATGGAGTGAAGAGCTTCAAATCTGCAGTTTTTTGAAGCTTTTTGGGCAGGGGATCGACGGCCGGCGGTGTCGCCGCTGGTGCCGGTCGTCGGAGAATTTACAGATTTGTCCCCCTTTTTTCACAAAAGTTATATTTTAGTCCCTAAAATTTCAGAAACCTACAAAAAATGGATTCCTGTTTAATTTTATTATAAAAATGAAATTTTTATTATTTTAAAAATCAGAAAAACATTTATTTAATTATTTTAAATTCAGGAAATTATTTTAAATATTTATTTATTCCAAAAATTAATCGAAATTATTTTATTAATTAATTTTAATTAATTTTTAATTATTTTAATTATTTTAATTAATCGATTAATTATTATTAATTAATTAATTAATTAATTTATTAATTAATTTTAATTGGTTTAATAATTAGATTTAATTATTTAAAATTGATTTAAAAATCCTGAAAAATAGTTTGAGCTTTAAAATATTATTTAAAAATTATTTTCAAGGCTCGATAATTATTATAAAATTATTTTAAAGTCAGATTCGGGTGTTCGAATCCTATTATTTAATTATAAAATGATTCGGAGTCCCGTTTTAATTCTGAAAAATGTTCAAAAATTCATATTAAATACCTGGAAAATTGTTTTAACCCCGAATCTTCTTTAAATAATTATTTTAATTGAATATCGTACGTGCTATGTGTTATATGTGATCTAATTGATGCATAATATGATTGTATGTGCGTTGTTTAACTATTTTATTCATAACTTTCAATCCGTACGTTGTATTTGGGTGAAATGAAGGGTAGTTAGAAGCTTGTAACGAATAGAACGAAATGAGAATGAGTATTGATAAGTACGTATGATGTTTAACAGAGAAAGCGAGATGTAGAAAGGGAAAGCAGGTAGTCAGTGAGTGAGAATCAATTGATAAGTGCTAGTAAAGTGAAAGCGAATTGATAAGGCAAGTGTTTCTTTTCCTCTTGATTATTACAAGTATTTTGGAACGTTCTTCATTGTAATACAATTAATCTAAGAGGTTATTGTTCTATATTGCAAGTACTTTGAAGTACTCAACTTAGACCCTGATTCATATTGATCTTGAGTCATAAGCCTATTTCTTCATAAACCGTTGATTGTTGAATTCACATGTACAAACCACACCTATACGATACTACTCCATAAATACATACCTACCACATATTGATCCCTGATATAGAATTGCTTATCATACCAGTGCTTATACCTTGTGTAACAGAAGACCAATTCTTGTAACTCTTGAACCCTTGAGTCTTCTGCTTTCTGTTTCTTTCCTTGATTGAAACCCGACCTTTATGATTTCCTGGTCATTTTATGGAATTGCAGACCACCCTATGTTTCAAAATAAATTTTGTTTATGATTCAACTATTGAGTTATATTGCTTATCATATTGTGATTCTAGAATTGGATTATTTTTGAATATGGACCAGATTCGTGGTTGGACCAGATTAGTGGTCATAATAGGCCAATGTGTGCCTTGGATCCAGTATATAGAGCAAAGCTGGGAGCCTTGCTCGGGGTTAATGTGTGACTGATCAGCAGCCTAACCTTGGTTTTTAAAATGAAAATGAATATCCAATTCTAATCATTGCTTATTAGTAAACTTGATTCCTTATATCATTTCAATTGATCGTTGTAATCTCAAGTTACTATCTTTATGACTTGCTGAGCTAGTTAGCTCACTCTTACAAAACTATTTATATTCTTTTCCAGTGAAAAAGGAAACTGGTGGTAGAGAGGATCCCCAGACAAGTGTGCGAGCTAGGTATCCAGGTTGAAATGGAATAGACTAGCAGATGATGTTTGGCTTGGTTGTGTTGATAGTTTGTAATAAAGTTTAAACTTCAGTTGTAAGATAAATAAACTGGGATTTGGTACGTGTGTATAATAAATAAGATTGTGGCTTGTGGACATACTTTAAACTGTATCGATCCGTGGATTATGGTAAGTAGGGTTATTGTATATACATATTATTATATTCATAACAGGTTTAATATGATGTATGTGTTGTGGGCCCCAAACTTCTGACCCGGGTTTGGAGGGCGTTACAAAAACTTATAAGGTGCAAGTGGGTTTTCAAGAAGAAAACTGATATAGATGGTAAAGTACAGACCTATAAGACGTGACTAGTGGCAAAAAAGTTTCAAACAAATTCATGGTATAGACTATGATGAGACTTTTTCACCGGTTACTGTGGTCAAGTCCATCAGGATTTTGTTAGCAATAGTTGCTTACTTTGACTATGAGATTTGGCAAATGGATATCAAAACTGCTTTCTTGTATGGGAGCCTTGAATATGATGTATATATGATACAACCTGAGGGTTTTATCGATCCAAAGTTTTCTAAGATAGTTTGTAAGTTGCTTCTATCTATTTATAGATTGAAGCAAGCCTCAAGAAGAATGAATATTCATTTTGATGAAATGCTCAAAAAGTTTGGCTTTATGCAAAATAAAGATGAACCATGTGTTTGCAAGAAGGTTAGTGGGAGCCATGTGACATTCCTAGTATTATATGTAGATGACATATAACAAATATGGAATATCATACCTTCTCTACAGGATGTTAAGACTTGGTTGAGAAATAGTTTCTCGGTGAAAGACTTAGGCGATGCTACCTATATATTAGGGATCAAGATCTATAGAGATAGATTGAAAAGATTAATCGACCTAGTCGGAGTACATACATTGATAAAATATTGCATCATTTTAGGATGTAGAAGATGAAGAAAGGATATGTTTCGATGTCTCATGGGATAGAGATCTCAAAAGATAATTACCCCTAAATCATTAAATGATAAGGGCCGTTTGAGAAAGCTCCATATGCTTTAGCAATTGGATTTATAAAGTGTACAATGATATATATTTATCCTGATGTTTCGTATACTTTGAGCATGACGAGCATATACCAGTCTAATCCAGGTGAGGGTCACTGGATAATTTTCAAGAATATTCTTAAGTACTTAAAGAGGACTAAAGATTTATTTTTGGTGTATGGAGAAGATAGGGAACTGGTTGAAAAGGGTTACACTGATACTAGTTTCTCAACCTAATTTCTGGATAGACAAGGATGATTATGTGTCTATGTCTGGTTTGTGTTTTGTCTAAATATAAGTTATGTTAGCTGGAATGCAATAAGAACATTGATGATTCTATAATGGAAGCCGAATATATTGATACTTTTATAACAACCAAGGAGACTGTTTAGGCATGTCCTTAAGCAATATCACCTTATTAATAAGAATAATGATAAAGGAGATATAAATGTAAAGTGTATAATAATGATAGTGTTGCAGACCCACTGACTAAGGCTTTATCGTAGCAGAAGCATGATTGTCATACTAGTTCCATGAGTATTAGATACATGGGTGATTAGCTCTAGTGCAAGTGGGAGATTTTAGTTTTGTGCCCTAAAGACAACACTATGATGTTTTATTTTAAGACATTTGGATTATTAATATTTATGTTCTATCGATAATTCTCTTTGTAATTTATTAATTCTTAATTTATCGCGATATAAATGTTAGATTAATAAATGTCCTTGGAATATTATATGCAATTCTATATCTCTAAGTATGTGACTTAGAAATGAGATTATGATAATAGTATCAATATTCCTAAAGGTCCCGGATCGAGTATTATTATTAAGGGACAATAATAATGTATTAAGACTGATGTGTTTGTTGACTGATGACCACATCTCATTGATCATAGGTATAGTGATACTAAAGTCAAAGACACAGGCATATGTATATGTTTATGGTGCTGGACATACCCGATGTGAGATTCTACATGTCTGTTGTATCATAAGTAATTCTCACAGTGATAATGATGTAATGGTCCTTAGACCGAAAGTCATTATATTTCTATACGAGAATTAATATACATTGATTCCATTAAAATTTATCCTTGACCGGGTAATGATAAAAGTGGGCATTGGGTATATTATGAATCGTATGAGAAATATGAATGATCTAGATGGGATTTAACCCTCCTATTTTAGGAGTGATATTATTAGCCTCTTGTGTGAGCTAGACTATGAAATGCGTGGTCACGCTCAAATATTAATTTGATATGATAGTCTACTCATTGATCAAGGAAACTTGGATTAAATTATGATGAGGATGACACATTACATGCCTCTATTTTAATCTATAATATTTGGTTAAAGGGATTATATTACACTGTACATTATTCACGAAAGGTTAAATCGATCACTGATTGAATTATTATTACTTAGGTAGCAATGATGTATTACTAGATGCCGCTCATTGTTTACAATTTTAAATTAGATTTAAAATTCATTGCCAACGTAATAATAACTTATAGGGTCACACACAAAGAATGCTTGAAGGATTATTTAATTTAAATTGGATTTAAATTATATTAAAGTAATTCGAATTATTTATAATATTAATTAAGTATGACTTAATTAATTAGATATATATTGATTTTCGAATTTAAAAATTCATTTGTTAAATAAATAAGTGTGACTTAATTATTGTACAAATAGGAATTTCGAATTAATAATAACTCCTAATTAGTTAAGAGATATAATTCTTATTATACTCTCTATATAATATCTCTTGTGTGGCTGATTTTGTATGTAAGACTTTTACTAAAACCCTAGCCACCAAGAGAGAAGATGAAGAGAGCAAGAAGAAACGAGTTTGTGCTAGTACACATTCAAATCTTGCGTTCAAGCATTCGTGTGGATACCGATAGAGCGTAGATCGCGAGAGCGGGATGCGTGGTGATTGAAAAAGCTTGGATCTCCAATAGTCAACCAATTTGTAAAGCTTTATAAGGTAAACAATATGATCAACGAATTAAATATATGTGTTTCGCATGGATCCTGCGGTGGGTTTCGAAAATTCTGATTTTTCACATTTTTAATTACTATTTCCGTTGCGTTTATGTGTATGAAACCCATCATCTTTTACATCGTCTGTACAAGAACTGATGTCTTTTACTGAAGTAGGCATCAGTTGATGCTTTAACCGATTTATAAGACTCGTGTTAAAAAAATTTAAGCACGATCCTCCTACTCTCTCCCCGCCTTAGCCAATTTTTTGTCAAATAACTTCCCCCTTTATACATCCCGCTTTACTGAAAAACTCAATTTGTGTTCCCTCTTTCAAATTAATAAAAATAAAACAAAAATAAAATATTTCAGACACAATATACAAA
Organism: Apium graveolens; assembly: GCF_009905375.1. Lineage (NCBI taxonomy): Eukaryota > Viridiplantae > Streptophyta > Magnoliopsida > Apiales > Apiaceae > Apium > Apium graveolens. The sequence goes on along the minus strand of NC_133647.1, from coordinate 3,111,315 downwards.
AAGAAATAAAAACATTTCATTTCAGAAAAAACATGTAAACACTCTACTCCTTTTAGAAAAAACATGTAAACACTCTACCCCTTTTCTTCTCCGATATCAAACCTAACTTATTCTCCAATATTAAAATATTTCAAACTTTCGATTTGTTTAAATCAAAATTTCTTGTTTACCTTTGTTTCTTTATTTTTTTGATTTAACCTAACTTCTTTCCCTTATTTTCTCCTTTTGTTTGGTTTGATTAAGCATGTATTTTAGGGATTAAAGGTTGGAGCTTTCCATTGGATTTAAGTCTGGGTTCGATTGGTTCGAGTTTTGATTTTGGTTGGTTTGATTTTGGTTTCAAATTGTTGTTTGCTAAGGTGATTGCTTTCGATTTTATGTTCGAGTTTGGTTTTTATACTTGCATGTTGGTTTATTGTTCGATTTTGGATTGATTCATTTATTCGTTATTTGCATGCTGCTTCTTGACTGTTTTTCATTTCCTTCTCTCTATCGATATGCACAACTTTTATTTGAGGCTTCTTGACTATTGTTTCTTGATGTTTGGTAATTGCTTGTATATATATTTTTTTGCATTGTTTATATGTTTGTAGTCCATGAGAAATGGAAATATGAGGCTTTATGTTAGTTTTTAAGTATTTTTGAGAATATATAAAAAAATTGAAGTAGTAAAGATGAACAGATAAGTTTTGATGTGTGTGTATTCTTACTTTATAATAGTGTAATTAACCATTTACGGTTGTATATTCTTTAAATTTTTAGGAAGTTAAATTAATGTATGATATCTTAACATGAGCATACATACATATATATACAACTCGTATTGAATTATATTTTCGTAATGACAATTAGGTAGGTCCTGATAGATGGAACAAAAGATGGATAAAACATGGATCTTCAAAGATAGTGATACATTAAAAACTACGCCATAGATTAGATTCTGCAACCCATCATAGTGGGGTTGCAAAGAAAAGTGTGATAGTAGCCTTCAAAACCAATGTCTACCACAACCCCTCTTTTTTGATGTTGCGGTAGAGTCAAAATGTGTTACCAAAATGACATATATAATTAAAGATGATTTTTTTTTGAATTTAACTAATTTGTAATTTTTTTACATAGAAATGAAATAATAATTAAAATATATATTTTATTTATTTTTAGAAGTTAATAATATTAGTGCAGTGATTTAAAATATTATAATGATAAATTGGTGGAGTGATTTTTAGTATTATATTGATAAATTGAACGTTTTATACAACTTAATAAGTTATTAGTTAATTGATTTACAATATTTATATATTGTTCAAATTTATATATATTCATAATTAAATGTTAAAGATAATATTTATTAAAAGAAAAATATAAATTAATAATTTAAATTTCAATAAAAAAAGTTGTGTCGGCCTGTTAATTTAGAATAAAACTTAGGCTCAAAGTTGAAATTGGTGGGCGGGAGATTAAACCTGATGAGCGGGTCATTGAAATTTTAACAAAAAAAAGAGAGAGCCGCTAGAAACAGAAAACTCACGCTCACATTTCAACTCACACTCTCTGTAATCGAACGGTGTCTCTATTTTCGAGCTTCAAGATTTTAGGTTTTCAAGTTGTTTATCTCGGGTCTCAAGATTTAGGTGTCCATTGGTGTGAATTAGGGGTCCGATTAGTGCTGACTAGGGTTTTGACTGGGGGTTCTAGTTTGGGGCTTCTCTAATTGCAGTTAAAGTATGTCAAGTTTTGGGGGTTTCAACCCAAGTGAACTAGTGCTTTCTTATTTCATCAGGTATTATTCTTAAATTGAGCTTATATTTTTATTTTAAATTATGGTTTCGATTTGTGTTTATTGAAGCATAAATCTGTTGAGTTACAATTATCCGTATATTGTTTTTGTGTGTGTTTTTCTATGTGATGAATTGGGTTGGTTGATTTATTGTACTTTGAAGTGTTGAAGTTTGTGGAAGAGACTGGATTGCAGAAGTGAAAGAAGAGGCTTTTAAGTGCCAACAAGTTCTTGCTCGTATGCGCAAGGTATAATTTGTACTTGAAATTATGTTTTGATTTTGATAGAGATTTTTTTTGTGGCGCTATGTTTATAAATTAATTTGGAAATTTTAGGTGATTATTGTTGGTATAAAAACCTTTTAGTTACTAGAATCTATAGTTCATGCAATTAGAGCTTTTTTAGATTACCTATCTAATATGTAATTGTTGATATGGGCAGGATACTTATATGTAACTTTGAGTTAGTATATTCTGTGGAGTGAATTTATAGACTGCTTAGCTCTACTTTATTTGTGTAATTGTAGATGGTCGTAGTTTTGGTCAAACACCGCTTGCAAGATGTCCCAACAAACCTTTACGGATCAAGACTTGAAACAGAGTAAAAACATAATATTGTTAAGGAACATTTCAAAGTATCTACAGATGGGATATCGAAGAAACTAACCGTTGGTTTCTGTACTTATTTCAGCAAAGGTATGTGCGGTGGACGCCGTTCATCACACAAGGACATAGGTCTTGTCATAGGAATAGTCACAGGCGGGATGCTTTTGATTGTTGGTGTACTTGGAATTTCTTTCTGCATTTACAAGAGGAAATTAACAGCTAATGAGAGAAATTTTGATGTAAACGGATATCCTTTGACAAAGAGTAAGATTTTTAAGTTTCCTCTTTTAGCATATGCGAGACTCTATGTACTGAAATATTCTGAATACAATCAGTATATAAATATCTCAACATCGACTCTCCACAGCTATAGATATCAGTATATGAGCACTTTTTTTTCCTTCTAATGCAGACGTGATTTATTCAATATCTAGCATGGATGATATCATACTGCAGTCAATATCTATTCAGAATTGTAGCCTTGACAACATAGAAAAACATCAATGTTTTGAATAGTTCTGATACTTTACTTTCTCAACCGTAATTATCCTTCTAACTGTATTTCAGCCGTTTCTATCCTCTCTCTATGGATTGCTGGAGCAAAATTTACCTTTCTATAACATGCTTAGACAAAAATCAAGACAAAATGGTTCCCGTGCAGCTTGTTTTCCTCAGCCCAGTCTTCTTGTTATTGCTAATGAGAAGTTGCTTTCCTGGGTTGGTGATGAAATTTTACCCCGTGATAGTGTAAAGGTATTTTGGTAGAAACTGATGCAATCATACATACTAAGAAGGATCAGCACATATGAACCATCTAATATTTTAGTGTTTGGTCCTTTATGCTGATATAAATACATGAACTCTCTCCATCTAACACATTTTCCGTATCAAGGTGTTCGCGTTTGACTCAGTTGTTCAAGGAGGTGATTCTGTTTGGGAAGGCCTTCGAGTTGTTCAACCTTGAAGGTGGTGATTCTGGGTTGGCCTTAGTATTGGATACCCCTTTCCTTCTCGTGTTGTTGTCTTTTCTTTGTTTTAATATATCGTTTTCTTGTCATTCCAGGTATGCTGCTAACAAATCTATGCAAAATTCTGCCTTCAACAATGCTGATGGTGATTTTCTGCTAGTGCATCAACAAGGGAGTAAGTACTACTCCTATCTTTCTCATATTTTATGATCATCTACATTCAATTGTGTTTCTTGCAAAGTTCTAGCAGGACAGAGATCACAACATACGCTTAATTAGAAGCTGTAATTCAATTACTGTAAGTTGTAATATGTTTCTTTGGACTTAGAACAAGGATTCAATTAGAAGCTATAATTCTTAAAGCTACCATGAATGATTTACTGTCAACACTAGGCCCGATTGTCATGGTGTATTTCTGCACGCATTATATTTCAAATATAGTATCTTTGAGAAAAAGCTTATTACAACAATTCACTATACATGCTGTGTAGAGTTGTGGATCACAACTGAATGTGGAAGATTGCAAGTCTCTCCTGGTGAAGTATTTATTTTACCTCAAGGATTCCGTTTTGTCGTTAACCTTCCAGATGGGCCATTACGTGGTTATGTAGCCGAGATTTTTGGTACCCATTTTCAACTTCCTGACCTTGACCCAATAGGTACAAAATTTTGCAGTATGGTGGAAGCCCAAATGATTGTTTAAAATCCATTTTGTTTGTGCTGTATCTCATCAACTGATTATTGGTTCCAATAGGTTCTAACGGTCTTGCCGGACCCAAAGATTTCCTTGTTCCTACAGCTTGGTTTGAAGAGAGAATTTGCTCAGGCTTCACCATTATACAGAAGTTTGGTGGGGAGCTTTTTACTGTAAAACAAGATTTTTCTCCATTTAACGTTGTTGCCTGGCATGGTAATTATGTCCCTTATAAGGTAGGCTTGTTTTTTTATCAGTTTCCTTATTGTCGTGTGTTAGATAATTAGGTTTTGTTCCATACAGCTTCCTCCTACCACCCTACCGTCTATCTTTATCCTTAGCAGCACGAGTTTATAATTAACTTCTAGTCCTAATGTTGATCTCTTACTAATTGCAGTATGACCTTGCTAAGTTCTGCCCTTATAATACTGTCTTAATTAACCATGGGGATCCATCAATTAACACAGGTGGCTGCTATCTATTTGCAGCCGTTTCTGTTAAATATTTTTTACTAGACATTATTTATTAATGATCATTTACCCGTCTTAGTGTATGTAGTTTTATGTGAAATGCAGTACTGACATTATTCTCACAATCTTTTGCAATTATAACAGAGATCTTCCTTCACAGTGCGGACAGATTTAATGAAGATAGCGAGCATACAGACATCACAAATGATAAGTCAAAAACTACAACATTGCTTGATGAAAATACTACAGCTATGGCCGAGCCTTAAAATTACCAGAAATCTTGTTTTTTTTTTAACTTTGATCATCGCTTCACAAAATAGTTGGGTACATTTTTAGAAGTTTAAAGTTCTGGATAACGACTTGCTCCTTGAGTATCCCTGATCATAAAATAGTTGCTGATATAGTTATCAAATTAATGGCTCCCTACAATTCTTGTTTATCCTGTTATAGTTTATGGATTGTGTTGGTTTTAAGATAATGTCTTATTTATGGGCATGCTAATTTACAAACAGTTCCTAGCATTTTTATTTTGTAAAAGCGTTATAATATGTCTTTATACTGTTGCTAATAATCAGTGTAAAATGTTGCAAAAAACACTAAAACTGTTGCAAAAAATACTAAAAAGCTTTGCAAAAAGGTTGCATCAATACCCCACATGTGGGCGGGGCCCATAAATATTGTACTGATACCAAACCCTACTGTAACACTTTTCAAGACCTCTTGCAACCCCATTGGTGTTGCAATAGCACGTTTATGTAACGGATAACCAAGGGTTGCATTAGGGTGTCACCGGGGTTGCAAAAAACTCTATTGCAACGCCTAAAATTGCAACCCCGAAAAAGAGTCGCCATAGCCTTTTTTGGCCTTTAACAACGCTTTTTTGGCCTTTAGTTACGGTTTCTTGGGGTTGTAGTATCCAATCTATGGCATAGTGAGAATACAAAATCGGGGTTAATTTTTTTTTATTTATGCCGAAGAAAATAGTAAAAATCTTAAGAGCATACTTTGTCCATGTTCACGCTGCGGAAATTTCAAAATGTTCTCTGTAAAAATTATTAGGGGTCATCTATATGAGAAAGGTTTTAGCCTGGATTATATTAAATGGATTTGACATGGGGAATCTAAGACTAATTCTAGGTGAACTGCTGCTTCTATTGCCAATCAGGCTCTTGATCCTAATCATGATCCTACGGAAGCCTTTGGTGTTTGCGAAGCATCATATAATAATTCGGGGGTTGATGATTATGATAAAGATTCGCATGAATTCAAGCGGTTTGTAGCTGATGCTCAACAACCTTCATATGAGGGTAGTGAATGCAGTAAACTAGATTTAATGTTAAAATTGCATAACTAGAGGGCGAGATTTGGTATTATAGTGACAATGCCTTTACTAACCTACTATCTTTCATGTTTTACTTACTTCCTCAAGATCATGTCTTGCCCGTTAATCCGTACAACACAAAGAAAACCTTATCTAATTTAGACCTCGAGTTTATCAAATTCCACGCATGTCCAAATGAGTGTGTTCTGTACAGGGGTGTAAACGAGGATGCTTCTGAGTGTCCTAAGTGTCATTTATCTCGTTGGAAGCTAGGGAAGGATGGGAAAGCTAGGGTTAGTATTCTAGCGAAAGTAGTGTGGTATGTTTAAATCTGCTTCAACCGCTAAACCTTTGACTTGGCATTCGGTCAAAAGAATTCAAGATGGCCAAATGCGTCATCCAGCGGCTTCACCTTCTTGGCAGAATGTTGATTATATGTGGCCAACCTTCAGTAATGATCCAAGGAACCTCCACTTAGCATTGGCGGTAGATGGTATCAACCTATATAATAACGGCCTAATGAATAGGTACAGTTATTGGCTAGTAATTTTGGTAACTTATAATCTTCCTCCATAGTTATGCATGAAGAGGAAGTTTATGATGTAAACTGCATTAATTAATCCATAGTCCACATGAGCCTGGTAATAACGTTGACGTATTTCTACAACCATTGATTGATCAAACTAAGATCTGTGATCAAATTAGAAAATGTTATTTAAACTAAGAAAGAAATTTCTTTTGATTGCTCAAATTCTGTTTCTTCTAACTTTGTCAAAAAGAAAAATGTGCCAAACACTGCTTGGGTACCTAAAAGAACTTAAACCTCATTGTATGCAGTGCAAGAAGAATAAAGTCATGTGGATCATTGACAGTGGATGCCTCAAGCACATGCTAGGTGATAAAACCCTGCTATCACAGTATGAGGAGATGGTTAGCCCTTTGGTGACCTTTATTTTAAGACAATAGCAAATGATTCATAATGGGATATGATAGTTTAATTTGTGGAAGTATTATCATTCAGGATGTAGCACTGGTTGCAGGTCCTGAAGTAAATCTTCTAAGTGTCAATCAATTCACAAAAAACGGGTTCAAGGTTATTGTTGACAAAGAAGATTGATTAATCACAAGTAAGAAAATTGGTGAAGTTGCTCTAAAAGGAGTAAGAAAAGGAAGCCTGTTATTATAAACATGAATTCAGCAAACAAGGAGAAGATATGTTGCTTCTCTACTAAGGCATCAAGTGAATAAAGCAAACTCTGGCACAAAAAGCTCTCTCACTTAAACTACAAAGTAATCAATACTATTGTGAAAAGATAATTAGTAAAAGATATGTGAGCTTTAGAATTTGCTCAAAATGAAGTTTATGAAGCTTGTCATAAGGGAAAATGAAGAGATCAAGTCACAAAACCAAAGTTGTGAACTCCATTAATGCTCCTCTATAATTTATCCATATGGATTTGTTTGGTCTTGTTAATGTCATGTCCATCTCTAAGAAGAAGTATGCACTGGTGATGGTGAATGACTACTCAAGGTACACTTCATTGAAATTTAAGCATTCAATATATAAAACCCCACACATTATCATTGAACACATAAATAAGATTGAAAATCAGGCTGAAGATCAAAATTCTGTCAAAAGATTGAGGAGTGATAATGGTACTAAATTCAGAAATTCCATACTAAGTGAATTATATAAAAATAAAGGCAATACTCAAGAGTTTTCTGCTCTAAGAACACCTCAACAGAATGGTGTGTTCGAAAGGAAGAACAGAATTCTAGTTGAAGCTACAAGGACAATGTTGCAGGATGCCAAGTTGCCAATCAGTTTTAAAGAAAAAGCTGTTAACACAGCATGTTATAGTCAGAATAGGTATTTGGTGAACAAAAATATTTGGAAGTCAGCCTACTCAATCATGTCAAAAAGGAAGCCTACAGTTAAACATTTTCATGTGTTTGGAAGCAAGTGCTTTGTGTTAAAAGACAACTCTAAGTATGTTAGCAAATTTGACTCAAAAGTTTTTGAAGCCATTTTTCTTGGATATTGTTTGAAAATGACTTCTTACAGAGTTTATGTACTAGAGCAAAAGAAGACAATATAGAGCACATATATAACATTTGATGATGATAAGTATCCAGGCTTGGAATGTCTTGATGAAAATAAAGTCAAAGCTTTAAAATTTGATAATCTCAACCTTGACAGTGATTCTAAAGAAGAAATTGAAAATAATATAGACAACAGAGAAGAAGAAGAAACAGGTGAGCTAGTGAATTCTGCAAATAAGAATTCGTGTCAAGAAAATAGCTCACCCGAATTTGATAGCACAGACTCAGGGGAGAAAGAGATGATAGTTCTTCAAGTCATGCCAACAATGAAAAAATGAGGACAACCCTAGTCATCAAAATTGAAGAAGATAAAATTAATCCTAAAAAAACTAAAGAAGCTCTACTTGATCCTGATTGGATAAGTGTTATGCAAGAAGAGCTAAATCAATTTGAAAGAAACAAAGTTTGAGTATTGGTTCCTGTATCAAGAAATAAAAGATCATTGGAACAAAGTGGGTGTACTGGAACAAAACGGATGAAAATGGTGTTATAATAAGAACAAAGCAAGACTGGTTGCTAAAGGTTACTCACAAGAAAAAGGGATTGATTTTGATGAAACCTTTGCTCTAGTTGCAAGACTTGAAGCAATAAAGATTTTCATTGCATTTGTTGTACATTCAAATTTCAAAGAGTATTAAATGGATGTGAAAAGTGTATTCCTTAATGGTGAACTAGAAGAAGAAGTTTATGTGCAATAGCCTCCTGGCTTTGAAGATTCTAAATTTTCAGATTTTGTTTACAGATTTTTAAAGGCTCTTTATGGACTGAAGCAAGCACGAAGAGTATGGTATGACACCCTGTCAGAATTTATAATCAAGAATGGATTCACTAGAGGCACAATTGACGAAACTCTATTCTACAAGCAACATGGTGATGACATCATCCAAGTTCAAATCTATGTGGATGATATCATCTTTGGTCTTACTAATGAGAAGTTGTGCCAAAGATTCTCAAAACTTATGCAATGTGAATATGAGATGAGCATGATAGGAGAACTTAGTTACTTTCTTGGCCTTCAAGTTAGTAAAAGAAGTTATGAGATTTTCATCAGTCAAACTAAGTATATCAAAGATCTTCTGAAGAAATTTGGAATGATGGATTATTCATCTGCATCTACTCCTATGTCTACAACTACCAAATTGGTTGAAGATAAGAAAGCAAAATGTGTAGACATTTCAAGATACAAGTGAATGTTTGGATCATTACTTTACTTGACTATAACTAGACCAGACACCATGTTTGCTCCATATCCATGTGCAATATTTAAAGAAAATCCTAAAGAATCACATCTAATGGTTGTCAAGAGAATTTCTAAATATTTGAAGGGAACACCAAACTTGGGATTGTGGTATCCTAAGGGAACTGGATTTGAAGTTGTTGGTTATATAGATGCAAATTTTACTGGATGCAGGGTAGACAGAAAGAGTATTAGTGGAAGCTGTCAATATTTTGGTCAAAGACTTGTATCATAGTGTAATAAGAAATAACAATCTGTATCAACTTCCACAGCTGAGGCTGAATATACAGCTACTGAAAGTTGTTGTACTCATGTTCTTTGGATTACAAATCAACTAAAAGATTATAACCTAGTGTTACAGAAGACTTCTTTCATGTATGACAATACTAGTTCAAATTTATTGTTGCTAATCCCGTTAATCATTCCAGAACTACGCACATTGATGTAAGGTACCATTTTATTTGAGAACATGTTGCAAATGGTACCATTGAGCTAATATTTGTTCCCACAGAAAAATAGTTGGCTTACATTTTTACTAAACCTTTGGATGAAGCACCTTTTATTAGACTTGTAAGTGAAATTGGTATGCTAAATTTTTCATCCTAAGGCAAGAACTCAGCTAACATTTTACAGCAGATTAATTCTTAATAAATCAAAATAAATTTAATTTAATTAGAAATTAACTGAAATATGATTTATAAATATTTCAGAATTCTCTGTATATTTATTTCTCAAAAACAAATCTAACTTGGAGTTTTTCTAAATTCTAAGAATAACTGTCTAAATATTAGTTCACATTATTGATATGTGAAACTGATATAAGACGGGTTCTTGTAAGAAAAAAAGTATGTAGAGAACTGAGTTCTCGGTAAGTCTGAATGACTTGTCTTAAGTCTCTAAATGATTTCTCGTTAAGTCTTTTTCATGACTTCTCGATAGACTTCTCGATAGGTTTTTTCATGACTTTTCGACAAACAATGTAGAGATCTCGATATACTTATCGATATGGAGTTTTGTACTGTTCAAATTTTAGACTTCTCAATAACTCGGAACTGAAATAAATTAATTTAGTAAATTATTTCAGTAAAATACTTTTGATATAATATTAATTCTAATTATATGTTGAATTTTTCAATATAAATTAGGATAATTTAGTCCAAAAGGACAAACTGTGTATTTGTACAACATCTCGATAAGTCAATATCTAGACCTCGACAAGAGTCAAGAAAGTGACATCTCGAAATGAGTTCTCTAAGTCACGTGACTTCTCTACAACACTTTTAAAGCGTTCATTATTCTCTTATCAAGAAGTCACATCTCTACACTATAAATACCCAGACATCTCGACAAAACCCCTATTTATGCTTTTGAGATCTTAATTGACCTAATCACTGCAATTTTTCACCACTCTCAAACTTTTTGAGCTTTCTCTCTTTCAAAAACTCTAACCCACTAATACCCAATCTCTCAAATGGCTTCAAACACTGTAAGAGCTTTTATCCCCAAGGATAAAACCAACTATCTTGCGTTTGTTGACCCATTACAGGAACTAGACAATTTCAGGTGCTTTGTGAAGTTTGTGGTTGATTCCTATCTAGCAGGAGCACCAAGAGACAATCATGTGCAATACTTGGATGTTCTCAATGAACTCTGGAACACTGTAGTTATTTACACTAATATTAATGATAATCAAACAATTTTATGATATTCACTTGCACAATCATGGGTGTGGCTGCTGAGTTTAATGCAAATAACATAAACAAAGCTCTGGGCATTTCTACTAACAACATGGTTGAATCCATAACTTTTCAAGAATTGGCTGAATTCATGGACTTCATCAAATAGAGTGAGAAGTTTGACATGGCCAGACTAAACAAGAAGAACCTGAGAAAGGAGTAGTCTTTTTTATTTGACTCTATTATCAGGGCATTCACATGCAGAAATACTGGCTATGATAACATCTCAAGTGTAGTCCAGAAGCTGGTGTACTCAATGGTATATGACAAACATCTTGATGTTGGAAGTTTGATCCTTGAGGAGCTGAGCACAAGGCTAACCATGCCTTTAATAAGTTGAGGTAAAGAAATATTTTTCTCTAGATTTATTATGTATGCTTTAAATCATAAAGTAAATGACATATTTTTAATTGAAAGCATAGATGAATCAAATAGGCATTTGTAAACAAGTGTCCAAAATTCTATTTGGATCACTAAATACAATGAACCATGTAAAGGTAAGTCTAAATATTCCTGACTTTATGTTGAGGAAATTTAGAACTTACCCTTATCCAATTCCTGACATGAGAAGCAGTGCAATATCTAGTACAATTATGGCCTTGGTCATGTAGAAGAACCTAAACAAGACAACCCACATGGGCCTACTACAACTGAAAACCTTTCATCTCAAACACTAGAAGCTAGGAAACCAACTGCTTCATCCTCTCAAAAGGGTGGAGCTAGTAACAAGAAGAGAAAATAATTTACCATGTATGTAATACCTGAGAGTGAAAAAGACCAGAGTGAGGAAATGAGTCATCTGGTCAAGAAACCAAGGAAGAAAAAGAAGATAGAGCTGACCACTATGTTGTGAATATGTTGTGAACTTGATGATTTCATTAACAAAACACCTTAGTAGATTTAACTTAGTAAAAAATGTAGCACTCGACGGATAAGGAATATAGTCCAAACGGATGACTCAATATAGTCCCGACGGATGATGATTTGTTATCCGTCGAGTGAGTAGCTTGTGTAATAATAAGTTATGAAGCACATTTTTGCAAACCCCTTTGTTTAGATTCTATGGTAGCATATAAGTCATGTTGAGTTTAATTAGATATGCAGAATAGGTTGATTAATTGTACATAGATGATGTCTTGTAATTCTGTATAAATGAAATGAAGTCAAGTTCCAAATAACTACACGACGGATGATCAACAAGGCACCCGACGGATAATCAATTCAAACATCAGTTGACAATAACAACACAGTCACATACGTTGAGTGTATGCAAAAGGAATGTGGAAGCCTATTCAACTGGGTTTGATAGAACAAAGAAGCATTGCCATTTCCATGCTATTATGAAGATATTCAAAGATGCTGGAATAGAGTAATGAAGTAGCGTAGTATTAGACTTGATAGGTTTTGTTTTTTATTATCTTGTCTTATTATTGTGTAATCTTGGTGATATATAAACCAAGAGTAGCAATTAGAACTACAACAAGACTAAGCAATACATTTTCAAAGAGAAGCAATTATAAGCTGTATCCTTAGAATTACTTTGTAAGTTTAGTTGTTCTTATAGTTGTAAGCAGCTGTGAGCTATTCAAGCTTCACAGGATTCTCTTGATATATATATATATATGGTGGATACATTCAAATCCAACAGAAAGTTTTAAAGACTTGTGTTTTTATTACTTTGTGTTTTGATTTAACTAACTCTTATTCCGTACTTAGCAAATCAAACACCTATATATATTATTAAGATATAATATTTTATAATTCAGAAAAAGTTTCAAGAATTCCATTCAACCCCCTTCTGTAATTCTTGTTGCATTGTTAGGGACTAACAATTGGTATCAGAGCAAGCTCTTGAAGAAAAAGAGTTTAAAGATCACAACAAACAACAAGATGAACAAGAAGGATGTTGGAGTCAAGATTCCTTTTTTGGACAAAGATAATTACCATCACTGGAAGGTAAAGATGCATGTTCATTTACTTTCTCAAGATGAGGCCTATGTAGATTGCATAGAAAGAGGCCCTCATGTACAAATAAGAGCTGCAACTGGAAATGAGCCATCAGTTCCCAAGCCAAGGCATGAATGGTCAGATCTTGATATTGAACAAGTCAGGAAGGATAAGAAGGCCATGAATATTCTGTTTAATGGAGTTGATGGTGACATGTTTGACAACATCATCAATTGCAAAACTGCCAAGGAAGTTTGGGATACAATTCAGATTATCTGTGATGACACTGAACAAGTTAGAGAAAATAAGATGCAGCTACTAATTCAGCAATATGAGCATTTCCACTTTGAAGAAAGTGAAACTCTCACTGATATCTTTAGTAGATTTCAAAAGCTACTAAATGCTCTAAAGCTGCATGGAAGAGTCTACCAAACTAAAGATTCTATACTCAAGTTTCTGATATCCCTACCAAAAGAATGGAAACCCATAACAGTCTCCTTGAGAAACTCACAAGAATACAATGAGTTTACACTAGAGAGACTATATAGCATTCTAAAGACTTATGAGCTTGAAATAGAGCAAGATGAAAGAATGGAGAAAGGGAGAAAGAAAGGAGGGTCCATTGCACTGGTTGTTGAGTTATTGAAAGAGAAGGAGATGAAGATAGAAGTTGTTGAGTCTACTTCAAAGGTCTGTGAAAACAAGGGCAAGGGGATGGTAGCAGAAAATGAAGATTCTTTGAGCCAAGATGACATGGAGGATATTGATGAACATCTTACATTTCTTTCCAGAAGATTTGCCAAGCTCAAGTTCAAGAAGAACTTTGGAGCAGCTAAGCCAAATAGAAACATGGTGGATAAATCAAAATTCAAATGTTTCAAATGTGGCTTGGCAGGGCACTTTGCCAGTGAGTGTAGAAAGTCAGATTCCAGCAAGAAGAAGTTTGAGCCTGTGGATTATAAACATAAATATTTTGACTTTCTCAAACAAAAGGAAAGGGCTTTCATTACACAAGAAAATGACTGGGCAGCAGATGGTCCGGATGAGGATGAGGATGTCAGCTATGTCAATCTAGCCCTAATGGCCAAGTCTGATGAAACGGAGACAACTTCTTCAAGTAATCAAGTAATCACCACTAACCTTGCACATTTATCTAAAGCTGAGTGTAATGATGCTATAAATGACATGTCTATAAAATTATATCATTTGCGTGTTACACTTAAGTCCCTCACTAAGGAACATGCTAAAATCAAAGAAAATATCTTGTTTTTAAGTGAGAGAAATAATGTGCTAGAGTCTCAGTTCATTGAATTTGAAAAACTGAGAATTGAGTGTAAAATTGCTAAGGATGAATTAACTGAGTCCTTGAAGAAAGAAGAGATCTTGAAGAAGCAGCTTGAACGAGAACAAGAGGTGATTAAGGCATGGAAAACATCTAGAGATGTTCATGCTCAAATCACCAAAGTTCAAGGTATTGAGTCCTTTTGTGATGCAGCCTGGAAGAAGAATAAGGAGAAGCTGGAATCCAATTTGGTTGAAGGATTGCTAACATATATGGACTCGACGGATGATGAGAGTCATCCGTCGGATAATCAAAAGGATTATCCGTCGAGTGACATAAATCCTCATCCGTCGGCTGTGAGCAAACCTGTGAGTAAAGTCAAACTTGCCAAGTTAAATGATAAATATGGATCAGTTTCCAAAAACTTCATTTCAAGAGAATCTAGTCAAGTGAGGAAGGAGAAGAAAGTGAATGTTGGCCATCTGTCTATCAAGCAATTGAATGACAGACTAGAAAAGATTGAGGGTAAAACAGAGGCTAAAAAGAAAAACAATAGAAATGGTAAAGTATGGATTAACAAGCATAACAACTACACACCTGATAAGTATGCTCCAAGAAAAATCTGTGAAAAGTGTTGTACTGTAAATCATCTGTCTGTTAATTGCAAAACTGCCATGCCTACTACAATATATGTGCCACCTCCTTTTTCCAACATGAATGCCATGCCTTTTTTCCTATGAATGCTATGTCTACACAGAATATGAATGCACAATTTGCTAATATGTCATTTGCACCTAATCCTTATTATGCTGCATTTAGTATGCCTCAAATGCCATTTAGCCTGCCCTACTGGAATAACATATTTACTAATAGCATACCACTTCCTGTTAATCAAAATGTGCATGATAATTTTGTTTTAATGAATGGTTTCAAAGGTTCAACTCAGATGACTAAGGATGAATCTGATATCCTCAAGTCAAATGAGATCAAACCTAAGAAACAGAAGAAGAAATCTAACAAGGCAGGACCCAAGGAAACTTGGGTACCGAAATCAACTTGATTTGATTTTAATGTGTGCAGGGAAACATAAAGAATCTATGGTACTTGGATAGTGGTTGTTCAAGACACATGACTGGTGATTCTACCCTGCTCACAGAGTTCAAGGAGAGAGCTGGCCCAAGTATTACTTTTGGAGATGACAGCAAGGGTTATACTATGGGATATAACTTGATTTCAAAAGACAATGTCATCATTGAGGAGGTTGCCTTAGTGGATGGTCTCAAGCATAATTTGTTGAGCATCAGCCAGCTGTGTGACAAAGGCAATTCAGTAACCTTCAACTCAGAAACCTGTGTTGTGACAAACAAGAGAAGCAACAAAGTGGTTCTCACTGGAGTGAGAAAAGGGAATGTGTACTTAGCTGACTTCAACTCATCAAATGCAGAATCTGTTATTTATCTTCTTAGTAAAGCAAGTCAAGATGAAAGTTGGCTATGGCACAAGAAGCTATCCCATCTAAACTTCAAGACCATGAATGAACTTGTAAAGAAAGAACTGGTTAGAGGCATTCCTCAAGTGGAATTTTCTAAGGATGGACTGTGTGATGCTTGCCAAAAGGGAAAGCAAATTAAAGCATCATTCAGAAAGAAGCTTGATTCAACAATTGAAGAACCTTTACAACTGCTACACATGGATTTATTTGGACCAGTCAATGTGTTATCCATCTCAAGGAAAAGATTTTGCCTAGTAATTGTAGATAATTTCTCAAAGTTCTCTTGGACATATTTCCTTAAGTCCAAAGATGAGGCTAGTGAAATCATCATCAATCACATAAGGCAAGTCAACAATCATCCTGATTTCAAAGTTAAAAGAATCAGGAGTGATAATGGAACTGAGTTCAAAAATTCTTTCATGAGAGTATTTTGTGAAGAAAATGGGATTTTTCATGAGTTTTCAGCAACAAGAACTCCACAATAAAATGGAGTAGTAGAAAGAAAGAACATATCACTTATTGAAGCTGCAAGGACAATGCTTGAAGAGTCTAAGTTACCAACATATTTCTGGGCTGAAGCTGTAAATACTGCATGTTACACTCAGAATATTTCTCTAGTTAATCAAGCAAAATGAATGACTCTCTATCAATTGTTCAAGAACAAGAAGCCAACTCTAAATTTTCTTCATGTCTTTGGCTGTAAATGTTATATCTTGAGAAATCAAACTGATAAGAAAGGGAAGTTTGATGCTAAAGCAGATGAAGGAATTTTTGTTGGATATGCTGGTGGTAAAGCATATAGAGTCTACAATCTGAGAACCAACATTGCTGTGGAATCAATACATGTTGCATTTGATGATAAAAAGATTGAAGGACTACAAGATGGAGATTATCATGAGAGCCTCAAATTTGACAATGTGGAGATGGTTAGTGATGACAGTGATGATGAAAGTGATCAAGAAACAGTATCAAAGGATAATGCAGAAAAATCCACTATCAATGGAGCACAAAATTCAACATCTGTCGAGTTGCAAAATGCTCCATCCGTCGGGAGATAATCTGCTTTATCTGTCGGGAGACAACCATCTTCAACCATCGGTACTCAAAATTCACCATCCGTCGGATCATCAAAAGAAGCTGGAAGTCAGAATAGATCATTTATAGAAAGTTCCCCTTTCTCAAATCAAAGATCCATTAATTCAGGGGGAGTTTCTAATAATCAAAACTCAATCACACATCAAGACAACAATGAGGCCTCTTCATCTAGAGCTAATCTACCTTAATAAAGGAAATGGACAAAGGATCACCCCTTTGAGCTCATCATTGGTGATGTATCTTCTAGAGTTCAAACAAGGAGAGCAACTCAGGAAGAATATCTATATAGCAGCTTCCTCTCTAAGGAAGAACCAAAGATGGTAGAAGAAGCTTTGTTGGATCCTGATTGGATTTTAGCTATGCAGGAGGAGCTAAACCAATTTGAAAGGAATAAGGTATGGAAGCTGGTACCCAAGCCTAAAGGAAAGAATCCAATAGACACCAAATGGGTATTCAGAAACAAGATGTATGAAAATGGCATAGTAGTCAGGAACAAAGCTAGATTGGTTGCTAAGGGCTATTGTCAACAAGAAGGAATAGATTTTGATGAAACATTTGCTCCTGTTGCAAGACTTGAAGCCATCAGAATCTTCTTAGCCTATGCAGCCCATGCCAATTTTAAGGTCTATCAAATGGATGTCAAAAGTGCCTTTCTGAATGGAGATTTGGAGGAGGAAGTATATGTCAGTCAGCCTCCTGGTTTTGAAGATCCAAATTTTCCAGAATATGTTTACTATCTTTTGAAAGCACTTTATGGACTGAAGCAAGCACCTAGAGCCTGGTATGACACTTTATGAAAATTCCTTTTAGAGAATCATTTCACAAGAGGTACTGTTGACAAAACCTTATTCTTTTGAAATTTAATGGCTCTAGTATACTTGTTCAAATTTATGTAGATGACATTATTTTTGGCTCTACAGATGAGAAACTTTGTAAAACGTTTGCCAAATTGATGCAAGGTATGAAATGAGCATGATGGGAGAACTAACTTACTTTCTTGGTTTACAAGTTAAGAAAGTTAGTGATGGAATATTCATTAGTCAAACTAAATACATTTATGATCTTTTAAAGAAGTTTGATCTAATGGATTGCACATCTGTAAAAACTCACATGGCCACTGCAACCAAGATTGAATTAATCACTACTGAAAAGTCTGTGGATATTTCAAGTTATAGAGACATGGTTGGCTCACTTCCGTACTTAACAGCTAGTGGGCCAGATATAATGTTTGCTACATGTCTTTGTGCTAGATTTCAGGATGATCCTAGAGAATCTCATTTAGTAGCTATTAAAGGAATTTTCAGATATCTCAAGGGAACACCAAAACTTGGCATTTGGTACCCTAGAGATTCTGGTTTTGATCTAACTGGTTATTCAGATGCAGATTATGCAGGTTGCAGAATTGATAGAAAAAGTACAACAGGAATCTGTCAATTTCTAGGAAACAAGCTCGTGTCCTGGTTCAGTAAAAAGCAAAATTCAGTTTCTACTTCTACAGCTGAAGCTGAATATATTGTTGCTGGAAGTTGCTGTGCACAGATTCTGTGGATGAAAAACCAATTGCTAGACTATGGTCTGCAAGTGGAAAGGATTCCTATTTTCTGTGATAACACAAGTGCAATTGCCATCACTGAAAATCCAGTACAACATTCAAGAACAAAGCACATAGACATCAAGTTTATAAGGGAACATGTAATGAATGGTACTGTGGAACTACATTTTGTTCCAAGTGAAAAACAGCTTGCAGATATATTTATCAAGCCACTGGATGAATCCACTTTTTCAAGGTTGGTAAGTGAGTTAGGTATGTTTAATTACTCTTGAATCTTTCCAGATAATTTGCAAGTTGTAATGTAGCCAGAAATCTAATTGATTTTCAGTTTTAAAAGAAATTTTGGCTAAGTCAAAATTTACATCTCGACGGATGATCATTATCCATCGAGTTTGATCATCCGTCAGTATACTATTTTTTAATAAAATCAATTATTTTCTGGAATATTTTGTGACTCGACGGATAACTGATTTATCCCCATCCTTCGAATTGTCTTATTTTTAGCCGTTGATTCTCTAAACATTATCCATCGAGTATACTTACAGTTTGTAAGCATAACACGACGGATAATTGATAGAATTTTTACAGTTTATTTTTTAAAAAAATGACTATTTTGGGAAATTTTTATTGGTCACTTTATTTTACTTTATTATTTTTGACAGTTATTTTTGAGATAGTATAAAAGCATAATTCATTTTCATTGTTTTTCTTTTATCATTCTCAAATTATCTGCTCTAACTTCTCTCTTTCTCAAAAGCACTTAATGTCTCTCTCTGCAAGTTTTTACTCTCTAACAATGGCACTAGTCGTCAAGATCATGTCTCAAACTAGATTTATCTATGAGAAGAACAATTTCACTGCTCTTGTGAACAAGGGGATTCAACAGTCTGGCGACTACCATAAAATGATGGATTTTGTGAAGAACAGCAAACTCAACTATGCCATGCTAGAATCACCCACCATCTACTGTGAAGTTGTTGAAGAGATGTAGATGACTGCTACAACTCAACTGATAAGACTATCACTTTCACTATTAATGGTAAGGAATTTTGAGTTAATAGTGATATTGTTAAAGCATGTTTCAAAATTCCTGATAATACTGTAACTTCACCACACACAGACACTGACATTGTTAATATGCTTAACTTCATGGGCTATGCACTCTCTACTTCTAAATTAAGTGAAATTAGGAGGTTGGATCTTAGGAAGGAATGGAGTTATCTATGTGATGTAGTTACTAAGGTATTCTCTGGTAAAATCAGTAATTTTGATTCAGTCAATATCTCTATGCTTAACATGCTATACATGCTAGTTACTGATAAATTTTTTAACTTTACTGATCTTGTCATATTTGAGTTGGGGTTTAAGTTAGGGGAGCTAAATAAGAGGGGTAAAAATGTTTACTATGCCAGATTTTTAATGATGCTTGCTAACCACCTCTCTGAGGATATTGTGCTTGAGAACCCAAACAACAAATTAGATTGTTGGGTTCAAGAAAGAAGAATCATTGCAGACTTGAATAGGGCAAACCATCACAAAGAGTTGCCACTCTTCTATTTTCCTGTTATGGAGGCACCTCAGGTAAGTGAGGTAAGTTTAGCAGTCTCTACCCTTCCATCCTCACAAACTTCTTTACATTCTAGTATAGCTATGGAAACTGTGTCAGTGACCCAACAGTTGCCTACCCAAGCTGCCAAACCCAAAATTTCAAAAACAAAGACAAAGAAAGCCCCCTCTGGTGTCTCTCAAAAGATGCCAGTTGTAAAATCCACCAAACCAAAAGAGGGGAGTGTGAAGGTGGGTAAGAAAGGTGAGGGACAAGGTGAACATCAAAGAAACCCTAAGGATATGATTGGAGAGGTGAGTGTTTCCCAACCTAGCCATCCTGCAGTTTTCCAACAAACTGCAGTGCTTAATAAGGATATAAGCTCATTACTAGTTGTATCCTCCCAAAAGGATGTGACTATTGAACAAAGCTCTCAGCCAAGAGCACAGGCCAAAAGGGTAAGGGACACAAGCTCACCCCAAATTTACACTAGAAAGAAGAAATCAAAGACCCTTGGGGATGTACTGTGCAAACTGGTGCTAAAGACACAGTCACTGCACCTTCTCAAAGTCAGGTTGATGTGACTCCAATAAATGTGGAGTCACAACCAAAATCACTAACAATTGAAGCCCCTGAAATGCCAAATTCTCCCACACACACTTTGGATGTTGACATGATAAACACATCACTTCCAAATTCTCCATCTTTAATTCTCTTGGAGAAGCCAAAAATCCAAGCAAGTGAGCATCATCTTCTAGATGATTTGTTTGCTCACTTGCCATTTCTTTCTGAAACTGTTGAGACATCTGTGCCAAAATTCTCATCAATCTGCACAGAGTCCACAATACTTTCCACTCCAAACTCATTCATTTCTATTCACTCGATGGATATTGTTCATCTGTCGAGTAGTGATTGTATCCCGACGGATAAGCTTAACAGCAGTTATCCGTCGGATAGTCAAACTGCTAACCCGACGGATATCCCTTATATGTCGAGTGTCTCTACACAGCTTCAAAATTCATCAATTATTACAAGTGTAGAAGACTTAGTAGTAGTGCAATCACTCCTAGGATTGAGGGAATGGAGTGAAATGAGTGAGAGTCTGGGTTACTCCCAGGAAAAAAGAGAGGAAAAGAGTGAACAAATGCAATCCATTTCTTCAGGATTGGAAAAAGTGAGTGTGAGGAGTCCCACCTTAGATGGTGAAGGTGAGGGTGTGAGGGTGGGGAGCCAAGGTGAGACCTTGATGCAACAAAAGAGAGATCAAGAGAGAAATGCAGGTACAGGAGTGATAAGGGTGAAAACCATTGTAAGTGAGTCAATGAATGTCAATGATGCAGAAAGGGAAAGGCTATTTCAGCAAGAATATCAAGCTGTTATAGATTCCATTTCCCTGGATGCTGAGACATTTACTCACCCTGTGACAGCTTACCAAACTCTAGCTGTAAAGGGTAATGAGGAGGCTGAAAGATTGTTGAACTTGGTGTATACTACACAATCTTTACAAAGACCAAATGATGCAATCACTGCTATGCCTTCCAACATTGGCAGTGATTTTGAACTGTATGAAGCTTCTTTTAGGGATGCTGATGGGGATGATGAGGAAGATAGCATGGACATAGGGGGAGATGCAGCTGTTCCTGCCTGGATGCTTATAAAAGAATGTTCCTACTCACATCTCCAATCAACACTATTCAAGCTAATTCATGACACCCAAGCAGCCATTCAGGCATCTACTAATGCTAGCACAAAGAAGCTACTGACATCACATCTTGAAGCACTCTAGCTGCATAAAATTCAAGCCCTTCAACACAATCAGAGTGTGGATGCAATCAAGCAAGAGATTTTTGAAGTCAAGAAATATGTTATAGAGAGGATGGATGCTAGACTCCCTGTAACCACCGTGACTGAAATTGCTCAAAAGCTAAGGAAGGAGGCTTATCTCAATAGGAAAGTTGAGGCCATGGACTCAAGACTATCAGCTGTAGAGAAGTCAATGGCCAAGATACTTAACAATCAAGAAGCTCAAACTGCACTTCTTCAACAGTTGGTGGCTGCTCAACTCCCTCCCACACAACTTGATGATAACAAAATGGGGGAGAAAGACTCAAGTGAGGGGGAGAAGCAGCTTAACATTCAAGTTAGCAAAGTAATTGTGCCTACAATTGCTTTCACGAAGCCACCAACTACAAACATCATTGATCTGATTAATGAAGCAGCAGCCACATTGAGAGCAGCTGAAAAGAAGCAGTTGAGTCCAATCAACTGGGAGAAAATTGATGAGGATATACAAAAGAAGTTTGGGCTAGCAAAGAAGCCAAAAAAATCAGCCATTCATCACTCTCAAGTCAGGCAAATCTCTGTGAATGAAATGAGCATGAATAATCTGGATAGAGGACAGCCATCCTGCATCAAATCTCCAAAGGCTAAGCTAATTTTGAAGCCAAAGGTGAACTATCCAAAATCTTTACTAAAGAACCCCTTGGACACAGTGTATGAGACACCAAAGCCTGATAAAAAGAAGCTGTTGGCCAGGTCTATAGCATTCTACAAGGATCCAGCTGATTCAGCATTGAAAAGAAGAATTGCTAAAGTTTTCAGGAATGGTAAGGAAATTTGTGTGGTGGCTGGACATCCTCAATTTGATGAAGCAACGAGAGAAGAAAAGGCAAGATTGAAACAAGAAAAAAAGCAAGCTGCTCTAGATACTAAAAAGGTCAAACAAAAGAAGGAGCAAGTTGCTATCTTGGCCAAGTTACAAGCTGTGAAACCCACACAACAAATTTCTGCACAACCATCTGAAATTGTTGAATCTCGAGATCAAAAAATGCAAAATGCACCTCCACAGACAAAGAAGCCAAGGTACAAGCAAAGAATCAAGAGAAAATTGGACTTCAGTGATGAGGAGATGGAAGGGTACTTTCCCAAAGAGTTTATATTTGCAACAACTCAAACATCCATGCCCTCTGTGGCACATGGAGAATTTAAGATAGATCCATCCAAGAACTTTCATGGTGAACCTATCATTCCAAAGGATGAGCCAATATACTGGGATAGTCTACCAATACCTGAACTCAATCTACCTCAATTCATGAAGCCAAAGACGACAATGACCAGAGCAGTCAAGAAAGTGAAGCCCTCAACTCTCAGATCCAAGTCCCTAACCAAAGCTTAAACCAAAGTCAACAAGGGAGACATCATGTACATTTGTGACATCAAGGAATTCTCAGATTTAAACCTCTATCTAGATGAACTGGAAGAAGTTAGAGGGATTGATGCTTACAGGTCTCTACCTGAAAGGTTAGTATTCAAGTATAAGGGAGGAAAAGAGATATAGTGGCCACTTCACAGGATCCTTCAAGAAAGCCAATCTGTGCTGATAAAGGTTTATTCATCCTACAAGAAGAACTTTGGATTCAATGTGACAGCTAGAAGACTTGTTCTAAAGAAGATTGAAGAACCGAGGAGTATTAGAGCCAAAGATGCACTCCCAAAGACTCTAACTATTCCTTACACATGGAGTAGAGTGCATCCAAGGCCCTATTGGGTGATGGAATTCATGGATGATAAAGGAGTAAGAAGATTCTTCAGATTAGAAGACCAATTGAGCATCTCTAGCAATGAGACTCTTTTGGAAATGCAGAAATGTTAAATCTCTCATAATCTGATGAACTGGAATTCCACAGACAGCTCCAAAATCAGATAGAAAAAATAACAGAAAGCTTGGAAAGAGATCCAGATCTTCAAGGAAATAGATTAATCTGCTCAGGCTTGAGGAGCACCTTGAAAATGACTGTGAGCAAATCTTTGTACATTTTGTTAATTGAAGCACTTTACAGTTTTATCTACTTCCATTTAAATTTATATTTTTAGGGTGTTTTGTTATCATCAAGCTTCTCTTAATTTATGGCTACAATTCTAGTAGACATAAATTGGGGGAGATTGTTGTGAATATGATGTGAACTTGATGATTTCATGAACAAAACACCTTAGTAGATTTAACTTAGTGAAAAATATAGCACTCGAAGGATAAGGAATTTAGTCTCGACGGATGACTCAATATAGTCCCGAAGGATGATGATTTGTTATCCGTCGAGTGAGTAGCTTGTGTAATAATAAGTCATGAAGCACATTTCTGCAAACACCTTTGTTTAGATTCTGTGGTAGCATATAATTCATGTTGAGTTTAATTAGATATGTAGAATAGGTTGATTAATTGTACATAGATGATGTCTTGTAATTCTACATAAATAAAATGAAGTCAAGTGCCAAATAACTACCCGACGGATGATCAACAAGGCAACCCGATGGATGATCATGTACCCGATGGATAATCAATTCAAACATCAGTTGACAGTGACAACACAGTCACATGCGTCGAGTGTATGCAAAAGGAATGTGGAAGCCTATTCAACTGGGTTTTTAAAAACAAAGAAGCATTGCCATTTCCATGCTATTATGAAGATATTCAAAGATGCTGGAATTGAGTAATGAAGTAGCATAGTATTAGACTTGGTAGGTTTTTTTTGTTATCTTGTCTTATTACTGTGTAATCTTGGTGATATATAAACCAAGAGTAGCAATTAGAACTACAACAAGACTAAGCAATACATTTTCAAAGAGAAACAATTGTAAGCTGTATTTTTAGCATTTCTCTGTAAGTTTAGTTGTTCTTATTATTGTAAGCAGCTGTGAGCTATTCAAGCTTCACAGGGTTCTCTTGATATATATATCTCTGGTGGATACATTCAAATCCACCAGAAAGTTTTAAAGACTTGTGTTTTTATTACTTTATGTTTTGATTTAACTAACTCTTATTTTGCCCTTAGTAAATCAAACACTTATATATATTATTAAGATAGAACATTTTGTGATTCAGAAAAAGTTTCATGAATTCCATTCAACCCCCTTCTATAATTCTTGTTGCATTTTTAGGGACTAACACACTCACATGACCACCTCTGCATCTTCTCAAAAATATGCAGTTGTAAATATAAGAATTAAACAGACTCTAGTGACATCTTCTCAATAAAATGTCACTATTGAAACAAGCACTATCTCAAGTGCAATCTATAATGAGTCTACACCCCTCTTGAGCACTCTCAAGAGGGTGAATGACGTAATTTGGATGGCACACACTTGAGTGAAAGCACAACATTTGAAACTCTCTCTTTTACTCGGGGGGAGTTGCCAACACTCAATTCTAACATCACTAATCTCATCTCCAATTTTTTTTCATATAATGAAGAGCATGAATCCCCCTCCCAAGCTCTGCCAAAATCATGTGTAACAATTCTTGAAACTGTGATCACCACTCAAAACCCAACTTCGGATGGTGAGAAGCTACATGCTAAGGTAGACCATGATGACACCATAACAAACACATGGGTTTCATCATTTTTTACTCATGACCCTGTAGTTATAAATTCCAATGCACCTTCATTTACACATCAGTCTTTACAGACTGCAAGGTTTGAAGGTAGTACATTTAAGGGGGAGGTACAAATATCCTCTCCAATTCCATTGAAGATTTCTCTTTAAGTAACAACTCCCTTCAAAACCCTAGCTGAAATTTCCCTGACAATTAAAGCTAGGAGTCCAATTGCCAATGATCCAGCTATTAGGGAGGCAAGTACAGTCGCACATTCAAGTGTCAGTATTTTTCAAGAAGAACAATGGTTTGAGGTTATGGTACATGACAGTAACCTGGTCAATTCCCTTCCAATTCAAATAAAGGTACACTTACCAAGTGAACAACTCACTGTTAAAACCATAGTTTCAATTATGAGTTCAATGTGACTCTAGTCATAGGTACCACAATCCACAATCCACACCATCCCATCCACCTCTACAGCCAGCCAACCAAACACAAACCTACCCTCCACATCTTCACAGCCCTCACAATATCAACTTCTCAAATGGTAAGGGCCCAGATATCTCAAAATATCAACTTTCCTGCTACGAAGCCAAAAAGGGAGATGATAGAGCCCAAGCTAAAATCAAGTCAAAGTAAGGATGATGTTAGAATTGAAAGACTCAAAATGGCAAATGAAGGCCCTTATCTTGAAAAGGAGTTTGGTGATTTCCTTGAAGGCCTAAGAGTTTCACTCAACCTCAATCATTTCTATTACAAGAAGGTTGTAAACAACAATATCAATTTCTTAAGAGTGGTACTAGTCATTAGGCAAATATTTAAGGAAAAGAAAATTGTGGTGAATGTAAATAAATATGGAGTTGATAGGTGCATGCATATCTCTATCCTTTCTAAGATCAAGAAGAGCCTCATAACTAGATATATCTGTTAGGTCACACAACACTGTAGAAGGGGGTTGAATACAGTGTTTGCACAATCAAATCAATTTAACACAAGTATGTAACAAAGATCAAGTATATTGAATAAACTCTGTTATAATATGAACTGTTGTTCTCTGTCAGTGATGAACAAATATCACTAAGAGCTGCTAGGTTACAATGTATAATCTTCTCGGTAATGATAACACATATAATGTAAATCCTAAGTCTGTGTTTATATACTACACAGTTACAAGATATATTTTAATTGATATGGTGTTAGATATATTTGATAATGTCATGACTAATATGATTTATGTTTAGTTTTCAGATCTTACTTAAACAAGACAAATCAGTACTTAACTGAAATCAGCACTTATACTGAAGTCAGAACTTAAGTCATCAGTACTTAAGGTTCAAGAGATATTTATCAGAAGATAATATCAGGACTTAAACGAAACGTTCAGATAAGGAAGGCGGCTGATTGATGAAAGAAGATCGAGACAAATGTAAGAAGAGATATGCATGAAGAAGGAATTCTATGAAGAATAGAATACTTGGAAGAAAAGATATCTGATTGATATATTTTAGGAAGCAGAATTATATTCCATATCAATTAGCAATTATCTTGTAACTGTGTAGTATATAAATACAGAAATAGGGTTTACACTATAAGTGTTATCATTATCGAGAATATTATTCATAGTAACCCTAGCAGCTCTCGTGATATTTATTCATCACTGAGAGAGGACAGTTCCATATTATAACAGAGTTTATTACTTTGAATAAAGTCTGTTTTCTGTTACTTGTGTTATTTGAATTCGATTTGATTGTGCTATACACTGTATTCAACCCCCTTCTACAGTGTGTGTGACCAAACAAGTGGTATCAGAGCCTATCTGTTAACACACAAACAGTTTAAGATCCAAAAACAATCATGTCTGAAATTGAAACTCCAACTAAGCCCACCAAAACTGAAGAACCTCCAAAGACACAAATCCATAGCCGATATGAGGCTATTAGAGTTCCCATATTGAAACCATCTGAATATCCCATATGGAAGGTAAGGATGACTGTTTTTCTGGAAGCTACAGATCCAGAATATCTTGATAGAATCAAGGAAGGACCTCACAATCCAACAAAACTCGTTGTTGCAGTTGTAGGTGAAGCAGCAAAGTCTGTACCAAAGGAGAAGAGTGATTACACTGTTGAAGATATCGCATCAATTGCTAAGGATGCTAAGGTACGACATTTACTGCATAGTGCCATTGATAATGTAATGTCAAACAGGGTAATAAACTGCAAAACTGCAAAGGAGATATGGGATTCCTTGGAAACAAGATGTCAGGGAACTGATACGATTAAGAAGAACAGGAAGACAATACTCACTCAAGAGTATGAACACTTTGACTCAAAGGCTAATGAGTCATTGACTGATTTATATGATAGATTTGTCAAACTCTTGAATGATTTGTCACTGGTTGATAAGGAGTATGATCTTGAAGATTCAAACCTTAAATTCCTGTTAGCTCTTCCTGAAAGCTGGGATTTAAAGGCAACAACTATAAGAGACAACTATAATCTTGATGAAACGACTTTGATGAAATCTATGGGATGCTCAAGACTCATGAACTTGAGATGGAATAAAGAAGCAAGAGGAAAGGAGGAAAGTCAAGAACAGTTGCCCTTAAGACTGAAGAAGAATCTCCCAAGGCAGCCACCTCAAGGAAAGGCAAGGGTAAAGTGCTCTTCACAAAGTCTGATACTGAGTCATCAAGTTCTGATAGTGATGATGACTCAGAATCTGAAATCTTGCCTGAGACGGATGTTGATGAAGAGATGATAAAGCTGTGTACTCTTATGGTGAAAGGAATCACAA
Organism: Apium graveolens; assembly: GCF_009905375.1. Classification (NCBI taxonomy): domain Eukaryota; kingdom Viridiplantae; phylum Streptophyta; class Magnoliopsida; order Apiales; family Apiaceae; genus Apium; species Apium graveolens. Next base: position 3,083,320 of record NC_133647.1, on the reverse strand, counting down.
AGATTGTATACAGGAAGTTTAGGAAGGGAAAGAAGTTTTACAGGAAAGGTGCAAGTTCTGATAAGAAGAATTTCAGAAAATCTGAAGGCAAAGGAGGAAAGTCTGACAGAGGAGATTACACAAATGTCAAATGCTACAACTGTGGTGAGAAAGGCCACATATCTCCTGATTGCAAGGAAGTGAAGAGTGGCAAAGGAAAGGATCTTGTCACAAAGAAGAAAAGTTGGACAGACACCTCAGATTCTGAAAGTGAGGAGAACTATGCCTTGATGGCAAATGTTGATATGGAAAATGCTGAAAGCAGTACTGAAGCTGCTGAGTTAAAGGTACCTCAAACTAGTTATACCTTTCATACTGATGATATTAATGAGTTGAGAAGATATCTTAAAACCATGTTCATTAGCTATAGAGATCAAACTTTAACATGTGAAAGATTAACTTCTGAAAATCTTGCTTGTAAAAAGAGGAATGACTATTTAAAAAAAGAGTTAGTCATGTTCCATCAAACTCAGAAAGATAGAGATGATGCTTTCTATGTTAGGGATGAAGTACTTAAAATGAATGAATCTCTAAAAGCTGAGTTAGAAAAGGAAAGAGAGATTATAAGGACTTGGACTAACTTTGGCAGAACAATTCAGAATTTGTTAAGTAATGGAAACTGAAAAGAGGGCTTAGGTTATGGAGATGATAAGAATGATAAAGGAATTGTAGATATTAAGGCTATAGTTGTTAAACAAAAGCCAAAGTTAAAACCTGTTAAGTTTGTAGCTGTAAAGTCTGAAACTGAGAAATCAGAAGTTAAAGAGGAATTAACTTCTGACAAACTAAAACAGGAAAAGACAACTGAAGTAAACATAGGCTTAATGACAAAGAAGCAGCTTAAGCATAAGCTGAAAGATATTAAGAATGCAGACAAGGTAAAATCACCTAGGAAAAATAGGAATGGAAAAGAAGGTGTGAATAAAAGCAATGATTACAAACTTGTTCCTAATGCTCCTAGAAAAACATGTCATAACTGTGGAAGTTCTAACCATCTGGCTTCTTTTTGCAGGAAGAATAAGAACATAAACTCCTTACCTTCAAAGTCAGGAGTTAAGAGTCAGTCTGTTAGATATATGCCATAAAATCCTTGTTTTCATTGTGGTAGTTTATGGTATTCCATTTATACTTGTAAGGAATATCATAGTTTGTACTATGATTATTATCAAATAAAACCTTCTTTAAAGAAAGTTAGCATTGTTCCTTCTAGTGTAAGTTCTGATTCAAAGTCTGATAGTGTAAATACTGATAAGAAAAATGTTAACATAAACTCTGATGCTAAATCCGCTGCAAATGTTAACAAACTTAATAAGGCCAAAGGATCCAAGCAAGTCTGGGTCCTTAAAACTAATCATTAGTGGTCTTTGTGATTGCAGGGCAACATGAAAAACATCCTAGTTCTAGACAGTGGATGTTCAGGACATATGACTGGAAATAAAGCCCTGCTATCAGACTTTGTGGAGAAAGCTGGCCCAAGTGTTTCTTATGGAGATGGCAACATTAGAAAAACATTGGGATATGGCAATATCAATCTTGGGAATGTCATCATTAAAGAAGTAGCTCTGGTCTCAGGACTTAAACACAATCTGCTGAGTGTTAGTCAAATCTGTGACAGAGGTTATCATATGGATTTCTTTGAAGAACACTGTGAAGTTGTAAGTAAATCTACAGGCAAAGTTGTTCTGAAAGGATACAGGCATGGTAATATTTATGAAGCCAAGCTTTCAACAAGTACTGATGGTTCTGCAATCTGTCTGATGAGTAGAGCTTCAATTGAAGAAAGCTGGAACTGGCACAAGAAACTCTCTCATTTAAATTTCAACAATATAAATGAATTAGTCAAGAAAGATCTTGTGAGAGGACTGCCAAAGTCAGTATTTGCTCCTGATGGCCTTTGTGATTCATGTCAGAAGGCTAAACAAAGAAAATCTTCATTCAAGAGCAAGACTGAATCATCAATTCTTGAGCCTTATCACCTATTACATGTTGATCTATTTGGTCCAGTAAATGTCATGTCTATTGCAAAGAAGAAATATGCTATGGTCATAGTGGATGAGTTTACCAGATACACATGGGTGTATTTCTTGCACACAAAAAGTGAAACTCCATCTATCTTGATTGATCATATCAAGCAACTGGATAAATTGGACAAAGATTCTGTAAAGAAAATAAGAAGTGATAATGGCACTGAATTCAAGAATTTGTTAATGAAAGAGTTCTGCAAAAACCATGGAATCAAGCAGGAATTTTCTGCTCCTGGAAATCCACAGCAAAATGGAGTTGTTGAAAGAAAGAATAGAACTCTTATTGAAGCTGCACGAACTATGCTTGATGAAGCAAAGCTTCCAACCTATTTATGGGCTGAAGCTGTGCAGACTGCTTGTTTTACTCAAAATGCAACACTCATTAACAAGCATGGAAAGACACCATATGAGATGGTGAAGAAAAAGAAGCCAAATCTGAAGTATTTTCATGTATTTGGATGCAAGTGTTTTGTTCTTAAGACTCATCCTGAACAGCTATCCAAATTTGATCTAAAAGCTGATGAAGGAATCTTTGTTGGATATCCACTTTCCACAAAAGTCTTCAGAGTCTATAACTTGAGAACAAGGGTGGTCATGGAATCTATCAATGTCTCCTTTGATGATAAGAAAATTATTGGACTTGAAGATTTCAATGATCATGATCAGCTGAGATTTGAAAATGAAGACTTAAATTCTGATACTGAAAATCCTGAGAGTCGAAATCCTGATACTGCAAACTCTGATGGATTAAACTCTGATGTTATTGAAACTGTGGTGACTACGCCAAAGGAAGATGCACCTGTACAGGGGGAGCATACTGAAGATACAACCACATCTTAAGAAGCATCAGAACATACAACTGGCTCTTTAAGTTCTGATTCATCAAGTTCTGATAAGCCAAGTTCTGATAATTCTGAAAATTTAAATACTGAAGGATCCAACTCAGAGAGCATAGTTTCAGGGGGAGCATCAGAAGATGTTGATGAAGATGGCATGGACCATGGGGGAGCATCCAGTTCTAGAGAAAACCTTCCATCTGCAAGGAAGTGGACTAAATCACATACACCTGACTTAATAATTGGAAATCCTGATGCAGGTGTCAGAACTAGAACAGCTACTTCAAGTGAATGTCTTTACAATTCTTTTCTTTCTCAGACTGAACCAAAGAAAATGGAAGAAGCTCTTCAAGATGCTGATTGGGTGCAAGCAATGCAAGAAGAGTTGAATGAATTTGAAAGAAACAAAGTCTGGACTCTAGTGCCAAGACCAAAGAACAGATCTGTTGTTGGTACAAAGTGGGTGTTCAGAAACAAAACTGATAGTGATGGCATAATTACAAGGAATAAAGCAAGGTTGGTTGCAAAAGGATATTCTCAACATGAGGGAATTGATTATGATGAAACATTTGCACCAGTTGCTAGATTGGAAGCCATAAGGATATTTTTAGCTTATGCTGCTCACAAAAAGTTTAATGTCTTTCAAATGGATGTGAAAAGTGCTTTTGTCAATGGAGAATTGGAGGAGGAAGTATATGTGGAACAACCTCCAGGCTTTGTAGATCCCAAATATCCAGATCATGTCTACAGGCTTGATAAAGCACTTTATGGCCTTAAGCAAGCTCCAAGAGCATGGTATGAGACTTTAGCTCAATTTCTTCTGGAAAGTGGATTTAACAGAGGAACTATAGACTAAACATTGTTCTATCTCAATTATGGAAATGACTTACTTCTGGTTCAGATATATGTTGATGATATCATCTTTGGTTCTACAAATGACAGACTCTGCAAGAAGTTTGCCAAACTGATGCAATCAAGATATCAAATGAGTATGATGGGGGAACTTAGTTACTTTCTGGGCCTTCAAGTCAAGCAGAATGAAGAAGGCACTTTTATTTGTCAAACCAAGTACACTAGAAATTTGCTGAAGAAATTTGGAATGCAAGATTGTTCAAGTGCATCCACCCCCATGGCCACTGCAATAAAACTGGATAAGGATACTGGTAAATCAGTAGATATTACTGATTACAGAGGTATAATTGGCTCTTTACTCTATTTAACTGCTAGTAGACCTGATATCATGTATGCTACCTGTCTTTGTGCAAGATTTCAAGCAGATCCAAAAAAACTCACTTAACAGCTATGAAAAGAATCTTCAAGTATCTTAAAGGAACAGCTGATATGGGAATGTGGTATCCTAGAGAATCAGATTTTAAACTAATAGGTTACTCAGATGCAGATTTTGCAGGTTGCAAAATTGACAGGAAAAGCACAAGTGGAAGCTGCCAATTTCTTGGAGGCAGATTGGTTTCTTGGTTTAGCAAGAAACAAAAGTCAATTTCCACATCAATTGCAGAAGCAGAATACATTGCTGCAGGAAGTTGCTGTGCACAGATTCTTTGGATGAAGAATCAGTTACTGGATTATGGGTTAACATATTTTAAAATCCCTATTTACTGTGATAATCAAAGTGCTATTGCTATGACAGGTAATCCAGTTCAACACCCAATGACAAAGCATATCAGCATTAGGTACCACTTCATAAGGGAACATGTGGATGAAGGTACAGTGGAATTGCACTTTGTTCTAGCAGATCAACAACTAGCAGATATCTTCACAAAACCACTGTGTGAAGCTACTTTTACAAGATTGGTAAATGAACTTGGAATGGTTTCAGGTTCTTTCTCTAAATCTGCTTAGTTTTGTTCTGATGCATCAGACTTTATGATCAGTATTTACAGATATTACTCTCTTTGTGTATTCTGTGCCTAATTGAAAATTGATTAAGTACTGATTGTTATCTAATGTGCATTTCTAAAACTCTGATAGTGATATGAATGTTTTTGTGACTATTCAATCCTATGAGGAAATCTGTGCTAGATGTTGACCTAGTAGTCTTTAATATACTAAAGATCCCATGATAGAAGTAATTATTTATGTGGAAATCTATTGACACAAGCAAATTCTGATATTGAGCTTAGTTAAGTTTACTTTGTCTATCTTATTACTAAGTCAAAAACTAGAATAATGCTTCTCATCTGTTAAGTTCTGATGTTAGTAAATCTGCTGAATGTACTAAGTGCTGATAAACCTCACTTATCAAAAGAAAAAGGAAAAGAACAAGGAATAAAAATCAGGTACTCCTTTGAGATCTAGAGTAAAAATATGGAAGGGACGACCCAAGTGCATTGCTGGTAGTAAGTAATATGCATCAGAAAAGCAAATAATTATTTTTCTTGGTGACTTTTCATACTCTATGATTACTCGAGAAATACTTTGATAATAGCATAAATTCTGAAAAGCAGTCGTGACTCACTTACACTGAGAAGCCACTGTAAAATGGAATTTCAAAAGATGCATAAAATAAGCACAAAACAGTTGAGGTGGACTCATGCATGAACTCATTCAATAGTAGGCTTCAGCATAATGACAGATTTTAAGTAAAGTTCTTAGTTATGCCTTATTTCTAAGATGTACTGAAGTGAATCAAACTTTACTCTTTGTCTGATATTTAGCTTAAATGCACACACTTTCACTCCATATGAATGATGAAAATTACTGTGGTGATCAATGTTGTTTTAGATGAACAGTTTATGTGTCAGATTGCATAAATTCTGAGGACAGGTTCTGCTGGAAGTTCTGATGATTAAGTTCTGAAGAACCGAAATCAGAATTTGTGTGAAGAATTACAGAAATAGGCAGTCAACTTTTCGAGTTAAGAAATCATGTTCTGATGACTGTTAAGTTATGATATAAGTCTAAGTGCTGATATTAAATTCTGATTCTTTCCTTGACTTATTTGTGTTTAAAATCTGAAACATTCTTATTTTAAATCAGAATATGTTTGGGTGGAATATTAACAGACAATACAATTAGGGTTAGTGGTACACGTCCATGCACAATAATATTTACTTGTTTCTTGTGCGCATTAAACCCTGTTTTACACTTCCAATGGCTGTTTTTATTCTCCTCAGTCTAAGGAGACGAGGTAGAATTATTTCTACCTGTCAGCATTAATTTTTCCTTGCGTCTCCTGGAATTCTATTGCCTATATAAACCAACACTTCACTCCAGTCAGTACATCTCTCATTTTCTCTCATTTTCTCTCAAACTCTCAAGCTTTCAATCTCATCTATTTCTCTCTCATCACAATCATGGTGAACTACAACTTAGCTCTAAACTATGATACTTTCTCTCTCACCATGACCTGTCCAGATTGGCAGCATGAATGGCATGTTACTGCCATTCCTGATGAGGTTTGGGACTCTGTTCCCCAAGAGGTTCTGACAGACCTCTTGTTCTTCTATATGGATTACCATCGCCATGTTGAGCATCTGGAAGAAGAACGGTTGGAAGCTCTTCGACAGCAGGAGCGAATCATTCGTCTCGCTGTTCTGTTTGTAGAGATTAGGAAGAAGAAATAGGATTTGTAGCTTAGGACAATCTTGTAATGTTGAGCTGTAATTTAAATTTCATGCATGTATTTTCTCAATATATTAATGAAATTTTCTATTTTTGCAAGATTTTGTCTCTGAGTTCTTTGAAATTATGATACATTTTTAAATCATGATTTATCCATATTCTGATGACCATTTTATTACTGATACAAATCAAGTTCTGATTCTGACATGGCAGTACCTGTTTACTTGATTTATTTTTTGGTCATTCTCTCACTTGGTGTATTTTTACAGAATATTGGTTTTGCAGTGAAAATAATTTAATAAGTGGGAACATTTTAAATTTTAAATTAAAACTGCATTACCTAAATTAATGGGATTACTTGGTAAATGGAACGGTTTTTCCTTGAAAAACTACATGTGATAAGTAATGATTACTGTTTTCCCGTGCCCATTAATTATTCTTTACTGCTTCATGTCTGACAGGTGTCCAACGGTTACTTTTTCTACCGTGTTTAAGTAAAGGAGAGAGAAGATTGTAAAATCTTTTATTTACTTTCATACTTTATCTCTCTTTTTTTAATTCTATTCTCATCTCCTGACGTTGTTTTTCATATAGACACTTTTATCAAACACCTTACAGGCAACCTTAATTTTCAATTTTTCTCTTGGCACCTAAGGATTTGATCATAGATGGAGCCAAGTTCTTTCCCAACAACTATGCTGCAATCTTAAATCATGATGAAGCTCCATCTGAGTTGCACTTTGTACAAGATCTTCTAGCACACAGTGAAATTGGGTATGCATTAACCCAGCCTCAAGTCATTTCCAGCCAACAAGTTCTGATGTTTTGGCGGACTGGGCATTTTGATAATGGTGGTACTACTGGTACTCCAAGCATTATTTTTGAAGTAAATGATGTTGAGCATGTGGTAACTCCTGGAGCAGTTCGTAAAGCTCTACACTTACCAGAAGGCTGCATTTTCTCAACACCGGAGGAACCCATTCTTCAGCAGCTCATGGCCAATTTGGGGTATGAGAAGAGTTTGGCCAAGCTTGGACAGTTGAAAAGAGCACATATCAGAAAGGAATGGAGCTTTTTCTTCGACTGCATCACTAAAGCATTCGGCAATAAGTGTTCCAAGTTTGATGCCATTCCTATTATGAGTCAGCACATCGGGTATGCTATTATTCACCAAACTCATTTTGATTATGGAAGTGCTGTGCTAGGCTTTATAGGGGATAGGATGACAGAGGATAAGAATGTAATATACTTTGCTAGATTTTGTCAGCTTATATATACCTTCTGTTGTGCTGATGAACCTCAACTAGCCAGTTTTTTATTTCCACCCTTTAAACTTGTAAAACGGGCGTTTAATGATTTGGTAAATGCTGACCTTAAGAAAACAGTGGTTAGACCCTTACAGATACCTCAGTCTGTAAAACAGATCTTGGTAAATGCTGATCCTCTAACCTACAGATCTGTTTATCCTGATGTTCAACCAACCACCACATCCCAAACACCACAACAACCTTCCGAACATACCACACATACACCTCAATCTACTCAACCCTCTGTCAGAACACATCTTAAACCTTCACAGATACCTCAACCTTCATCATCAGCACATACTATGAAGCCTTCATCTTCCAAGCCCAAGAGACAAAGACTGTATCTCAGACACCACAGAAGAGAAGGAGGATTATTCTGAGAGATGAGTCAGATAGTGAGGAACAGGTTCCTGCATCAGAACCTGTTATTAAAGAAGCTGAGAAGGTCTTTTCTCAGAAGGATACTGGCATTGGGGGATCTAAGCTTCTCAAAAGGCTTAGAAGAATGTCTTATGCTGAAACTCCCAAGGAATCTTCTTCTTCAAAGAGATACAAGAAACAGAGAGCTCAAAGGTACATGGTTGAGCCAGTTTCAGATGATGAGGAAGCAGCAGCTAAGGAAGGAGATTAGGAATCTCTGATCTCATAAGAGCCAGAATTTGCTGAAGCTACTGCTACAGATAAAGCATCTACATCACCATCTCCTGTACATGAACCAATATCTACTGCAGACCCAGGCACAAGTGCTGAAATTGATATTCACAACCTGGTTGTGCCTGTGGTTCTCTACTTAGAAGCTCTAACATCAATTAATCCATCAACAACACCTCTTACTGATGCTAATGAAACTCCAGCTTTGTCTACAACACCTTCTCTACATCTAGATGTTGATGATCAGAATATAGGTGATCATCAAACTATGGATGTTGATCAGAACTTGGAAGCAGCTCAGCACTTAGAGGATGATGTTAAAGCCTCAATAGCTTCTCATACTGTTCTTTTATCAGAAGATGCTGATTCTGTAAGTTCTGATGCTGCAAATGCTGATACTACTGGCGATGCTGCTATAAATAAAGATGCTACTACAGCTGGTCCATCAGGACATGTACCTCAACAAACTGTTCATAAAAGTGAGATAGTCAAGAAGTTTGTTACAGGGGAAGCATCAATACCTTGGAGTGAAACTCCTAGAGGACAGGAGTGGACTAAGGAGTGGAACACAGTTACCTTTGTTCCATCTGAAAAAATTCTTGCTGAGCACTTGGCAAAAGCTGATGAGATGCTAATTAATGATGATTTCAAGACACAGCTTTGAGTCACTGCTTTGAGTACTAGGCATCTTCAAGGTCTACATTCAACAACTCATGCTGAGGTGCATAAAATTCAGGAAGAATTACTCAAGCAAGAAATGACTATGAAAATTGAAAAAAAAGTTTTTTCAAACCTACCTTTGACAGAGTTGCTTACATTGAGAAGACCCACGAGAAGCAACAGTCTCAGATTGATGAAATTTTGAAAAATCAAGCTTCTCAGAAATCTCAACTCGATGAAATTAAATCCTCAGTGGTATTGCTTGTCTCTCTTCTCTTACCTGCTGATGCCAAAAAGGGGGAGAAGGTAATTAAGTCCAAATGCAAAACTGTTAAGACACTGGAGCGGAAGGATGATGAAAAAGATGACAAGGGAAACTCTGAAATGGGTGGAGGTCATAGTCAAGGTAGAAGTCTTTCATCAAGAAGAGCTGAAGCTACAAGTCATAGAACAAGTTCTGATACCGGAAAAAAAATAACTTCTGGTTCTAGTAAAAGAATAAGTTATGATGAACTTTTGGATTTTGATGAAGAAATTTCAAAACAGTTTTCTAAAGGAAAATCCAGGAATGGACTTTGAGAGTCTATTGGAAGAAGAAGCTAGACTTAAATCAGAAAAAGTTAACTCTAAATCTGAAGCTTCTGTTGGTAAAAAAGAAACTTCCAAAGGTCAAAGGCATTGTGATAAAAGAAAGGACAAATATTGAGGCAACTAAGGCCAAATCACAATTGCAGATAGATCCAAGGTCTAAGGGCAAAGAAAAAGTTGGTGAACTTATAAAGGTTTATGTGCCTCCTGTGGATGAAGAAATTACTGTTGAAGATACTGATCTTACTCTGACTTCAAGAAAGATTTCTAAGACAACCTCTGACATAGCTCAAGTTGTTCAGAGTCAAGATATAGTTAGTTCTGATATTACAAAGAAGCAAGTAACCTCTGACATAGCTCAAGTTGACTTGATATCAGAAGTTAAATCAAAAGAAACCTCTGACATTGCTCATGTTAAATCCTCAAAGTTACTCCTACCAGGATTCACCAAAGCCAAACAGACTCAACCTTTGAAGACTGCAGCAAGTGGTTTTGAAGCGAGAGTGGTTACTGGAAAGGAAGCAAGAGATAAATCTGGATTGGGTAGTGCTGATGAAAGAAGAGTACATAACACGACCAATGATCCAACTTCCTTAAGTGAACTAGGTGTTGGAGCAACTCCTGAAAGATTGAATCAACTAGAATCTGTACAGATGGTTTACCATACCTATTTGAAAGAACACATCTTGTTATACTTCATGACAGATGGTAGGGTTTACCATATAAGGGAAAATGCTATTCCACTGAAGTATTTTGAAGAACTGGAACATGTTTTATTTTTACTTCAAGTGAATGACAGAATAACAGAAAGTGCTACAAACTATTTGAAGAATCAAATTCAGAGACAGAAAAGGCTTTATTCTGTAAAGTCTGACAGCACATATCTTCTAAAGTACAGAGATCACAAGGGTGATATTGTTGAGATGAAGCCTAACTCTGCTAAGATTATAACTACCTTTCTGGGTTATAAGGCTGTAGAATTCAATCTTGAGTCTGACAAGGCGTATTTGATCAAACTGGATCAGGATAGAAGGAAAGCTAGAATTAATGATCTCAGAGCTGCTATCTTCCAAACTGGTGAAGATTCTGCAGAGCTTAAAGATGCTAAAAGGAGGATGATTGATGAACTCAGATATGCTGAGAGATGTTTGTTAAAGAACTATCTCAGAACAACTCCTGACATCAGAGAGATCAGAAAGTGAAGCCAAGTCAAGATCTATAACTGCTTAAATTCTGCTCAAATTCTGATATGAATACAGACTGAAGTTGTTATCAGTAGTTAAAGTTGGTAAAGCTTTAAGGACTGTAAGTTGTAGTTATCTAGTTAATTTTTCATGCATTTGTACTTAATGTTTTTGACATCATCAAATATCTATTAAACTTGTATATTATGCTAATTTACAGGTTGGGGGAGATTGTTAGATATATTTGATAATGTCATGACTAATATGATTAATGTTTAGTTTTCAGATCTTACTTAAACATGACAAATCAGTACTTAACTAAAATCATCACTTATACTGAAGTCAGAACTTAAGTCATCAGTACTTAAGGTTCAGGAGATATTTATTAGAAGATAATATCAGGACTTAAAGGAAACGTTCAGATAAGGAAGGCGGCTGATTGAAGAAAGAAGATCGAGACAAATGTAAGAAGAGATATGCATGAAGAAGGAATTCTATGAGGAATAGAATACTTGGAAGAAAAGATATCTGATTGATATATTTTAGAAAGCAGAATTATATTCCATATTAATTAGCAATTATCTTGTAACTGTGTAGTATATAAACACAAACATAGAGTTTACACTATAAGTGTTATCATTATCGAGAATATTATTCATAGTAACTCTAGCAGCTCTCGTGATATTTGTTCATCACTGAGAGAGGATAATTCCATATTGTAACAGAGTTTATTACTTTGAATAAAGTCTATTTTCTGTTACTTGTGTTATTTGAATTCGATTTGATTGTGCTATACACTGTATTCAACCCCCTTCTACAGTGTGTGTGACCTAACATATGGAATACAATTTTGTCTCCTAAAATATATCAATCAGATATCTTCTATAAGTCTTCTAGTCTTATAACTCTTTCCATGCATATCTTCTTTTGTTTTAGTCTCGATCTTCAACTGTAAATCAGCTTCCTTCCTTATATGAAAGTCTTCCCGTACTTAAGTTCTGATTTGACCTTAAGTTCTGATATTAAGTTCTGACTTCTAGTACGTCCTGATTTCAGTAAGTCCTGATTTGTCCTGTTGTTAAGTTCTGAAAACTAAACACAAATCATATTAGACATGACATCTCAAATATATCAAACAATCTCCCCCAACTTGTAAATTATGCAAAATATACAAGTTAATAGATTTGATGATGTCAAAAACATTTAAGTACAAATGCAATAAGAGTTTAACTAGATAACAAACTACAACTTACAGTCCTTGTAGCTTTTATCAATCTTACTAAGTCAATCTAATTCCATAATGATTCTTGACAAAGCTTGATATCAGCTTTTCTTCTTTAATCCTCAGGACTTGAGACATTGTAGTCTTGACTTGCTTCATCTCTTCATTCTGACTTCCAATCTGATAGATTGCAATCCTTAAAGTAGAGATATGGTTTCTTTCTAAACCATCATTCATTCTTATTACCCTAGGATTAGAAGAATCTTCATTGTAGCACAAACATTTCTCATTCAGTATCACTTCAAGCTTAGAAGAATCCTTCTTCATTGGAGTTTCACTTCCATCATCTTCAACAATATTAGGAATGAATTATGTAACTCTTGAACAAGAAATTCTTGCTTTATCTCTTATGGTCTTCAATATGAAATTTGACAATCTCTTGGTAATATCAGACTTTACCTCTAAAAGGTAATGAAAGAATTGAAGTTCTTTCAATGATTTGTTCAGCACATCTGATTCTGACATCTGATATGTCCTTCCATCTTCAAGAAATAGAATCAGATTTTCCATGACATTGTGCATGTCATGAACATCCAGTACCACTTGAACAGAGATAACCTTATCAAGGTGTTTCTGTGTAACATCTTCAAGAGGTCTGTTAGTCAATAGAAATGGATCTCCAGTAGCAACTTCAACTCCTGTCTTGATCTTAGCTTCATCAGAACCTAGTCCAGCCCTGTCTTTTGCTTCTCTGGCTTTCAATCCAACAGTCATGAAATCAGATAACAATTGGCTTTTCTTTGGATCTGATAGTTTGACATTTTTCCACAGAAGTTTCTTTTTATCAGCTACTTCCATCTTTTCTAAATCAACTTGAGCACTGTCAGAGGTTGATTTCTTGATTTTATCATAACTTGCTAATTCTGTTGTAGCTTGTTGTTCCTCACTCTGAACAACTTGAGCTTTGTCAGAGGTTGTCTTTGATTCTTCAGAAATCTTCTTTCTTTTCAAAGTTTGAACATCTTTGTCTTCAGCAAGAGTATCATCAGTAACTTGAACCATTTTGCACACTGGTTTTATCAAATTTTGAGGAATTTTAATCTCCAGTGGCTTGATTGGTTCATCAACATTTTCTTTTCCTTTTGACTTAGGATCAATCTCAGATTGTGATCTAGTCTTGGCTTTAAATGCCTCAGAAATTGACTTTTCTTTGATCACAATGCCTTTCACCTTAGGCCTTGAAGGTTTCTTTGCAACAGAAGCTTTTGGCTTTAGATTTTTCTTTTCAGCTTTAAATCTAGCTTCTTCTTCCTTGAGATTTTCCAGATCCATTCCTGGATTATGTTTCAAAAATAATCTTTTAGCAATCTCCTCATCAAGTGTCTGAATTTTAGGATCTTTGTAGTAAACTGTAGTCTGCTTCCCCTTCAGCTTTAGAGTTTGCAAGAACTTCTGAGAATCTTGACTTCCACCTTGTATCAGAACATCAGCCTTTGTCATCAGACTTTGCTCATCAAAACTTGATATCAGATTTTAAGTTTCAGTACTTGCTATCAGATTTTGAGTTTGAGCAGCTTCAGAACTTGTCTTCTTTTGAATAGAAGATTTGCTTGCATCAGTAATTAGTTTCCTTGAAGAAACCTTGCTGCTCTTCCCTTTACTTTGAACTTGACCTCTACCCTTGCTAGGGTTTCCCTGGTCATCAGTTTCATCATCTTTCTTCTTTAGTATTTGATCATTAGAGCATTTGGACTTAACTATCTTCTCCCCCTTTTTGGCATCATCAGGTAGTAGGAGTGAGAGAAGAAGTTCTACTGAAGATCAAATTTCATCCAATTGAGCTTTTTGAGAAGCTTGATTTTGTAGGACCTCAGAAATTTGGACCTGTTGTTTCTCTTGAATCTTCTCAATTGCTTCAACTTTCTCAAGTGTAGCTCAGGATATGTCGATTCAAATTCAACATTTATTTGTCAAATCATCACAAATTATTAGTAACCAAAATTTTAATCAAAACATTCATCAAGAAATACAGTTCAAGTAGATGAAGTAAAGATTAACAGGCTTCAAAGAATATTAGTGGGTGAGAGAAAATAAAAGAGATAAGAGAATGAGAGATGTAGGTAAAAGATTGTAAATTCTTTTAACTTTCTTATTTATACAACCCACGTGAAATATGACAGACAGTTTACACCTGGCAATATGTGAACAGTCAATAGTTAAAGCAGGAGTTAGTGGGCACGGGAAATAAGTAATAATTACTGTGCACATGCAGTTTTTCAAGACAAACATGTTTACCACTAACCCAAATGATTATGACTGTTTTTATCTCACCTAATTATATTCTGATTAAATATGACCGTTACAGAATTTACCACAAATAAGTCAAGTAAAAAATAATGCCACGTAAGCATCAGAGTTTCCATCAGAATTTAATAGCATAACTTGACTATTATAAGATTTTAACAGTCATCAGGACATGGCTTCTGTACTCAAAAAGTGAATGTTTGTTTCTGTGATTCTGCATACAGATACTGACTTGTTTCTTCAGAGTTTAATCATCAAAACTTCCATCAGAACTTGTCCTCAGAATTTGTGTTAATGACACTTAACTGTTTGTGAAAAACAACTTAATTACCACAGTAATTTTCATCATTCATATGGAGTGAGAGTGTGTGCATTTTAGAAAAATATCAGATAAAGATTAAAGTCTGATAATCTTCAGTACATCTTAGAAATAAGGCATAACTAAGAAAAGTGCTTAAAATCTGTCATTAATAATGAAGTGTACTATAGGATAAATTTGTGCATGAGTCCACCTCAACTGTTTGTGCTCATTTTATGCATCTTTTGAATTCTTTTTCACAGTGGCTTCTCAGTGTAAATGGGTCACAACTGCTATCAGAATTTATGCTATTATCAGAGTATTTCTCCAGTAATCAGAGAATGTGAAAAGTCACCATGAAAAATTTATTTGCTTTTCTAATGCATATTACTTAATACCAGCAATGCACTTGGGTCTTCCCTTCCACATATTTACTCTAGATCTCAAAGGAGTATCTGATTTCAATTTTCTTTTCTTTTCTTTTCTTTAGATAAGTGAGGCTTATCAACATTTAGTTCATCCTTAAGATTTAATAACATCAGAATTTGACAGATAAGAAGCAAGAATCTAGTTTGTAACTTAGTAATAAGATACACAAAGTAAATTTGACTAAGCTCTAAATCAGAATTTGCTTGTGTTAATGAGTTTCCACATAAACAACTAATTCAAACATAAGATTTATAGTATGTTAAAGACTACTAGGTCAGCATCTAGCACAATAATCCTCATTGGATTGAATAGTCACAGAAAATTCAAAACACTATCAGAGTATATAGAATCACATCAGATAATAATCAGCATTTAATGTATTACAATTTAAGCACAGATTACATGAAGATAAGATAATTTGTAAACACTGATCATAAAGTCTAATGCATGAGAACAAAAACTAAGAAGATTTAGAAAAAGAACCTAAAACCATTCCAAGTTCATTTACCAGTCTTGTAAAAGTAGCTTCACACAGTGGTTTTGTGAAGATATCTGTTAGTTGTTGATCTGTTGGAACAAAATGCATTTCGACTGTACCTTCCATCACATTTTCCCTTATGAAATGGTACCTAATGCTGATGTGCTTTGTCATTGAGTGTTGAACTGGATTACCTGTCATAGCAATAGCACTTTGATTATCATAGTAAAAGGGTATTTTAAAAAATTCTAACCCATAGTCCAGTAACTGATTCTTCATCCAAAGAATCTGTGCACAACAGCTTCCTGCAGCAATATATTCTGCTTCTGCAGTTGATGTGGAAATTGATTTCTATTTCTTGTTAAACCAAAAAACCAATATGCCTCCAAGAAATTGGCAGCTTCCATTAGTGCTTTTCCTGTCTATTTTGCATCCTACAAAATCGGCATCTGAGTAACCTATTAGCTTAAAGTCTGATTCTCTAGTATACCACAATCCTAGATCAGCTGTACCCTTAAGGTACTTGAAAATTCTTTTCACAGCTATTAGATGAGGTTCTCTTGGATCAGCCTGAAATTTTGCATAAAGACAGGTATCATACATGATATCAGGTCTACTTGTAGTTAAATAGAGTAAAGAGACAATCATATCTCTGTAGTTAGTAATATCTACTGATGAACCAGTATCTTTATCTAACTTGGTTGCAGTGGCCATGGGAGTGGATGCAGCTGAACAGTCTTGTATTCCAAATTTCTTTAGTAAATTTCTGGTGTACTTGGATTGACAGATAAAAGTACCTTCTTCATTTTGCTTGACTTGAAGTCCCAGAAAATAACTAAGTTCTCCCATCATACTCATTTGATATCTTGACTGCATTAGCTTTGTAAACCTTTTACAAAGTTTGGCATTTGTAGAACTAAAGATGATATCATCAACATATATCTGTACCAAAAGTAAGTCATTTCCATGATTGAGGTAGAACAGTGTTTTGTCAATTGTGCCTCTATTAAATCCACTTTCCAGAAGAAATTGAGCTAAAGTCTCATACCATGCTCTTGGAGCTTGCTTAAGGCCATAAAGTGCTTTGTCAAGCCTGTAGACATGATTTGGTAATTTGGGATCTACAAAGCCTAGAGGTTGTTCAACATATACCTCTTTCTCCAATTCTCCATTGAGAAAAGCACTTTTCACATCCATTTGAAAGACTTTGAACTTTTTGTGAGCAGCATAAGCCAAAAATATCCTTATGGTTAAGAACTTTTTGTGAATACCAATTGTTAGATCACACAACACTGTAAAAGGGGGTTGAATACAGTGTTTACACAATCAAATCGATTTAACACAAGTATGTAACAAAGATCAAGTATATTGAATAAACTCTGTTACAATATGAACTGCTGTTCTCTCTCAGTGATTAACAAATATCACTAAGAGCTGCTAGGTTACAATGTATAATCTTCTCGATAATGATAACATATATAGTGTAAACCCTAAGTCTGTGTTTATATACTACACAGTTACAAGATATATTCTAATTGATATGGAATATAATTCTGTCTCCTAAAATATATCAATCAGATATCTTCTACAAGTCTTCTAGTATTCTAACGCTTTCCATGTATATCTTCTTTTGTTTTAGTCTCGATCTTCTACTGTAAATCAGTTTCCTTCCTTATATGAAAGTGTTCCCATACTTAAGTTCTGATATTAAGTTCTGACTTCCAGTAAGTCCTGATTTCAGTAAGTCTTGATTTGTCCTGTTGTTAAGTTCTGAAAACTAAACACAAATCATATTAGACATGACATCTCAAATATATCTAACAATATCCATCAATAATGTCAAAGTGATGGGTCCAAAGGACACTCTTTTCCTACATAAACTAAAATCAGGTCAACAAGAAACTTTTCCTGAAGCCTATTTGAAACCTAGCAAAGGAGTGGCCTACATATGCTTTAACATCAGGAGATTCATACACTTTCAATTATATAAGTATTGTGTCATGACAAATAAGAAGCTGATGATGACTTCTGAGACTGACTTAATGACAAAAAAGATCAAGACAAATGAGGATATTGAGATGATCAAGATCTTTGCAAGGTACTTGAAAAATGCAAATGCCATACTCCCACAAACCAAAATCAATGAAAAAGATGACGAATTGGATGATGATGAGCAAAAGAAAGATGAACACAAATCTTTTGACTCAAATCCTAGTCAATCAAACAAAAGAAGTGGGAGTCATAAGGAAGCAAATGGCAGCAAGGATGAGCAGAAGAAAGGGAAAGATGGAGAAAGGAAGAAGGGTAGAGGAGATGGTAAAGACACCAAAAAAACACATATAAGCCAAGTATCCAAAACTCTACAAACCTCAACCTGACTTCATAGCCAAACACAAACTCAAAATATCCAAACCTCAAAGCCTAAATACTTAAACAAACTCACAGCCAACTCCCTTCTCAAAATACCTATTTAAGCCAACCAAATCTTTACGAAGAAACTGTCAAAACCTCCATCATTCAAACTACCTACCAAAACTCACTTCAAATCTATTGAAGAAAACTAAAGCAAATAAAAATTGAAACTAGTGCTATATGGAATTGCTTCAATCAAAAGGATTTTCAGCCAATTTCAGAAGAAATATCAGATGATTACTACCACAATCAATTAGCTGAAGAAATAGTCAAAGTCTGTGTTGAAATTCTAGGAGAGGTGAAAATTTATTTTAAAGATGGCACATTCAATTTGCTCGGCAAAGAAGTGATTAAAAATTACTCAACTATAGAACTTGAAAGAGTAATTAGTTTGATGAATGGAAATGATGCTTTTACCAAGATGAGGAAGGTGGAACTGGCTGAAAGGTTAAAAGAAAGATATGAATGGCATGTAAGGGAGAAGGATGAGAAGGAAACAAATGATATAAAGAATGCTAAGGAAATTGAGATGTTTGAGAAGACCAGGATATAAAATTTTTAGCTTATTCTATAAATTCAATTTTGAATGTAACAACAAGAATGTATGAAATTTGTACTTTGTCAATCTGCTAGTTCTTTTATTTAAATTTTAGCTTGGGGTTAGTCTTGTTATCAAGCATGAATTTGTGACAAGTAATCTTCTCACAAAATTAGGGAGATTATTGTGCAAGAAATATCTATATATAACAAGACTAAGTCACTTCGACAACCCTAAGAATCAGTTGTATGATAATCTTATTGTATTATATATTAATATTTCTTGAGTTTGTAAAAGTGTTAAGGAAGATTTTTCTATGAACAACCATCAAGATAAGGAACAAACTCTGGAAGATAATTAATCATGATCATACCTCAAAGAGAAGTGTAGAAGTTTGGAATTTAATAATGTTGTTTTGGGAAAAATATTATAAGTCAATGAGTAAGATGTATAGGGATATCTGTCAAGAAGTCAAAAATGACTTGTATAGAAGTCCAAAGAGATATCGGCAAGTCAATCTGCTTGTATAGAAGTGAAGATATTGACAAGTCAAGATCTACTTATAGAGAACTGGAGATATCGACATGTCAAAATTTACTTGTAGAGAATTGGAGATATCGACAAGTCAAAAGCCTATGTAGAGAACTGGAGATATCGATCAGTCAAAATCTACTTATAGAGAACTGGAGATATAAACAAGTCATAATACTTATAGAGAAGTAGAGATATTGATAATTCATTCTACATATCGATATATGACTTCTCTATACAGTAGAATAGATCTAGACAACAGCTTCAAAATTAAGAATACATACAACTTGAATATCTAAGAATATCAGTCAACAAACAATTATATCATTGAATCGAAAATTCTACAAATATAGCTTGAACAATCAAGATCAAGGGCAAGATGAACTGGACAAATGAGGTTAACAGACCTATTAGATTGTATAAAGATTTGTTGCACTTAAAGTGTAAATAGATAAATAGACTTTAGAATATGTGTTAGTCCATTTTAGTGTAATCTTTGTAAGTTATGTATGTTGCTCTATAAAAATTTCATGGGTCCTTTATTTAGAAGTAATAAAACAGATCTAGAAATGTTGTATTCTCTCAAGAGAAGCAGCTGAGTTCTTATTATTAAAGAACAGATAAATCAAGTGAGTTTTGATAAATTAATTGTGTTCATTTATCATTACAAAGTTATTACCTAGTTGTTGAGTTCCAAAACCTAAACACTATTTAATTTTCAAGAATTGAATCAAGAAAATCAAAAAAGCACATTCACCCTGTGTTACACTTCATACCTAACAGTATTGGTGAACCCGAAAATGATATTTGAGAAGTATATAATATCAATTTAACAAAATTTACTCATCTATGGTTTAACATACATCTATACTAAAAAATAAAATTTTAAATTTATTGACCTTATTTTGTATTAGTGAACTTTATACTTATATCGAATAATTAAAATACGTGAATGAAATAAAATTTTAATTTTTAGTTAACAAATGATGTTAAATTCAAGTTATTTATGTGTTAAAAAGTTTGTACATGAGAAAGTTATATATACGTTAAAAATAAAATTATATATTTTTTCTCTGTCTATGTAATTAATTATTCTTTATTCATTTGTCCAACATAGTTATAAAATTAGTGAGACATTTTATTCATGTTAAATGACGGATTTTCCTATATATCTACTATTAATAAATAAATGTTGTTGGCAGGAATCAAACCACAATCTACCCATTAGTTCTCATACTCCAATACAACCGGGCCACTATATCTTTTATATTTTTAATCGAGCACTTAATATGTTTGTGTTGCTAAAGAGTATAATTTTCAATTCCTTATTACAATTCATGAACTTACCATTTAGTCATGTTTTCTCTTTCATATGTATTGATTTAGCTAGCTATATATTTCTAAATAATTAAAGTTGCAATTAAAATAAAGATTTTGATCAATATTTAACATAGAATTATAACTACTATACAAAAAATATTAATAAATTAAGACATAACATGTATTTTTTAAATAATGTAATATGTGTTTAAGTAACTGTTTTATTAAAATATATGATATTATATAAAATAATTAATTAACAATGTCAATAATCATGTTCACACTAATATGAAAAATAAATAAAGTTTAAAATGTGTGTTTATTCAATAGAAAAGATATTGTTAGAAAGTATATGTAATATAATTTTTAAAAAAAATGTTGAATTTAAGTCATTTGACTAAATTGAGCGCAAAAAACTTGATAAGTAAATAATTTTGCAATAACTGAAGCAATGTTAAGTGTACTCACAATTCATTAGTTTTTCAATTTTTTATTTAGAACCATATATTTAAGCTTATTTCGAACTTAGCATCAGAATCTATTCGATTTAAAAAAACACTAAATTTGACATTTTTTCACAAATGTATCACAGCTTGATCCAGTTGAAGTCCATTTTTCAGTTAGCATATTTCGAAAGTTTGTTTATTGAATCTACGAGAATGTTATATCAATGAAATAAGGTGTATGTAACATTACATCCACAGACGAGACCCACTAAGTCAATAAATATTATATATCAATATCGCAAGATTGATTAACTGTGATTTTTCATTGACTTGATCAGATTTATTAAAAATACTCAGTATATGTTCCACATTATCGCACGATTGGGTAAACCTATGTGATAGTACTCAACCGATTTTTTTCCATATTCCAATATTTTAAAATAAAAAATATAGTAATATTAAAATTTTCAACTTTGTGTATGTAAATTTTTTTAATAAAGGTGAATTCTTAAAGAGAATATTTTAAATTTATATTTATATTTCATATAGCTAAAGAAGAAAAATGTTAATTTTTTTTAAAGAATCTAGCAGTTAATGTAATTTATAAAATGTATTGATTTTAAAGATTTTAAATAATAATTTAATTACAGAAAAATGTAAATTGTATATTGCTTCATATATTTAAAATTAAATATGGATTTAAAAATTTTGAATGCAACATTGAACTTCTTGCAATTATTTAATTTGGTATAAAATTATTTCATGTTATTATAGAATTATTTTAATATTTGAAATCATAATATATATATATATATATGAATGAAAATTATATACACACAAGAAAATATATGATTTGATTTGATCGAGTTTATGTTAAAAATGAAATAATTTTATTGATCGTATAAATTCTCGTATTATTTCTTTCATAATAACATTTTAGCATTAGAAATTTAATTATTAATATCTATAAATTTTTTATCAAATTTAGAAAAGTTTGGCACCGGAAGCCGATGTATATGATTATTGATATTACATGTAAATGCTTTAAGGTGCATCAGGACTTGCTGGGAATATATGGCCTCAATATTTGTATTGACGTCAGGCTGAAGACATGCATCAGGATATGCATGTCAAGATTTAATCGGTATTTACAGGCTGAGAGACTGATATGTCGGTTCCTAATTTATAGGAACGCAGTTGTTAATTAGAATATGTACAAAATTAGGATAAATATTATAACATATCTTGTAATTGATATTGTAATTGATAAATCACTGTGTAATATATAGGTTATCATTTTGATTAACACCTATGAGAATCATTGTAATGTAGCATTTCTGAAGAATACTAGAATTTCTTGAGAGATTTTGTAACAGTTTTATCCAGATAGATACAATAAACTGTTATCATATTTACATCCTGATTTTGATTTGTTCATATAATTATATTCAACCCCGTTAAACAATAAAATCTTTATTGGGCAACAATTGAATATGTATATGAAAAAGGTTAATCATTCACGAAAGAAGCGACAACGATTAAAATAATGCCATATTTATCTCTATACTATAAAACAATATGTGGTCTAGCGCCAACCAATCCACACACCATAGATATTCTTAACTTATAAACATTGCTGCAAAGAATTTAAAGTATATATCTCATTACAAATAGTAGATATGCCCAACCTATCAACATTTCCGCAAATAATTTAACAACATTATATTGCCGCTTCAACACAAGAAATTTGTGATTGTGTTATGACATCTTCTACATCATATACAATAAATTATCAATACACAAATTACACTAAATAACAACATATTTAACTTAAAGATCACGTACATCAAAATATTTGTTATCAATAGAATCATCAAGCCTGAAAAAAAAACAATAAATGTAACACAAGGGTCTAAATAATAACTGAACATAAAATATATCCAGTAGTATTTTTTGTTAGCTTTAAATAAATTATTGGGAATTATATAGTTTAATTTTTTAATCGCAAAAAATTGAAATTTCAAAAATTTTATACATCATATTCCGGTCTATTATGCTAGTTGTAGCTAATGAAATCACTTAGATATAAATTCACTATAAAAATTATTTTTGATGTATTTATGTGGATTTTGTAAAATTTTGGGTTGATCCAATGCTTTTGTTGAGCCCGGCTTGGCTTTTATGCTCATATGTTAGGTCATGTGAGACTATTGGGCCTGGACTATTTGTGTCTCTAGAAGGTACTCGAAATAGGACTGTATTAGCATAACTCATTATTATAAATACGTTAATGTGCAAAACCATTACTATCCTTCCGCCTCCATCCTTCATATTATCTTTCTACTTTTTCTCCTATCATCAGAAACAAGACTAATATAATCTAGAGTTTTTTTCGTGATTGCTGTCAGATATGCCTTCCCGATTTGTTGACTAAACTTTCATGTATTGTCAACAAAATGCTTTTTCTCGATATTATCTCAATCAAATCTGTAAGCCATCATCTAAATGATTTGTAGCATATTTAATTGATGAGTAGTTTTGCTATGATTGAATTATCCACTTCCCCAAAAAATTTGTACTGATTTCTTAAGCACAATTTTTTTATATGCATTTGTCATAAACCGAAATATATATTATTGTATAGTTCCTTTTTTATTTATACCAAATTACACGAGTTTTCATCAATTTTAGATTTTTGATTTATATTAGTATTCAAATTATTTAGATCTAATTTAAAGATAGTCGTACAACCTATTGTGACGCAGTATATTATCATAATTGTCATGGGCTTTTTTCCTCAAAATGGATGGATTTTTTATTCATAAGATTTATAATGTTTGATAGTTAAAATTTTTTAACGATAGTCATGTATCTTATTCCTTTGTTTCAATTGTGACTTCCTGAATTTTATAGGTATAGGAAACAATGAAGAAGTTGCTCCAAAAATCGCCCACACTTTTTGCACACAATTGAGTCTTATAAAAAACGTTTCTTGATCTGGTGTACGCACTTGCAACTTGGCTCCTTGCTCTCTTGATGGAGGAGCTTGCTCGTGCTGGGATCCTGAACCAGCTGATTCGTTATTTGGTGGACGTGGACGCTTGAACAAATATATCAACATTTCATGCCGGCCTTTTCTCATGTGGCGTAGGAACCGAATAACTCATTCTTTTGAGATATGATTGGATCTGTTGTTTTAACCATAAACTACGTAAAATGTAGTTTTTTTAATTTAAGTAATATTGAAGTTATATGCTTGTAATTATAGTTAAAATGGTAATTTTTTTAAATGCAATTTTATTTTATGCCACAAGAGATTACATCCAATATACAATAAAGTACAAGACATTCATTTACTTGATGGTATAGATAGAACTAAAATAGGCAATTGTAAACAAGTGTCCAAAGTTCTATTTGGTTCACTTACTACAAAGAACAATGTGTCTGTAATTCTTAGAATCACTGCATTTATGTTGGAGAGATTCAGGACTTACCTTTACCCAATATCTGATATGAGATTAAATGTTCAATCTAGTACAGTTATGGCTCATGTGCCTGTGGAAGAACAAATATAGGAACACTAACAAGGGTCTCCCCAAACTGAAACCCTTTTTTCTTTACCATTAGAAGCTAGGAAACCGACCACTTCATCTTCTCAAAAGGGTGAAGTGAGTAAAAAGAAGAGAAAGTAGGAACCCCTAACTGTTATTAATGAAAGTGGTGAGGACCAAATACAAATAGAGTCTACCTTGGTCAAAAAGCTAAAGAAGGTATCGAAATCTGAGTTGACTACTCATTTGGCTACCTCTGCATCCTCCCAAAAGGATGTAGTTGAAAAGAGGGATTAAACATACTCTAGAGGCATCCTCTCAACAGGGTGTCTCTATTGAAAAGAGCATTCTCCTTAGTGCATCCTATAAAGAGTCTGCACCATCACATCGACACATTCAAGTGTATGAAAGAAGAAATAAGGATGGCACACACTCAGAGAGCACATCTTTTGAAACTCCCTCATCCATTTAGGGAGGGCAACCAACACTCAATTCTCCAATCACTCTCCTCAACTCCCAAATTTCTTCTTCATATAATGAGACACTTGAACCCACTTCTCAAGTGTCACCAAAATCAAGTGACATAGTTCAAGAAACTTTGCTCACCACCCAGGAACCACATTCAGTTGGTGAGAGGCTACAAGCTGGGGTAGACCTTGATGATACCAACAAAAATATAGGGGTTTCGTTAGTTTTTACTGAAAACCATGTGACCGTCATAAATTAATGCACCTTTATGTGCAAATTAATCTTCACAGATTGAAAGGTTTGAGGGTAGTACTCCTGAGGGGGAGCTATCTAAATCCTCTACAATTCAATTGGAGGTTTCTCATGGAGGGACAACTCCCCTCAAAACCCTGGCTGAAATTGTTTTAGCAGTTGCAGCTAGGAGTCCAATTTCCAATGATCCTGCTATTGGGGAGGCAAGTCTAGCACATTCAAGTGCCATCTCTTTTCAAGAAGAGAAAGGGTTTGAGGCCATGGTACATGACAGTAACCTGGTCAAATCCCCTCCAATTCAATTGGAGGTTCCCATTATTGGTGAACAACACACTGTCACAACCACAGTTCCAACTGTGAGTCAAACTATGACATCTGTCACGGGTGATGTACATGTACCCTCCACCTCCAACCCAATAGACATCCCTTCTACATCTAACCCTTCTCAACAACCCTCACACCTTATCTCCTAGTGGCTGCATGATGCTCAAACTTAGCCTATAATAATGAATGATCTGCTAGTGGACCAACTTTATGGCCTTGCCAACATCGCACAACAATTTCTCACAACTGATATGTCCAATCAGGATTATCAGGCCATCTTACTTTCTTACCAAATAGATGTTGAAGAACAACAACAGAAAATTATCAATGAAGCTGAACAAGATGGCAATCTGGATGCTTAGTTAGACAAAGATTCCAGCTTGAGCATGGATGAGGTCTTGGAAAGATTTAAAGAAGAATATGTCATAATCTTGGGAAGCAATGCCAAGGCTCTCAGTCAACATGAAGTCTATGATATTGTGATAGAAGTTTACAAAGCACAACTCAAAGCTTTTCATCAAATAATTAAAGCATTTCAACAAATCCTGGACAGCCATCAAGACATGATAAGGAGGTTAGTCAGAGACAAGTTGAATGACCTTGTGCCTACTCAAGTTGTGATCAAAAATAAATTCCAGAAATTAGCTGATCAAATGGCAAGGTTTGATATGACAAGTATGGAACAGAGCATCACTAAATAAAGAAATCCTTTATAGCTCTGTATGAAGTTGTCTAGAATCACATCACAAGTAATAATGACACAAGGGTCAAATTGGACAACTACATCAGGCTAGGTATGAACCTTCAGCTTTATTGATGGAGGGAATTAAGGAGTCCATTCAAGCCACTTTTGGTGCTTCTGTCTCTTCAAGTTCACAACAGCCAATCTCCACATCAACAAACCTCCAAATCCAATCTCTTCAACAGCAAGTTTCTAATCCATAGTCATCAAATAACTCTCTTACAAAACAAGTCTCTCAACTCACAGCTCTGGTACAAAGTCTACAGGAAGATATCCAAACCTTGGTAGACTCCCACAAATACTTATAAATGCAGAATTCAGTGTCATTGGGAGCTATCATGGGTGCTCTAAATATTTTTTTGTTTGCACTTCCAGAAGCTGTAAGTCCTGAAATTCCTACACCTCTACTATTTCCTGCTACCAAGACTAAGAGGGAGATAGGGGATCGGTTGCTAAGATCATCTGTCCAAACACAAAAAGCCAAAGCCAAGGAAACTGAACAGTAAGATGTTGGAATGGAAAAGCTAATGAAAGCAGCTGATGGACCTATTTTAAGCAGAGAATTTGATGAACTGCTAAGGGCTCTCGGAGTTTCTCTAAACAATAACTTTTTCACCTACAAGAAAGCTTTGGACAAAACAGTAAATTTCTTAAGGGTGATCTTGGTAACCAAGGATAATTTTTAGGATAAAAGAATTGTTTTAAATACAAATGACTCTGGTGTGGATAGGTGTATGCAGGTGTCCCTCAACTATCTCATAACAGGGAGGGCATCTGAATTGGACATTCTAATCAATAAGGTTAATAGAGTGATTCATGAAGACACTATATTGCTCAATAAATTAAAAAAGGCTCAAGTAGCTGCTTTTCCAGAAGCATATCTCCAACCAAGAAAGGAAGTGGCATACATTTGTCCAACCACCAAACATTGCAAACATTTTCAGATTCCAAAGCAATGTGTCATGGAAAACAAGAAGCTGATGATGATTATGAAAACAGATTTGAAGAAAAAGCAGTCCAAGACTATTGAAGATGAGGATATGATCAAGATACTAGGGAGATACTTGAGAGATGCTGAAACCATTTGCCCAAAACTCAAATAAATACTAAGGATAACTTGGATGATGATGAGCAGAAGAAAGATGATCAAAAACCTTCTAGCTCAAATCCAAGTCAATCCTCTAAGGCAACTAGCAGCAAAGTAGAAGAGAATAAAATGGATGATAAGAAGAGGGGAGATAAAATGAGAATAAAAAAAGAGGGAAGATGGTGAAGGTACCAAGAAAAATGTCCTACCAATCCAAATCTCACAAACTCAAACCTTTAAGCCTGCAAGCTCAAACACTCAACCACCTTCAACCTCTAAGACTAAACTTTTGTACAAACAGACTCCAAACACCTTACTCAAAATACCAATCACTGCTAGCCAAACCACCTTAAAGGAAATCTCAAACCTACCTTCATTTAAGCCACCTATCAAAAGTCATTTTAAAACTGTTGGGAGAAAAACAAAGAAGCTGCAAGCTGAATATGGGGTTATATGGAACTGCTTTAATCAAACTAATTTTCTACCTTTAAATTGGTGCATCTCAGATGATGACTAATTTTAACAATTATCTGAAGAAATGATCAAAGTTTGGGTTGTATCATATAGAGAAGTCATAATCTATTATCAGGATGGCTCATTCACTCTAATTGGTAGGAATTTAATGGATACATTTTCAACCACGAAATTTAAGAGGATGATTAGCTTAATGAAAAATAAGGACATAATTACAAAAGCATGGAAGGCTGTGATGTGTGTATGATTGAGAGAAAGGGATGATAGAAATGCAAAAGCAAAGGCTGAAAAAGAGGAAAGGGAAAGAAAGTATGCAAAAGAAATAGAAATTTTTGAGCAGAGATCTAATGAACTCAAGGCAAAGGGGCTGAGCAGAATATCTAAGGATCGAAATTTCCTAAATATGCAAGCTGGAAGGTTCTCAAGATTTAGAGTTGGCTACTTGAATAGTTATTCCTTGGATGATTGGCTCAAGATTGTGGAAGCTCTAAGAGGGGTTGAAAATATAGAGTAACTTCAAGTACTTGTAAATCTAAAGGACCTCATTAGAAAATAATCAGGCTATGAGAAATTCATGTGATGACTGTACTTATTAAACTCATATAATCACTCAGTGTATAAAAGCTGTATTTGTTATTCTATCAGTTTTATGTAATTATTTTTTTTAACTTGGGGTTAGTCTTGTTATCACGCATGAATTTGTGAGAAGCAATCTTCTCACAAATTGGGGGAGATTGTTGTGCAAGACATGTCTGTATAATAACAAGACTAAGTCACATTGACAACCCTGATATTTAGTTGTATGATAATATTAATTTATATTATATATTGTATTTCTTGAGTCTGTAAAAAGGTTAAAAATTAGACTGGAGTATTTTTCGAAAAAGCTTGGAGTTGAATAAATTTGTTTTATGAAAAATATTCTAAGTCAAGAAATCTACAAGTTACAGATCAAGTCATATAGAGAAGTCATTCGAGAACTCCAGAATGACTTATTGAGAAGTCCAAAATGGCTTATAGAGAAGTCTCATTAAAGATCTCGGAGATATCTACAAGTCAAAATGTATATAGAGATCTCAGAGATATTGACAAGTCATTTCTGCATATAGAGAACTCAGAAATATCGACAAGTCAAAATGAAGATATGAAGATTGGAGATATTGAAAAGTCAATTTCTCATTTGAGGTCTCAGAGATATCGACAAGTCAAAATACATATAGAGATCTTAGAGATATCGAAAAGTCATTTCTACATGCAGAGATTTGAAGACCTCGACAAGCCAAGTTCACTTATAGAGAACTAAGAGACCTCGATAAGTCAAGTTAACTTATAGAGGACTAAGAGACCTCGACAAGTCAAGTTGACCTATAGAGAACTCAGAGACCTCGACAAGTCAAGTAACTTATAGAGAGCTCTAAGATGTCGATAAACCATTATACTTATCGAGATGTCACTTCTCTCTGGAACAAACTGGAGATCTCGATATAACCTTAAGTACGGAATGTAAATAAGTTAAAGATTCAAGATGTTATTCCCTAACAATACAACAAGAATTACAGAAGGGGGGTTGAATGTAATTCTGGATACTTTTTGAGATTTTAAAATTGTTCTGACTTCATATATATAACAGTGTTTGATTTGCAATAGTGCGGAATGAATGAGTAATAGAAATCAAAACACTAAGTAATAAAAATACAAGCTTTAAAACTTTCGGGTGGATTTGAAAGTATCCACGAGATATATATATATATATATATCAGATTGAGAACTTTGTGAAGCTTTGAATAGCCCACAGTTGCTTTACAAGTTGAACAAACAAAACTACAGAGAAATTCTTACAGAATACAACTTGATATGTTTCTCTGAAAAATAAGCTTACTTAGTTAAATGTTCTACTTAGCCAAAATTTCATCTAAAACAGAAAAATCAATTAAGTTTCTGGCTGCATCTGAACTTGCAAAAATATCTGAAAAGATTTAAGAATAATTAAGCATACCTAACTCACTTACCAACCTAGAAAAGGTGGATTCACCAAGTGGCTTGGTAAAGATATCTGCAAACTGCTTTTCACTTGGAACAAAATGAAGTTCCATAGTACCATTCATCACATGTTCCCTAATGAAGTGGTACTTGATGTCTATGTGCTTTGTTTTTGAATGTTGTACTGGATTTTCAGTGTTGGCAATTGCACTTGTTTTATCACAGAAAATGGGAATTATATCCACTTGTAGACCATAGTCCAACAATTGGTTTTTCATTATAAAATCTGTGCACAGCAACTGCCAACAGTAATATATAAGCTCCAGCTGTAGAGGTAGAAACTGAATCTTTCTTTTTACTGAACCAGGACACAAGCTTATTTTCTAGAAATTGACAGGTTTCTATTGTACTTTTTCTATCAATTTTACAACCTGCATAATCTGCATCTGAATAACCAGTTAGATCAAAACCAAAATCTCTAGGGTACCAAATGCCAAGTTTTGGTGTTCCCTTGAGATATCTGAAAATTCTCTTAATAGCTACTAAATGAGATTCTCTAGGATCATCCTGAAATCTAGCACAAAGACAAGTAGCAAATATTAAATCTGGCCTACTAGCTGTTAAGTACATAAGTGAGCCAACCATGCCTCTGTAGCTTGAAATATCCACAGATTTTTCAGTAGTGTTTAATTCAAGCTTAGTTACAATGGCCATGGGAGTTTTTGCATATGTGCAATCCATTAGATCAAATTTCTTTAAATGATCAAAAAAGTATTTGGTTTGACTAATGAATATTCCATCACTAACTTGCTTAACTTGTAAACCAAGAAAGTAAGTTAGTTCTCCCATCATGCTCATTTCATACTTACTTTGCATCAGTTTGGCAAACTTTTTGCAAAGTTTTTCATCTGTAGAGCCAAATATAATATCATATACATAAATTTGAACAAGTATATAGCCATTAACATTTCTAAAGAATAAATTTTTATCAACAGTACCTCTTGTGAAGTGATTTTCTAAGAGGAACTTTGATAAAGTGTCATACCAGGCTCTAGGTGCTTTCTTCAATCCATAAAGTTCTTTCAAAAGATAGTAGACATATTCTGGAAAATTTGGATCTTCAAAATCAGGAGGCTGACTAACATAGACTTCCTCCTCCAAATCTTCATTCAGAAAGGCACTTTTGACATCCATTTGATAGACTTTGACATTGGCATGGGCTGCATAGGCTAGAAAAATTCTAATGGCTTCAAGTCTTGCAACAGGAGCAAAAGTACCATCAAAATCTATTCCTTCTTGTTGACAGTGGCCCTTAGCAACCAATCTAGCTTTGTTCCTAACAACTATGCCATTTTCATCCATCTTGTTTTTGAATACCCACTTGGTGTCAATTGGACTCTTTCCCTTAGGCTTGGGTACCAGCTTCCATACCTTGTTCCTTTCAAATTGGTTTAACTCTTCCTGCATAGCTAAAATACAATCAGGATCCAACAGAGCTTCTTCTACCTTCTTTGGTTCTTCCTTAGAGAGAAAGCTGTTATACAGACATTCTTCTTGAGTTGCTTTCCTTGTTTGAACTCTAGAAGATGCATCACCAATAATGAGTTCAAAAGGGTGATCTCTAGTCCATTTTCTCTGTTGTGGTAGATTAGCTCTTGATGAAGAGGCCTCATTGTTGTCTTGATGTGTGACTGAGTTTTGATTAAAAGAAACTCCCCCTGAGTTTGTGGATCTTTGACTTAAAGATGGGGTTCTTTCTATAAGTGATCTGTTTTGACTCTCAGCTTCTCTTATTGTTCCGACGGATGATGCACTTTGTATCTCGATGGATGAGGCTGATTGTCTACCGACGGATGAAGCATTATGTAACTCGATGGATGGTGAGTTATGTGCTTCATTAGGTGTAGATTTTTCTGTGTTGTCCTTAGCCACAGTTTCTTGATCACTTTCATCATCACTGTTATCACTAACCATCTCAACATTATTGAATTTAAGGCTCTCATGGAAATCTCCATCTTGTAGTCCTTCAAACTTTTTATCATCAAACACAACATGTACTGATTCCATAACAATATTGGTTCTTAGATTGTAGATTCTATATGCTTTTCCAACAGCATATCCAACAAAGATTCCTTTATCTGCTTTGGCATCAAACTTTCCATGTTGATCAGTTTGATTTCTTAGAATGTAGCATTTACATCCAAAGACATATAGGAAATTTAGAGTTGGCTTCCTATTCTTGAACAACTGATAAGGAGTCATGTATTTCTTGATTTTATCATAACTTGCTATTTCTATTGTAGCTTGTTGTTCCTCACTCTGAACAACTTGAGCTTTGTCAGAGGTTGTCTTTGATTCTTCAGAAATCTTCTTTCTTTTCAGAGTTTGAACATTTTGGTCTTCAGCAAGAGTATCATCGGTAACTTGAACCATTTTGCACACTGGTTTTATCAAAATTTGAGGAATTTTAATCTCCAGTGGCTTGATTGGTTCATCAACATTTTCTTTTCCTTTTGACTTAGGATCAATCTCAGATTGTGATCTAGCCTTGGCTTTAAATGCCTCAGAAATTGACTTTTCTTTGATCACAATGCCTTTCACCTTAGGCGTTGAAGGTTTCTTTGCAACAGAAGCTTTTGGCTTTAGATTTTTCTTTTCAGCTTTAAATCTAGCTTCTTCCTTCTTGAGATTTTCCAGATCCATTCCTGGATTATGTTTCAAAAATAATCTTTTAGCAATCTTCTCATCAAGTGTCTGAATTTTAGGATCTTTGTAGTAAACTGTAGTCTGCTTACCCTTGAGCTTGAGAGTTTGCAAGAACTTCTGAGAATCTTGACTTCCACCTTGTATCAGAACATCAGCCTTTGTCATCAGACTTTGCTCATCAGAACTTGATATCAGATTTTAAGTTTCAGTACTTGCAATCAGATTTTGAGTTTGAGCAGCTTCAGAACTTGTCTTCTTTTGAATAGAAGATTTGCTTGCATCAGTATTTAGTTTCCTTGAAGAAACCTTGCTGCTCTGCCCTTTACTTTGAACTTGACCTCTACCCTTGCTAGGGTTTCCCTGGTCATCAGTTTCATCATCTTTCTTCTTTAGTATTTGATCATTAGAGCATTTGGACTTAACTATCTTCTCCCCCTTTTTGGCATCATCAGGTAGTAGGAGTGAGAGAAGAAGTTCTACTGAAGATCAAATTTCATCCAATTGAGCTTTTTGAGAAGCTTGATTTTATAGGATCTCAGAAATTTGGGCCTGTTGCTTCTCTTGAATATTCTCAATTGCTTCAACTTTCTCAAGTGTAGCTCAGGATATGTCGATTCAAATTCAATATTTATTTGTCAAATCATCACAAATTATTAGTAACCAAAATTTTAATCAAAACATTCATCAAGAAATACAGTTCAAGTAGATGAAATAAAAATTAACAGGCTTCAAAGAATATTAGTGGGTGAGAGAAAATAAGAGAGATAAGAGAATGAGAGATGTAGGTAAAAGATTGTAAATTCTTTTAACTTTCTTATTTATACAACCCATGTGAAATATGACAGACAGTTTACACCTGGCAATATGTGAACAGTCAATAGTTAAAGCAGGAGTTAGTGGGCACGGGAAATAAGTAATAATTATTGTGCACATGCAGTTTTTCAAGACAAACACGTTTACCACTAACCCAAATGATTATGACTATTTTTATCTCACCTAATTATAGTCTGATTAAATATGACCATTACAGAATTTACCATAAATAAGTCAAGTAAAAAATAATGCCACGTAAGCATCAGAGTTTCCATCAGACTTTAATAGCATAACTTGACTATTATAAGATTTTAACAGTCATCAGAACATGGCTTTTGTACTCAAAAAGTGAATGTTTATTTTTGTGATTCTGCATACAGATACTGACTTGTTTCTTCAGAGTTTAATCATCAAAACTTCCATCAGAACTTGTCCTCAGAATTTGTGCTAATGACACTTAACTGTTTGTGAAAAACAACATAATTACCACAGTAATTTTCATCATTCATATGGAGTGAGAGTGTGTGCATTTTAGAAAAATATCAGATAAAGATTAAAGTCTGATAATCTTCAATACATCTTAGAAATAAGGCATAACTAAGAAAAGTGCTTAAAATCTGTCATTAATAATGAAGTCTACTATAGGATAAATTTGTGCATGAGTCCACCTCAACTATTTGTGCTCATTTTATGCATCTTTTAGAATTCTTTTTCACAGTGGCTTCTCAGTGTAAATGGGTCACAACTGCTATCAGAATTTATGCTATTATCAGAGTATTTCTCCAGTAATCAAAGAATATGAAAAGTCACCAAGAAAAATTTATTTACTTTTCTAATGCATATTACTTAATACCAGCAATGCACTTGGATCTTCCCTTCCACATATTTACTCTAAATCTCAAAGGAGTACCCGATTTCAATTTTCTTTTCTTTTCTTTTCTTTAGATAAGTGAGGCT
Source organism: Apium graveolens (assembly GCF_009905375.1). Classification (NCBI taxonomy): domain Eukaryota; kingdom Viridiplantae; phylum Streptophyta; class Magnoliopsida; order Apiales; family Apiaceae; genus Apium; species Apium graveolens. The sequence goes on along the minus strand of NC_133647.1, from coordinate 3,049,117 downwards.
TATCAACATTTAGTTTATCCTTAAGATTTAATAACATCAGAATTTGACAGATGAGAAGCAAGAATCTAGTTTGTAACTTAGTAATAAGATACACAAAGTAAATTTGACTAAGCTCTAAATCAGAATTTGCTTGTGTTAATGAGTTTCCACAAAAACAACTAATTCAAACATAGGATTTCTAGTATGTTAAAGACTACTAGGTCAGCATCTAGCACAGTAATCCTCATTGGATTGAATAGTCACAGAAAATTCAAAACACTATCAGAGTATATAGAATCACATCAGATAATAATCACCATTTAATGTATTACAATTTAAGCACAGATTACATGAACATAAGACAATTTGTAAACACTGATCATAAAGTCTAATGCATGAGAACAAAAACTAAGCAGATTTAGAAAAAGAACCTAAAACCATTCCAAGTTCATTTACCACTCTTGTAAAAGTAGCTTCACACAGTGGTTTTGTGAAGATATCCGTTAGTTGTTGATCTGTTGGAACAAAATGCATTTCCACTGTACCTTCCATCACATTTTCCCTTATGAAATGGTACCTAATGCTGATGTGCTTTGTCATTGAGTGTTGAACTGGATTACCTGTCATAGCAATAGCACTTTGATTATCATAGTAAAAGGGTATTTTAGAAAATTCTAACCCATAGTCCAGTAACTGATTCTTCATCCTAAGAATCTATGCACAACAGCTTCCTGCAGCAATATATTCTGCTTCTGCAGTTGATGTGGAAATTGATTTATGTTTCTTGCTAAACCAAGAAACCAATATGCCTCCAAGAAATTGGCAGCTTCCATTAGTGCTTATCCTGTCTATTTTGCATCCTACAAAATCTGCATCTGAGTAACCTATTAGCTTAAAGTCTGATTCTCTAGTATACCACAATCCTAGATCAGCTGTACCCTTAAGGTACTTGAAAATTCTTTTCACAACTATTAGATGAGGTTCTCTTGGATCAGCCTGAAATTTTGCACAAAGACAGGTAGCATACATGATATCAGGTCTACTTGTAGTTAAATAGAGTAAAGAGACAATCATATCTCTGTAGTTAGTAATATCTACTGATGAACCAGTATCTTTATCTAACTTGGTTGCAGTGGCCATGGGAGTGGATGCAGCTGAACAGTCTTGCATTCCAAATTTCTTCAGTAAATTTCTGGTGTACTTGGATTGACAGATAAAAGTACCTTCTTCATTTTGCTTGACTTGAAGTCCCAGAAAATAACTAAATTCTCCCATCATACTCATTTGATATCTTGACTGCATTAGCTTTGTAAACCTTTCACAGAGTTTGGCATTTGTAGAACCAAAGATGATATCATCAACATATAGCTGTACCAAAAGTAAGTCCTTTCCATGGTTGAGGTAGAACAGTGTTTTGTCAATTGTGCCTCTGTTAAATCCACTTTCCAGAAGAAATTGAGCTAAAATCTCATACCATGCTCTTGGAGCTTGCTTAAGGCCATAAAGTGCTTTGTCAAGCCTGTAGACATGATTTGGTAATTTGGGATCTACAAAGCCTAGAGGTTGTTCAACATATACCTCTTCCTCCAATTCTCCATTGAGAAAAAGCACTTTTCACATCCATTTGAAAGACTTTGAACTTTTTGTGAGCAGCATAAGCCAAAAATATCTTTATGGTTAAGAACTTTTTGTGAATACCACTTGTTAGGTCACACAACACTGTAGAAGGGGGTTGAATACAGTGTTTATACAATCAAATCGATTTAATATAAGTATATAACAAAGATCAAGTATATTGAATAAACTCTGTTACAATATGAACTGTTGTTCTCTCTCAGTGATTAACAAATATCACTAAGAGCTGCTAGGTTACAATGTATAATCTTCTCGATAATGATAACACATATAGTGTAAACCCTAAGTCTGTGTTTATATACTACACAGTTACAAGATATATTCTAATTGATATGGAATATAATTCTGTCTCCTAAAATATATCAATCAGATATCTTTTACAAGTCTTCTAGTCTTCTAACGCTTTCCATGTATATCTTCTTTTGTTTTAGTCTCGATCTTCTACTGTAAATCAGCTTCCTTCCTTATATGAAAGTGTTCCCATACTTAAGTTCTGATATTAAGTTCTGACTTCCAGTAAGTCCTGATTTCAGTAACACCTGTGACAATCATTGTAATGTAGCATTTCTGAAGAATACTAGAATTTCTTGAGAGAGTTTGTAACAGTTTTATCCAGATAGATACAATAAACTGTTATCATATTTACATCCTGATTTCGATTTGTTCATATAATTATATTCAACCCCGTTGAATAATGAAATCTTTATTGGGCAACAATTGAATATGTATATGAAAAAGGTTAATCATTCACGAAAGAAGTGACAACGATTAAAATAATGCCATATTTATCTCTATACTAGAAAACAATATGTAATCTAGCGCCAACCAATCCACACACCGTGACATAAAGTACATATCACATTATATAGTAGTTATTCTTAACTTATAAACATTGCTGCAAAGAATTTAAAGTATATATCTCATTACAAATAGTAGATATGCCCTACCTATCAACATTTCCGCAAATAATTTAACAACATTATATTGCCGCTTCAACACAAGAAATTTGTGATTGTGTTATGACATCTTCTACATCATATATAATAAGTTATCAATACACAAATTACACTAAATAACAACATATTTAACTTAAAGATCACGTACATCAAAACATTTGTTATCAATAGAATCATCAAGCCTGAAAAAAGAACAATAAATGTAACGCAAGGGTCTAAATAATAACTGAACATAAAATATATCCAGTAGTATTTTTTGTTAGCTTTAAATAAATTATTGGGAATTATATAGTTTAATTTTTTAATCGCAAAAAATTGAAATTTCGAAAATTTTATACATCATATTCAGGTCTATTATGCTAGTTGTAGCTAATGAAATCACTTAGATATAAATTCACCATAAAAATTATTTTTGATGTATTTATGTGGATTTTGTAAAATTTTGGGTTGATCCAATGCTTTTGTTGAGCCCGGCTTGGCTTTTATGCTCATATGTTAGGTCATGTGAGACTATTGGGCCTGGACTATTTGTGTCTCTAGAAGGTACTCGAAATACGACTGTATTAGCGTAACTCATTATTATAAATACGTTAATGTGCAAAACCATTACTATCATTCCGCCTCCATCCTTCATATTATCTTTCTACTTTTTCTCCTATCATCAGAAACAAGACTAATATAATCTAGAGTTTTTTTCGTGATTGTTGTCAGATATGCCTTCCTTGTTTGTTGACTAAACTTTCATGTATTGTCAACAAAATGCTTTTTCTCGATATTATCTCAATCAAATCTGTAAGCCATCATCTAAATGATTTGTAGCATATTTAATTGATGAGTAGTTTTGCTATGATTGAATTATCCACTTACCCAAAAAATTTGTATTGATTTCTTAAGCACAATTTTTTTATATGCATTTGTCATAAACCGAAATATATATTATTGTATAGTTCCTTTTTTATTTATACCAAATTACACGAGTTTTCATCAATTTTAGATTTTTGATTTATATTAGTATTCGAATTATTTAGATCTAATTTAAAGATAGTCGTACAACCTATTGTGACGCAGTATATTATCATAATTGTCATGGGCTTTTTTCCTCAAAATGGATGGATTTTTTATTCATAAGATTTATAATGTTTGATAGTTAAAATTTTTTAACGATAGTCATGTATCTTATTCCTTTGTTTCAATTGTGACTTCCTGAATTTTATAGGTATAGGAAACAATGAAGAAGTTGCTCCAAAAATCGCCCACACTTTTTGCACACAATTGAGTCTTATAAAAAACGTTTCTTGATCTGGTGTGCGCGCTTGCAACTTGGCTCCTTGCTCTCTTGATGGAGGAGCATGCTCGTGCTGGGATCCTGAACCAGCTGATTCGTTATTTGGTGGACGTGGACGCTTGAACAAATATATCAACATTTCATGCCGGCCTTTTCTCATGTGGCGTAGGAACCGAATAACTCATTCTTTTGAGATATGATTGGATCTGTTGTTTTAACCATAAACTACGTAAAATGTAGTTTTTTTAATTTAAGTAATATTGAAGTTATATGCTTGTTATTATAGTTAAAATGGTAATTTTTTTAAATGCAATTTTATTTTATGCCACAAGAGATTACATCCAATATACAATAAAGTACAAGACATTCATTTACTTGATGGTATAGATAGAACTAAAATAGGCAATTGTAAACAAGTGTCCAAAGTCCTATTTGGTTCACTTACTACAAAGAACAAGATGCCTGTAAGTCTTAGAATCACTCCATTTATGTTGGAGAGATTCAGGACTTACCTTTACCCTATGTCTGATATGAGATTAAATGTTCAATCTAGTACAGTTATGGCTCATGTGCCTGTGGAAGAACAAATATAGGAACACTAACAAGGGTCTCCCCAAACTGAAACCCTTTTTTCTTTACCATTAGAAGCTAGGAAACCAACCACTTCATCTTCTCAAAAGGGTGAAGTGAGTAAAAAGAAGAGAAAGTAGGAACCCCTAACTGTTATTAATGAAAGTGGTGAGGACCAAATACAAATAGAGTCTACCTTGGTCAAAAAGCCAAAGAAGGTATCGAAATCTGAGTTGACCACTCATTTGGCTACCTCTGCATCCTCCCAAAAGGATGTAGTTGAAAAGAGGGATTAAACAGACTCTAGAGGCATCCTCTGAACAGGGTGTCTCTATTGAAAAGAGCACTCTCCTTAGTGCATCCTATAAAGAGTCTACACCATCACATCAACACATTCAAGTGTATGAAAGAAGAAATAAGGATGGCACACACTCAGAGAGCACATCTTTTGAAAATCCCTCATCCATTTAGGGGGAGCTACCAACACTCAATTCTCCAATCACTCTCCTCAACTCCCAAATTTCTTCTTCATATAATGAGACACTTGAACTCACTTCTCAAGTGTCACCAAAATCAAGTGACACGGTTCAAGAAACTTTGCTCACCACCCAGGAACCACATTCAGTTGGTGAGAGGCTACAAGCTGGGGTAGACCTTGATGATACCAACAAAAACATAGGGGTTTCATTAGTTTTTACTGAACACCATGTGACCGTCACAAATTAATGCACCTTTATGTGCAAATCAATCTTCACAGATTGAAAGGTTTGAGGGTAGTACTCCTGAGGGGGAGCTATCTAAATCCTCTACAATTCAATTAGAGGTTTCTCATGGAGGGACAACTCCCCTCAAAACCCTGGCTGAAATTACTTTAGCAGTTGCAGCTAGGAGTCCAATTTCCAATGATCCTGCTATTGGGGAGGCAAGTCTAGCACATTCAAGTGCCATCTCTTTTCAAGAAGAGAAAGGGTTTGAGGCCATGGTACATGACAGTAACCTGGTCAAATCCCCTCCAATTCAATTGGAGGTTCCCATTATTGGTGAACAACACACTGTCACAACCACAGTTCCAACTGTGAGTCAAACTATGGCATCTGTCATGGGTGATGTACATGTACCCTCCACCTCCAACCCAATAGACATCCCTTCTACATCTAACCCTTCTCAACAACCCTCACACCTTATCTCCTAGTGGCTGCATGATGCTCAAACTTAGCCTATAATAATGAATGATCTGCTAGTTGATAGGGATAAATAAGTCCTAATTTTATAATTAATGGGCTGCTAGGCCCAATATAAAGATGTATGATATTCAGACCAGAAAGGTTAAGCCTGATGGATCAGATCAGGTCTGGTCGAATAAAAATGGCCCAAAAGCCCTGATTATTAATTAATTTCGTAATTAATTAATAAGGGAAAAATCAGCTGTTGAGAAGAGTCCTGATAAGGATATAAATCCTTATAGATAAGCCTCAAGGGGACCTAAAAGGATAAGGAATCAGTTTCCTACTATCTAGGACTCCAAAGTCCATTCTAATTATGAGACTTGCCCACCAAGTCTCCTATACCAAGTCCAATTCAAGGACCACCAACATCTATATAAGGGGTCTCACCCCCACCAATCAGAACTACGTTTTTTGACTTGATCCTTGGCAATCAGCAAGGTACGTAGGCATCTTGTTAAGGCAGATTGAGTCACGAAACACAAGAGCAGTCAAATCGAGCCTTGGAGCTCACGTTCCTTAGTATTAAATACAGCAATTATATATAGTAGTTTTAATCCATAACATTTGGCGCCGTCTGTGGGAAAAACGGAACAACAACCATGGCGAGAACACGGAGAACAACCAGCACTCTGGAGGAGGGAACACCATCAGGGACAACCCAGGTGATTTCATCAACCGTGGAGGTTCCTCCCCATTCAACTTATGCATCTACTCAGGGGGAAGCCCAGACAGGGGCAACTCATCCTCAGCCACAAGGGACAACTCCCCCGACTATTCAAGGTACGAATCCTCAAGTTCAACAAATACATATACCTGTGAATTCTCGACCCGTCGGGTATGAATATTCAACTATTGTTACTACTAACCCCCCTTATGGGATGCCCCTTCACCCTGAGGTTGGAGGAAGTGGATATGTTGGGCGAAGCGAAGCACGAGGGCGGTCGCCCCCCTATATACGAGGTTTGGATCCTATCCCTGAGGATCGGGAATTTTCTGGTCCATACACTGAGAGAGACTCCGAATCTTCGGATGATGAAGTGGCCCCGAGAAGGAGGCGTCCTGGAAAAGAGCCAATGGCCGATGGGAGGCAACGCCCCCAAAGCACCCCAGGGGCGAATCCCCAAGAAGTGCAGGAAAAGATCAGGGCTCATGAGGCTGAAATCCAAAGGCTGAGGCGTGATTTGGAGGCTCACCAAGCCACCAGACCCCACATACCTCCTAGGGGGAGAAATCCTCCTCCTATCATAGACCTGGATGGTCCGGTAAGAAGAAGGGCTGCTGTCCCAAGAACTGATCCAAGCAATCTCCTTCCCCTTGGAGATCCTGATGATCCAACTCCACCCTTCACAGAAGAGATAATGAATGCCCATATCTCAAGAAAATTCAAGATGCCCACTATCAAAGCCTATGATGGCACGGGAGACCCCGCTAATCATGTTAGGACATTCTCTAATGCACTGCTGCTGCAACCCGTGAATGATGCTATAAAATGTCGGGCCTTCCCTCAAACCCTGTCGGGTATGGCTCAAAGATGGTACAGTCGCCTACCCCCAAATTCTATTGGATCATTCAGAGAATTAAGTCAGGCTTTTATTAAGCAATTCATCAGTGGAAGAGTCCATGAGAAAAGTTCAGCATCTCTTATGAGTCTTGTGCAGGGAGCTAAAGAATCCTTAAGAGATTACCTAAATCGTTTTACAAAGGAGGCTTTAAAAGTCCCAGACCTTGATGATAAGGTAGCCATGATAGCACTGCAACAAGGAACTAGGGATGAGTTTTTCAAGATGTCTTTGGCCAAACGACCCCCTGAGAGCATGTTGCAGCTCCAAGAGAGGGCAGGGAAGTATATCAAGGTTGAAGAAAGTATGAGGAAGACCGTAGTAAGTAATGAGCCCACTGGAGGCAAGAAACGAAAAACTGATTTGGAGTATATCGCTAAGGATAAATATCCTAGAACCGAACAAAACCCTGATTCAACCCCCAAGAAGGGAGGACCTGGGCAAAAGTTCACTGAATACGCTAAGCTGAATGCTCCCAGAAGTCAGATTTTGATGGAGATTGAGAAAGACAGAGATATTCGCTGGCCTAAGCCCTTGAAGGCTGATCCCGCCAAGCTAGATAAGGGCAAGTATTGCAGGTTTCACAAAGATGTTGGCCATGACACCGATGAGTGTAGGCAGTTGAAAGATGAAATTGAGTTTTTGATTCGAAAAGGAAGATTGAACAAGTATACTGGAGATGGAGGAGACAGAAATAATAATGGAAGGAAGAACTTTGAAGATCGTAGGAGGGACCAAGATGATCAGGGGCGGAATCCCCAACCTAGAGGACCAGTTATAAACACCATTTATGGAGGGCCGAGACCTCGAGGGCCTGTGATAAGCACGATCTTTGGAGGTCCAACTGCTGCTGGATTGTCCAAAAATTCCAGAAAGGCATATACTAGAGAGATTATGCATATTGTTGGAGAAGCCCCGAAGAGGGCCAGGACAGAAGTAACATTGGCTTTTGATGATTCCGACCTAGAGGGTGTGAAGTTTCCCCATGACGACCCGCTGGTCATAACGCCGATAATAGGAAATAGCCCGGTTAAGAGGGTCCTTGTGGATAATGGTGCTTCTGTGGATATCTTGCTCCACGACACCTTTCTAAGGATGGGGTATAACGACTCCCAGTTGACACCAACCGACATGCCGATATATGGATTTGCTGGAGTAGAATGTCCTGTGGAAGGGATAATTAAATTGCCAACCACCATAGGTACGGAGCCAAGGCAAGCAACGCAGATGCTGGATTTTGTGGTGGTAAAGGCTAGTTCAACTTATAATGCTATCATGGGGAGAACAGGGATACATGCCTTCAAGGCAGTCCCCTCTTCCTACCATTCAGTCATGAAGTTTCCCACCCGAAACGGGATTGGAGAAGAGAGAGGAGATCAAAAAATGGCTAGAAGCTGTTATGTGGCCTCTTTGAGGGCAGATGGAGTCGGGGGGCAGGTTCTTCCTATTGAAGATATGGATGTTCGAGAAAATGATGAGAATAGAGGAAGACCAGCAGAAGAATTGGTTTCGGTTCCTTTAGATCCCAAGAATCCTGAGAGGATGACTTTCATTGGAGCTACATTAGAGGAGCCCCTTAGAGGGAAGTTAGTGAAATTTTTGCAAGAAAATAGTGATGTGTTTGCATGGTCAGCAGCTGATATGCCAGGCATAGACCCGGAGTTAATTACCCACAAGTTAAACGTGGATCCAAGCCGGAAGACAGTGAAACAAAAGAAAAGAAATTTTGCCCCGGAAAGACAAGAGGCTATAAAGCAGGAAGTGGAAAAGCTTTTAGAGGCTGGTTTCATTGAGGAGATTCAATTTCCGGAGTGGTTAGCAAACCCTGTAATGGTGAAGAAGGCTAATGGAAAGTGGAGGATGTGTATAGACTTCACCGATCTGAATGATGCATGCCCCAAAGACTGTTTTCCGCTGCCTAGAATTGATACTTTGATTGATGCCACCGCTGGACATGAGATGCTGAGTTTCATGGATGGGTTTAGCGGATACAACCAGATCAAAATGCATAAGGATGACATTCCAAAGGTATCATTTATCACTGACTTTGGTGTTTATTGTTATCTTGTTATGGCGTTTGGTCTCAAGAATGCAGGAGCCACCTATCAAAGGTTGGTGAATAAAATTTTTAAGGATCTTATTGGGAAGACTATGGAAGTCTATGTTGATGACATGCTAGTCAAGAGTCTAGTAAAGACTGATCATATAACCCATTTGAGGGAAGCTTTTGAGGTCCTGAGGTACCACAAGATGATGTTGAATCCCACGAAGTGTGCTTTCGGAGTAGGATCTGGAAAATTCTTGGGATTGATGGTCTCAAAGAGGGGAATTGAGGCTAACCCCGATAAAATAAAGGCAATCCTGGACATGGAACCCCCAAAAACTGTCAAGGATGTTCAGAAACTCACAGGAAGGGTTGCTGCGCTAGGACGATTCATCTCCAAGTCAGGAGACAAGTGCTTGTCATTCTTCAAGTCATTAAAGAACATTAAAGACTTTGTATGGAGTGAGGAAAATCAGAAGGCATTTGAAGAGTTAAAGAAGTATATGGGCCAGGCCCCGTTGTTGGCCAAGCCAGTTCTGGGTGAAGTTTTATTCTTGTACTTGGCTGTTTCAGAAAGCGCCTTGAGCGCGGTGTTGGTTAAGGAGGAACTGAAAGTCCAGAAACCCGTATACTATGTCAGCAAAATTTTGCATGGTGCTGAGTTGAATTATTCAGCCATTGAGAAATTCGCTTTATCCTTGGTAATGGCTTCAAGAAAGCTGCGTCCTTATTTTCAAGCTCACCAAATTGAAGTGCTAACAAATCAGCCACTGAGAAATATCATTCACAGTCCCAAGGCAAGTGGGAGACTGATTAAGTGGGCAATAGAGTTGGGAGAGTTCGATCTCAAGTATAAGCCACGTATGGCCATAAAAGCCCAGGCACTAGCTGACTTCGTGGTGGAATGTACCATACCCAACCAAGAAGTCGGGGGGCAGGAAGATACCACACCTCAAGACAAGGGAGTCGACAATGGGGACAAGGAGAAAGAATATTGGGTTCTCTATTTTGATGGAGCATCAAAAACAAATTCCAGTGGAGCAGGGTTGGTTTTGCAAAGCCCTGATGGATTCTTAATTGAGTATGCCATGAAGCTAGACTTCCCAACCACAAACAATGAGGCAGAGTATGAAGCCCTGATTGCTGGCCTTGGTCTAGCTGGGACACTTAGAGTCAAAAACTTAAAGGTCCGTGGAGACTCGAAGTTGATCATATCCCAGGTAAAGGGAGAATTTGAAGCAAGGGATGATACGATGGCAAAGTATGTTCGCCTAGTAAGGGCTGTGATGACCCAATTTAATGAATGCCATGTTGAACACATTCCAAGGGAAGAAAATGCTAAAGCAGATGCGCTATCAAAGTTTGCTTTATCTGAGATTGAAGAAAGTTCAGGAAGTGTGTACTTCCGTGTTTTGAAGACACGAAGCATAGATGTTAAGCTTGTGGCTCCCGTAGGCTTGGGGACGTCATGGATTGATCCCATCAAGGCTCACATTCAGACCGGTTGGTTGCCAAGCGATACAATTGAGGCACGGAAGTTAACTGTTCGAGCACTAAGGTACTCTTTGATAGATGGGATTCTATATAAAAGATCTTTCGTGGTTCCTTACTTGAGGTGTCTCAGGCCCGATGAGGCACGCTTAGCTCTTGAGGAAGTGCATGGAGGTATTTGTGGGCAACACTTGGGGGGCAGGGCCTTGGCTCATAAGATAACTCGTTTAGGCTTCTATTGGCCAGAAATGATGGCTGATGCCAAAGAATATGTAAAGAAGTGTGATCATTGTCAGAAGCATGCACCAGTCGCCAGACAACCCCCCGAGATGCTGACCTCTATCAACTCACCTATTCCCTTTGCTATGTGGGGATGGATATTCTAGGGCCTTTTCCTATGGCCACAGCACAAAGGAAGTTTCTGATTGTAGCCATTGATTATTTCACCAAGTGGATCGAAGCCAAACCTTTGGCCAAAATCACAACTAAGCAGGTTGCACAATTCCTGTGGGAAAACATTATGTGCCGATATGGAATTCCCCGTATCCTCGTCACTGACAATGGAACACAATTCAACAACGAGGAATTCAAGAAGTATTGCGAAGAAAATGAAATTGAGTTACGGTTCACCTCTGTGGCTCACCCGCAAGCCAATGGGCAAGCGGAGGTAGCAAATCGGATAATCCTGGATGGACTAAAGAAGAGGATCGAAAAGTCAAGAAATAACTGGGTGGATGAGATACTTCCCATATTGTGGGCCTATAGGACTACCTGTAGAGTCACGATAAATGCAACTCCTTTCATGTTGGCATATGGGGCGGAAGCAGTAGTTCCCGTGGAGATATCACATTCTTCTCCAAGGATTCAGGCTTTTGATGAAAAAGAAAATAAGGAAGGGCAGAAGTTAGCCCTGGATTTAATCGATGAAGTGCGAGATAAAGCACACGCAAAGATAGTAGAATATCAGAAAAAGGCTTCATTCTACTACAACCTAAGGGTTAAAGAGAGGTTTTTCAAACAAGGTGACCTAGTCTTGAGAAAAATAGAGGCTTCTGGTGTCGGACAGAAAGGAAAGCTTGCCCCAAATTGGGAAGGGCCGTATAGAGTCAAGAGCGTTCAGGGTAGAGGAACCTACAAGCTGGAGACTATGGATGGTTTTGAAGTCCCGAGAACCTGGCACGCACAAAACCTGAAGGTTTACTACGTGTGAGATGATCGAAGTACGATTCTCACTCGTCAGGATGGCGAGTAGGTTGAAAAGCACCTTGAAGCTTTGCTTGCTTAGGATTTATATGTTTTAGTTTTATTACGAAGTTTATTAAGACTTGTGTAAGGGACGAATCCCAGACAATTTTATGAAATTCATAAGTTCTTCAAAGTATGTTTGTGGCCTAACAAATAAAAATCAAATGCATGGATGCAAGCATAAAAGGTGATAAATGAAATAGATCTGATAGATGTTACAAAAGTTTGATAAATAAAGTCTCGAAAATAAAAAAGCCACGCAGGGCTGAAAAAGCTCTAAGGAGCTGAAGTACCCTCGGCATCCATATCATCGTCCTCTCCACTCTCGCTGGATATCTCTGTCGTCTCGGAGGAGGAAGAAGAGCTGTCGTCCTCAGCAGGTCTGGAAGAAGACTCGGGAGGAGGAAGGAGTGGATCCTGAGGAACATGGTCTGAGACAACTACTCGGGTACGAAACCTCTGTAGCAAAGCCTCGTCATCAGGGCAGATATAGTCCGCCGGGTTAATATCAGGACAAGCCCCGTTCACGGTCCCAAGGGCCGTGTCCCAACCAGTCCTAAAAAACTCGGGAAAGACTGAATCATCCCTAGTCCTCATAGATTGGGCAAACTCCTCCGAGTCCAGATAGTTGTCTATAGCCTTATCCTTATCCGCCCGAAGTACCACCAGCTCGGCGTTAGACTCTCCGAGTTCTTCCTCCTTGCGCTTGAGCTTCTTCTCCAGGGTAGCATACTTCTTCTGCTGCCTCCTGAGGGCATTATCGGCCTTATCAGAAGCCCGCTTCCATGATTCGGCTTGCCTCACAGCGCCTTGAAAGTAGGCGTTAGACTGAAACAAAACAATTAACAAAGTATAAGGCAAGAAAGTGCTACAAGAGCGAGAAATAAGTTTAAAAAAGAGAAGGCATACCGAAGCCAGAGATTGGGCTCCCATGAGCTTAATCCTCTCAAGGTCAGGGGTGGCCACCACATCAGTAAAGTCCTTTGGAGTCACGCTATGGTAGGACCAATCCCAAGCATGCTTCGTGGAACCAACCACGGTATCCCCTCGGCGGAATCCCCAGAGAGGCTGAAAGGCGCCTGTAGCAGCAGCAGCAGGGGCAGCAGCAGTGATAGGAGCATTATGGCCCTCAGCTCCTTCAGTTGAAGCCTCCCCCATAGGCTCCTTGTGCTTTCTCAAGAAGATAGGCTCTGTCGCCTTTCCTCGGGTGTCTAGGCCTGCTAACCGAGCTTTCTTCATCCTAGCTGTTTCCTCGACCAAGGGGACATTGTCCTCGTTAATCTCCTTAGCAGCTGAAACAAAGCAAAAGACAAAATAAGTGATGTTAATAATGCGTGAAATAAAGAAAAATAAAGAAGGGAAGAGAAATACCCTGTTGAGAAACAGAGGATAGTCCCACATGAATCAGGGAAAACTCTTCTAAAAGAGTCCAGCTGGTGGTGGTGCCATCATCCTGAGTGAGCCCATTGTAAATGATAGTTTCTTCAGGAGTTAAGTGAATGGATTTGAGGCTACCATCACTGACCTTCCCGAAGGAAGATCGAAAGAGCGTGCCCCAGTCGCCATTCTCCCAACGTAACCCAACGAAACTATTCCTCCAATTTGGATTATTATCAGGAATAGAGGCGCTATTAAAGATATGTTTGCTTTTGGGCCTTTGTTTGACATAAACCCAGCCACAAATATTGGAAGAACTATTGTAACATTGGAAGACTTTCCTAAAAACGGCTACAGAAAGAGGAAAGCCCTCCCTAAGACAACAAACCATAAAACATAGAATATTCCTCCAGGCGTTTGGAGGAAGCTGACACGGGTTGATTTGTAAGTCAGCCAAAAGATGAGGGATAAAAGGATGGAAAGGGAACATAAGCCCAGCATTAAGGGCGTCGGTGTAGATGAAGAGAGTATCGGGCCTCCAGTGGCAAGTACGGTCACCACCAGAGACTGGAACTAGTCTAAAGGGGGGAGGGACGTTATAACGAGCATTTAGTTTATTGAAATCTATGTTATGCCAAGTATTACAGTGATTAAAGGAGTCGAGATGTGCAGTGGAAGGATATTCATCCCCCCTAGTATTAATCATATCAATTAAAGACATATATGAAGAGCGGATCTCGATATCCTTACCTCGTTTTGAAGCCGAGGCTATCTTGGCCGCCCTCTCGGAACTCTTGTCAGCCATCTAGTAAAGACTGGAAAAGACTTGGGAGGAGGAAGGAGTGGATTTGAGAGAGGAGAAGATTAGGAAGTTTGAGATGAAGAGAAATGAAATGAGAGGTGTGAAGAAGCACACTCTCATCCCACCTATATATAGGAGAAATAAGTGGATAATGGGCCTTAAAAAGCCCATTTTGGCCCAAAGTAAGGAATATTCTGGAATGTTCTACAAGGAATTGAAAGAATTAAGGGAAACTTTCTAGAAAAATCCAGAAACATTTGGAAATTCCATAAAAACCTCGAAAATTCCAGAAGGTTCTAAAACTTTTTAGACCAGCCCCAGAATTATTGGGCCTGTGGGTACAAGAAGCCCAGATTCAGAAAAAGGCCCAGAGCTAAGGCCCAGGTATAAAAGCCCTGTTTGAGGCCCTAATATCTTTTTGAGTGGGCCCAAAGATTAGCCCAATAAAACCAGCCCAGAAAAGGGCCCAAATAGTTGAAAATCAAAGGCCCAAAAAGGAAAAACCCACTGAATGGTTGGCCCAAAAGAATCTAGGCCCAAATCAAAAAAAGAGAGAGTCCAGCCCAAACATATGGCCCAACTTCAAGATAAAAGGATATGAAAATGATCATTTCTTACTCATTCGACTAGAAATCAAATGAAAACCCTGGTCGAATCAATCCTGCTCAAAAAAGCTTCGATCAAGGCACAATATGGAGGTTAATTCGGTCAAGAAAAGAATCCTGACCAAAATTTCCTGATCGAAAAAGGAAGAAAAGAATATTTTGTTTCATTCGACCAGAATGCCTGAATGATTTCTGACCTTTTTTCCTGACCCTGTCGACCAGGAAGCAAGGTAAAAACCTGGTCGAATAGAACCTGCCCGAATTTTTGTCGATCTGGGCTTAAAAGAAAGGCTAAATCGGTCAAAAAATGTATTCTGACCGAAAATCCTAGTCGAAGATTTCTGTTCAAAAAAAAAAAAAAAAAAAAAAAAAAGGAAAAAATCCTGGCCGAAATTCGACCAGGACTTCTGCTCGAAACACTCCTGCTCGAAAAGTTGTCGACCAGGGCAATATGGGGGTTAATTCGACCAGGATCCTGGTCGAATGGATTCCTGGTCGAAAATTATATAGAAAAAAGAAAAAAAAAAAGGAAGAAAAATCCTGGAAAATCACAAAAAAAATAAGGAAATTCCTTAAATAATTTCTGAAAAATATTAATATTTTCAGAAATAAGGAATAAATCCAGAAAATTAGGATAAATCCCAGAAATTAAGGGAAAAATCCAGAAAAAATAAGGAAATTCCTTAAATAATTTCTGAAAAATATTAATATTTTCAGAAATAAGGAATAAATCCAGAAAATTAGGATAAATCCCAGAAATTAAGGGAAAAATCCAGAAAAATTAGGATAAATCCCAGAAATTAAGGGGAAAATCCAGAAAAATTAGGATAAATCCCAGAAATTAAGGGAAAAATCCAGAAAAATTAGGATAAATCCCAGAATTTAAGGGAAAAATCCAGAAAATTAGGGAAAAATCCAGAAGATTAGGATAAATCCCAGAAATTAGGGAAAAATCCCAGAAAATTAGGGAAAATTCCAGAAAATTAGGGAAAAATTCCTGGAAATTAAGATAATTTCTGAATAAAAGGAAGATTCGTTGTAAATGTGTAGGTCGCTCCACACTTTACGCAAAAACGAAACCCTGTAAGGGAACGAATAGATTTAACTTCTGCGAAACCTAATCAATGTTTCCCAAAAGTTGGGGGGCAAATGATAGGGATAAATAAGTCCTGATTTTATAATTAATGGGCTGCTAGGCCCAATATAAAGATGTATGATATTCAGACCAGAAAGGTTAAGGCTGATGGATCAGATCAGGTCTGGTCGAATAAAAATGGCCCAAAAGCCCTAATTATTAATTAATTTCGTAATTAATTAATAAGGGAAAAATCAGCTGCTGAGAAGAGTCCTGATAAGGATATAAATCCTTATAGATAAGCCTCAAGGGGACCTAAAAGGATAAGGAATCAGTTTCCTACTATCTAGGACTCCAAAGTCCATTCTAATTATGAGACTTGCCCACCAAGTCTCCTATACCAAGTCCAATTCAAGGACCACCAACATCTATATAAGGGGTCTCACCCCCACCAATCAGAACTACGTTTTTTGACTTGATCCTTGGCAATCAGCAAGGTACGTAGGCATCTTGTTAAGGCAGATTGAGTCACGAAACACAAGAGCAGTCAAATCGAGCCTTGGAGCTCACGTTCCTTAGTATTAAATACAGCAATTATATATAGTAGTTTTAATCCATAACACTAGTGGACCAACTTTATGGCCTTGCCAACATCTCACAACAATTTCTCACAACTGATATGTCCAATCAGGATTATCAGGCCATCTTACTTTCTTACAAAATAGATGTTGAAGAACAACAACATAAAATTGTCAATGAAGCTGAACAAGATGGCAATCTGGGTGCTTAGTTAGACAAAGATTTCAGCTTGAGCATGGATGAGGTCTTGGCAAGATTTAAAGAAGAATATGTCACAATCTTGGGAAGCAATGCCAAGGCTCTCATTCAACATAAAGTCTATGATGTTGTGATAGAAGTTTACAAAGCACAATTCAAAGCTTTTCATCTAATAAGTAAAGCATTTCAACAAATCTTGGACAGCCATCAAGACAGGATAAGGAGGTTGGTCAGAGACAAGCTGAATGACCTTTTGCCTACTCAAGTTGTGATAAAAAATAAATTCCAGAAATTAGCTGATCAAATGGCAAGGTTTGATATGACAAGTATGGAGCAGAGCATCACTAAACTAAAGAAAGCCTTTATAGCTCTGTATGAAGTTGTCTAGAATCACATCACAAGTAATAATGACACAAGGGTCAAATTGGATCAACTACATCAGGCTAGGTATGAACCTTCAGCTTTATTGATGGAGGGAATTAAGGAGTCCATTCAAGCCACTTTTGGTGCTTCTGTCTCTTCAAGTTCACAACAGCCAATCTCCACATCAACAAACCTCCGAATCCAATCTCTTCAACATCAAGTTTCTAATCCATAGTCATCAAATAACTCTCTTACAAAACAAGTCTCTCAACTCACAGCTCTGGTACAAAGTCAAAAGGAAGATATCCAAACCTTGGTAGACTCCCACAAATACTTACAAATGCAGAATTCAGTCTCATTAGGAGCTATCATGGGTGCTCTAAATATTTTTTTGTTTGCACTTCCAGAAGCTGTAAGTCCTGAAATTCCTACACCTCTACTATTTCCTGCTACCAAGACTAAGAGGGAGATAGGGGCTCGGTTGCTAAGATCATCTGTCCAAACACAAAAAGCCAAAGCCAAGGAAATCGAACAGTAAGATGTTGGAATGGAAAAGCTAATGAAAGCAGCTGAGGGACCTATTTTAAGCAGAGAATTTGATGAACTGCTAAGGGCTCTCGGAGTTTCTCTAAACAACAACTTTTTCACCTACAAGAAAGCTTTGGACAAAACAGTAAATTTCTTAAGGGTGATCTTGGTAACCAAGGATAATTTTCAGGATAAAAGAATTGTTTTAAATATAAATGACTCTGGTGTGGATAGGTGTATGCAGGTGTCCCTCAACTATCTCATAACAGGGAGGGCATCTGAATTGGACATTCTAATCAATAAGGTTAATAGAGTTATTCATGAAGACACTATATTGCTCAATAAATTAAAAAAGGCTCAAGTAGCTGCTTTTCCAGAAGCATATCTCCAACCAAGAAAGGGAGTGGCATACATTTGTCCAACCACCAAACATTGCAAACATTTTCAGATTCCAAAGCAATGTGTCATGGAAAACAAGAAGCTGATGATGATTATGAAAACAGATTTGAAGAAAAAACAGTCCAAGACTATTGAAGATGAGGATATGATCAAGATACTAGGGAGATACTTGAGAGATGCTGAAACCATGTTGCCCAAAACTCAAATAAATACTAAGGATAACTTGGATGATGATGAGCAGAAGAAAGATGATCAAAAACCTTCTAGCTCAAATCCAAGTCAATCATCTAAGGCAACTAGCAGCAAAGTAGAAGAGAATAAAATGGATGATAAGAAGAGGGGAGATAAAATGAGAAGAAAAAAAGAGGGAAGATGGTGAAGGTACCAAGAAAAATGTCCTACCAATCCAAATCTCACAAACTCAAACCTTTAAGCCTGCAAGCTCAAACACTCAACCACCTTCAACCTCTAAGCCTAAACTTTTGTACAAACAGACTGCAAACACCTTACTCAAAATACCAATCACTGCTAGCCAAACCACCTTAAAGAAAATCTCAAACCTACCTTCATTTAAGCCACCTATCGAAAGTCATTTTAAAACTGTTGGGAGAAAACCAAAGAAGCTGCAAGCTAAAAATGGGGTTATCTGGAACTGCTTTAATCAGACTAATTTTCTACCTTTAAATTGGTGCATCTCAGATGATGACTAATTTTAACAATTATCTGAAGAAATGATCAAAGTTTGGGTTGTATCATATAGAGAAGTCATAATCTATTATCAGGATGGCTCATTCACTCTAATTGGTAGGAATTTAATGGATACATTTTCAACCACGAAATTTAAGAGGATGATTAGCTTAATGAAAAATAAGGACATAATTACAAGAGCATGGAAGGCTGTGATGTGTGTATGATTGAGAGAAAGGGATGATAGAAATGCAAAAGCAAAGGCTGAAAAAGAGGAAAGGGAAAGAAAGTATGCAAAAGAAATAGAAATTTTTTAGCAGAGATCTAATGAACTCAAGGCAAAGGGGCTGAGCAGAATATCTAAGGATGGAAATTTCCTAAACATACAAGCTGGAAGTTCTCAAGATTTAGAGTTGGATACTTGAATAGTTATTCCTTGGATGATTGGCTCAAGATTGTGGAAGCTCTAAGAGGGGTTGAAATCATAGAGTAACTTCAAGTACTTGTAAATCTAAAGGACCTCATTAGAAAATAATCAGGCTATGAGAAATTCATGTGATGACTGTACTTATTAAACTCATATAATCACTCAGTGTATAAAAGCTATATTTGTTATTCTATCAGTTTTATATAATTATTTTTTTAACTTGGGGTTAGTCTTGTTATCACGCATGAATTTGTGAGAAGCAATCTTCTCACAAATTGGGGGAGATTGTTGTGCAAGACATGTCTGTATAATAACAAGACTAAGTCACATTGACAATCCTGATATTTAGTTGTATGATAATATTAATTTATATTATGTATTGTATTTCTTGTGTCTCTAAAAAGGTTAAAAATTAGACTGGAGTATTTTTCGAAAAAGCTTGGAGTTGAATAAATCTGTTTTATGAAAAATATTCTATGTCAAGAAATCTACAAGTTACAGATCAAGTCATATAGAGAAGTCATTCGAGAAATCCAGAATGACTTATCGAGAAGTCCAAAATGGCTTATAGAGAAGTCTCATTAAAGATCTCGGAGATATCTACAAGTCAAAATGTATATAGAGATCTCAGAGATATGGACAAGTCATTTCTGCATATAGAGAACTCATAAATATCGACAAGTCAAAATGAAGATATGAAGATTGGAGATATTGAAAAGGCAATTTCTCGTTTGAGGTCTCAGAGATATCGACAAGTCAAAATACATATAGAGATCTTAGAGATATCGAAAAGTCATTTCTACATGCAGAGATCTGAAGACCTCGACAAGCCAAGTTCACTTATAGAGAACTAAGAGACCTCGACAAGTCAAGTTAACTTATAGAGGACTAAGAGACCTCGACAAGTCAAGTTGACCTATAGAGAACTCAGAGACCTCGACAAGTCAAGTAACTTATAGAGACCTCTAAGATGTCGATAAACCATTATACTTATCGAGATGTCACTTCTCTCTGGAACAAACTGGAGATCTCGATATAACCTTAAGTATAGAATGTAAATAAGTTAAAGATTCAAGATGTTATTCCCTAACAATACAACAAGAATTACAGAAGGGGGGTTGAATGTAATTCTGGATACTTTTTGAGATTTTAAAATTGTTCTGACTTCATATATATAACAGTGTTTGATTTGCAATAGTGCGGAATGAAAGAGTAATAGAAATCAAAACACTAAGTAATAAAAACACAAGCTTTAAAACTTTCTGGTGGATTTGAAAGTATCCACCAGATATATATATATATATATATATATATATATATATATCAGATTGAGAACTCTGTGAAGCTTTGAATAGCTCACAGCTGCTTTACAAGTTGAACAAACAAAACTACAGAGAAATTCTTATAGAATACAACTTGATATGTTTCTCTGAAAAATAAGCTTGCTTAGTTAAATGTTCTACTTAGCCAAAATTTCATCTAAAACAGAAAAATCAATTAAGTTTCTGGCTGCATCTCAACTTGCAAAAATATCTGAAAAGATTTAAGAATAATTAAGCATACCTAACTCACTTACCAACCTAGAAAAGATGGATTCATCAAGTGGCTTGGTAAATATATCTGCAAACTGCTTTTCACTTGGAACAAAATGAAGTACCATAGTACCATTCATCACATGTTCCCTAATGAAGTGGTACTTGATGTCTATGTACTTTGTTTTTGAATGTTGTACTGGATTTTCAATGTTGGCAATTGCACTCGTTTTATCACAGAAAATGGGAATTCTATCCACTTGTAGACCATAGTCCAACAATTGGTTTTTCATTATAAAATATGTGCACAGCAATGCCAACAGTAATATATTCAGCTTCAGCTGTAGAGGTAGAAACTGAATCTTTCTTTTTACTGAACCAGGACAAAAGCTTATTTTCTAGAAATTGATAGGTTTCTGTTGTACTTTTTCTATCAATTTTACAACCGGCATAATCTGCATCTGAATAATCAGTTAGATCAAAACCAAAATCTCTAGGGTACCAAATGCCAAGTTTTGGTGTTCCCTTGAGATATCTGAAAATTCTCTTAATAGCTACTAAATGAGATTCTCTAGGATCATCCTGAAATCTAGCACAAAGACAAGTAGCAAATATTAAATCTGGCCTACTAGCTGTTAAGTACATAAGTGAGCCAACCATGCCTCTATAGCTTGAAATATTCACAGACTTTTCAGTAGTGTTTAATTCAAGCTTAGTTGCAATGGCCATGTGAGTTTTTGCAAATGTGCAATCCATTAGATCAAACTTCTTTAAATGATCAAAAATGTATTTGGTTTGACTAATGAATATTCCATCACTAACTTGCTTAACTTGTAAACCAAGAAAGTAAGTTAGTTCTCCCATCATGCTCATTTCATACTTACTTTGCATCAGTTTGGCAAACTTTTTGCAAAGTTTTTCATCTGTAGAGCCAAATATAATATCATATACATAAATTTGAACAAGTATACTAGAGCCATTAACATTTCTAAAGAATAAAGTTTTATCAACAGTACCTCCTGTGAAGTGATTTTCTAAGAGGAACTTTGATAAAGTGTCATACCAGGCTCTAGGTGCTTGCTTCAATCCATAAAGTTCTTTCAAAAGATAGTAGACATATTCTGGAAAATTTGGATCTTCAAAACCAGGAGGCTGACTAACATAGACTTCCTCCTCCAAATCTCCATTCAGAAAGGCACTTTTGACATCCATTTGATAGACTTTGACATTGGCATGGGCTGCATAGGCTAGAAAAATTCTAATGGCTTCAAGTCTTGCAACAGGAGCAAAAGTTTCATCAAAATCTATTCCTTCTTGTTGACAGTAGCCCTTAGCAACCAATCTAGCTTTGTTCCTAACAACTATGCCATTTTCATCCATCTTGTTTTTGAATACCCACTTGGTGTCAATTGGATTCTTTCCCTTATGCTTGGGTACCAGCTTCCATACCTTGTTCCTTTCAAAATGGTTTAGCTCTTCTTGCATAGCTGAAACCCAATCAGGATCCAACAGAGCTTCTTCTACCTTCTTTGGTTCTTCCTTAGAGAGAAAGCTGTTATACAGACATTCTTCTTGAGTTGCTTTCCTTGTTTGAACTCTAGAAGATGCATCACCAATAATGAGTTCAAAAGGGTGATCTCTAGTCCATTTTCTCTGTTGTGGTAGATTAGCTCTTGATGAAGAGGCCTCATTGTTGTCTTGATGTGTGACTGAGTTTTGATTAAAAGAAACTCCCCCTGAGTTTGTGGATCTTTAACTTAAAGATAGGGTTCTTTCTATAAGTGATCTGTTTTGACTCTCAGCTTCTCTTATTGTTCCGACGGATGATGCACTTTGTATCTCGACGGATGAGGCTGATTGTCTACCGACGGATGAAGTATTATGTAACTCGATGGATGGTGAGTTATGTGCTTCATTAGGTGTATTCTGTGTTGTCCTTAGCCACAGTTTCTTGATCACTTTCATCATCACTGTCATCACTAACCATCTCAACATTATCGAATTTGAGGCTCTCATGGAAATCTCCATCTTGTAGTCCTTCAATCTTTTTATCATCAAACACAACATGTACTGATTCCATAACAATATTGGTTCTTAGATTGTAGACTCTATATGCTTTTCCAACAGCATATCCGACAAAGATTCCTTTATCTGCTTTGGCATCAAACTTTCCATGTTGATCAGTTTGATTTCTTAGAATGTAGCATTTACATCCAAAGACATATAGGAAATTTAGAGTTGGCTTCCTATTCTTGAACAACTGATAAGGAGTCATGCATTTGGCTTGATTAACCAAAGCAATATTCTGAGTGTAGCATGCAGTATTCGCAGCTTCATCCCAAAAATATGTTGGTAATATTGATTCTTCATGCATTGTCCTTGCAGCTTCAATAAGAGATCTGTTTTTCCTTTCCACTACTCCATTTTGTTGTGGAGTTCTAGCTGTAGAAAACTCGTGCATAATGCCATTCTCTTCACAAAATGATCTCATCACAGAGTTCTTGAACTCAGTTCCATTGTCACTTGCTGATGATTTCACTAGCTTCATATTTGGACTTTAGAAAATATGTCCAATAGAACTTTAAGAAATCATCTACAATTATTAGGCAATATCTTTTTCTTGAGATGGACAACATATTGAATAGTCTAAACAAATCCATGTGCAACCGTTGCAAAGGTTCTTCAATTGTTAAATCAAGCTTCTTTCTGAATGATGCTTTAATCTGCTTTCTTTTCTGGCAGGCATCACACAATCCATCCTTAGTAAACTCCACTTGAGGGATACCTTTGACCAACTCTTTCTTGACTAGCTCATTTATGGTCTTGAAGTTAGATGGGACAGCTTCTTGTGCCATAGCCAACTTTCATCTCGACTTGCTTTACTGAGAAGACAAGTTACTGAGTCTGCATTTGATGAGTTGAAATCAGCTAGGTACACATTCCCTTTTCTCACTCCAGTGAGAACCACTTTGTTGCTCTTTTTATTGGTCACAACACAGGCTTCTGAATTGAAAGTAACTTAATTGCCCTTATCACAAAGCTGGCTGATACTCAACAAATTGTGCTTGAGTCCATCCACTAAGGCAACCTCTTCAATAATGACATTATCCTTTGAAATTAAGCCATATCCCACAGTATAACCTTTGCTATCATCTCCAAAGTAATACTTGGGCCAACTCTTTTCTTGAACTTAGTGAGCAGGGTAGAATCCCCAGTCAAATGCCTTGAGCAACCACTGTCTAGATACCAAAGATTTTATTTGTTTCCCTGCACATATCAAAACCAAATCAAATTGATTTTGGTACCCAAGTTTCCTTGGGTCCTGCCTTGTTAGCCTTTTTCTTTGGTTTCTTAGGTTTGATCTCATTTGACTTGGGGATCTCAGATTCATCCTTAGTCATTTGATTGGACCTTTGAAGCCAGTCATTGAAATAGAATTATCATGCACATTTTGGTTTACATGAAAAGGCATGCTATTTGCAAACATGTTATTCCAGTAAGGAATGTTAAATGGCATACTAAATGCAGCATAACAAGGATTAGGTGCAAAAATGACATATTAACAAATTGTGCATTCATATTCTGAGCAGGCATAACATTCATAGGCATTGCAGACATGGTAGTCATGTTGGAAAAAGAAGAAGGTGCGGTCATGGGAGTAGGCATAGCAATCTTGCAATTAACATACAAGTGATTAATACTACCACACTTAACACAGATTTTTCTTGGAGCATATTTATCAGGTGTGTAGTTGTTATGTTTGTTAATCCCTACCTTCCCATTTCTATTGTTTTTCCTTTTAGATTCTGTTTTAACCTCAATCTTTTCAAGTCTGTCATTCAATTGCTTGATAGACATATGACCAACATTAATTTTCTTTTCTTTTCTAACTTGACTTGATTCTCCTGGAACAAAGTTTTTAGAGACTGATCCATATTCCTCAATCAATTTAACTAACTTAGCTTTGCTAACTGGTTTACTCACAGCCGACAGATTTGGCTCCTTGTCTCTCGACGGATAATCCTTTTGATTATCTGACGGATGATTTTCATCATCCATCGAGTTCACATCTGTAAAGAGTCCTTCAACCAGATTGGAATCAAGCTTCTCTTTGCTCTTTTTCCAGGCTGTATCACAAAAGGATTCTATACATTGAACTTTAGTAATTTGAGCATGAACATCTCTAGATGATTTTCATGCTTTAATTACTTCATGTTCTCTCTCAAGCTGTTTCCTTAAAATCTCTTCTTTCTTCAAGGACTCAGTTAATTCATCCTTAGCAATTTTACACTCAATTCTCAATTTTTCAAATTCAATAAATTGAGATACTAGTACATTATTCCTCTCACTAAAAAACAAATTGTTTTCTTTAATTTTAGCATTTTCCTTAGTGAGAGACTTAAGTGTAACACGCAGATTATATAATTTTGTAGACATGTCATTTATTGCATCATTATACTCAGCTTTAGATAAATGTGCTAAGTTAGTGGTGATTACCTGATTGCTTGAAGAACTGGTCTATGTTTCATCTGATTTGGCCATTAGGGCTAGATTGATATAGCTTGTTTCTTCATCTTCATCCAATCCATCTGCAGCCCAGTCATTCTCCTGTGTAATGAAAGCCCTTTCCTTTTATTTGAGCAACTCAAAGTATTTCTGTTTATAATCAAAAGGCTCAAACTTCTTTTTGCTGGAATCAGACTTTCTACACTCACTAGCAAAGTGACCTGCCAAGCCACATTTGAAACACTTAAATTTTGACTTATCTACCATGTTTCTATTTGGCTTGGCTGCTCCAAAATTCTTCTTGAATTTGAGCTTGGCAAATCTCCTGGATAAAAATGTTAGATGCTCATCAATATCATCCATGTCATCTTGGCTCAACTGATCTTCATTCTCAGCTACCAGCCCTTTACCCTTGCTTTCACAGACCTTTGATGTAGATTCAACAACTTCCACCTTTATCTCTTTCTCCTTCTCTAAACCAGCAACCAATGCTATGGATCCTCCTTTCTTCCTTCTTTTCTCCATCCTTTCATCTTGCTCTATTTCAAGCTCATAGGTTTTCAGGATGCCATATAGTCTCTCCAAGGTGAACTCCTTGTAATCCTGAGAATTTCTCAATGAGACTGTCATTGGCTTCCACTCCTTTGGGAGAGATCTAAGGAACTTGAGGTTAGAGTCTTTTGTTTGATAGACTCTTTCATGCAGCTTCAGAGTATTTAGTAGCTTTTGAAATCTACTAAATATATCAGTGAGTGCCTCACTTTCTGCATAGTGGAAATGCTCATATTGCTGAATCAGGAGCTCCATCTTGTTTTCCCTGACTTGCTCAGTACCATCACAAATAATCTGTATTGTGTCCCAAACCTCTTTGGTTGTTTTACAGTTATTGATGTTATCAAACATATCACCATCAACACCATTGAATAATATATTCATGGCCTTCTTATCCTTCCTGACTTGTTCAATATCAGGATCTGACCATTCATGCCTAGGTTTTCGTACAGATGGTTCATTGCCAGTTGCAGCTCTCATAAGTACATGAGGACCTCTCTCTATGCAGCCCACATAGGCCTCATCTTGGGAAAGAAGATATAGGTGCATCTTCACCTTCCAGTGGTGATAATTGTCTTTGTCCAGAAATGGAATTTCAACTCCAACATCCTTCTTGTTCATCTTGTTGTTTGTTGTAATCTTTATACTCTTTGTTCTTCAAGAGCTTGCTTTGATACCAATTGTTATTTCCTAACAATGTAACAAGAATTACAGAAGGGGGGGTTGAATGTAATTCTGGCTACTTTTTGAGATTTTAAAATTGTTCTGACTTAATATATATAACAGAGTTTGATTTGCAATAGTGCGAAATGAAAGAGTAATAGAAATCAAAACACTAAGTAATAAAAATAAAAGCTTTAAAACTTTCTGGTGGATTTGAAAGTATCCACCAGAGATATATATATCAGATTGAGAACTCTGTGAAGCTTTGAATAGCTCACAACTGCTTTACAAGTTGAACAAACAAAACTACAGAGAAATTCTTACAGAATACAGCTTGATATGTTTCTCTAAAAAATAAGCTTGCTTAGCTAAATCACTACGCCATAGATTGGATTCTACAACCCTTCACAGTGGGGTTACAAAGAAAAGTGTAATAGTGGCCTTCAAAACCAATGTCTACCGCAACCCCTCTTTTTTGATGTTGCGGTATAGTCAAAATGTGTTACCAAAATGACATATATAATTAAAGATGATTTTTTTTGAATTTAACTAATTTGTAATTTTTTACATAGAAATGAAATAATAATTAAAATATATATTTTATTTATTTTTAGAAGTTAATAATATTAGTGCAGTGATTTAAAATATTATAATGATAAATTGGTAGAGTGATTTTTAGTATTATATTGATAAATTGAACATTTTATACAACTTAATAAGTTATTAGTTGATTGATTTACAATATTTATATATTGTTGAATTTATATATTTTTATAATTAAATGTTAAAGATAATATTTATTAAAAGAAAAATATAAATTAATAATTTAAATTTCAATAAAAAAGTTGTGTCGGCCTGTTAATTTAGAATAAAACTTAGGCTCAAAGTTGAAATTGGTGGGCGGGAGATGAAACCTGCTGAGCGGGTCATTAAAATTTTAACAAAAAAAAGAGAGAGCCGCTAGAAACAGAAAACTCACACTCACATTTCAAACTCACACTCTCTATAATCGAAAGGTACCTCTATTTTCGAGCTTCAAGATTTCAGGTTTTCAAGTTATTTATCTCGGGTCTCAAGATTTAGGTGTCCATTAGCGTGAATTAGGGGTCCGATTAGTGCTGACTAGGGTTTTGACTGAGGGTTCCAGTTTGGGGCTTCTCTAATTGCAGTTAAAGTAGGTCAAGTTTTGGGGGTTTCAACCCAAGTGAACTAGTGATTTCTTATTTCATCAGGTATTATTCTTAAATTGAGCTTATATTTTTATTTCAAATTATGGTTTCGATTTGTGTTTATTGACGCATAAATTTGTTTAGTTACAATTATCCATATATTATTTTTGTGTGTGTTTTTCTATTTGATGAATTGGGTTGGTTGATTTATTGTGTTTTTAAGTGTTGAAGTTTGTGGAAGAGACTGGATTGTAGAAGTGAAAGAAGAGGCTTTTAAGTGCCAACAGGTTCTTGCTCGTATGCGCGAGGTATAATTTGTACTTGAAATTATGTTTTGATTTTGATAGAGATTTTTTTTGTGGCGCTATGTTTATAAATTAATTTGGAAATTTTAGGTGATTATTGTTGGTATAAAAACATTTTAGTTACTAGAATCTATAGTTCATGCAATTAGAGCTTTTTTAGATTACCTATCTAATATGTAATTGTTGATCTGAGCAGGATACTTATATGTAACTTTGAGTTAGTATATTCTGTGTAGTGAATTTATAGACTGCTTAGCTCTACTTTATTTGTGTCATTATAGATGGTCGTAGTTTTGGTCAAACACCGCTTGCAAGATGTCCCGACAAACCTTTACGGATTAAGACTTGAAACAGAGTAAGAACATAATACTGTTAAGGAACATTTCAAAGTATCTACAGACGGGATATCGAAGAAACTAACTGTTGGTTTATGTACTTGTTTCAGCAAAGGTATATGCGGTGGATGTCGTTCATCACACAAGGACATAGGTCTTGTCATAGGAACAGTCACAGGCGGGATGCTTTTGATTGTTGGTGTACTTGGAATTTCTTTCTGCATTTATAAGAGGAAATTAACAGCTAATGAGAGAAATTTTGATGTGAACGGATATCCTTTGACAAAGATTAAGATTTTTAAGTTTCCTATTTTAGCATATGCGAGACTCTATGTATTGAAATATTTTGAATACAATCAGTATATAAATATCTCAACATCGATTGTCCACACTATTGATATCAGTATATGAGCACATTCTTTTTTCTTCTAATGCAGACACGATTTATTCAATATCTAGCATGGATGATATCATACTGCAGTCAACATCTATTCAGAGTTTTAGCCTTGACAACATAGAAAAAAATCTATGTTTTGACTAGTTTTGATACTTTACTTTCTCAACCGTAATTATCCTTCTTACTGTATTTCAGCCGTTTCCATCATCTCTATATGGATTGCTGGAGCAAAGTTTACCTTTCTATAACATGCTTAGACAAAAATCAAGATGAAATGGTTCCCGTGCAGCTTGTTTTCCTCAGCCCAGTCTTCCTGTTATTGCTAATGAGAAGTTGCTTTCCTGGGTTGGTGATGAAATTTTACCCCGTGATAGTGCAAAGGTATTTTGGTAGAAACTGATGCAATCATACATACTAAGAAGGATCAGCACATATGAACCATCCAATCTTTTAGTGTTTGGTTCTTTATGCTGATATAAATACATAAACTCTCTCCATCTAACACATTTTTTGTATTAAGGTGTCCGTGTTTGACTCAGTTGTTCAAGGTGGTGATTCTGTTTGGGAAGGCCTTCGAGTTGTTCAAGCTTGAAGGTGGTGAATCTGGGTTGGCCTTAGTATTGGATACCCCTTTCCTTCTCGTGTTGTTGTCTTTTCTTTGTTTTAATATATCGTTTTCATGTCATTCCAGGTATGCTGCTAACAAATCTATGCAAAATTCTGCCTTCTGCAATGCTGATGGTGATTTTCTACTAGTGCCTCAACAAGGGAGTAAGTATTACTCCTATCTTTCTCATATATTATGTTCATCTACATTCAATTGTGTTTCTTGCAAAGTCGTAGCAGGACGGAGATCACAGCTTGCGCTTAATTAGAAGCTGTAATTCAATTACTGTAAGCTGTAATATGTTTCTTTGGACTTAGAACAAGGATTCAATTAGAAGTTATAATTCTTAAAGCTACCATGAATGATTTACTGTCAACACTAGGCCCGATCTTCATGGTGTATTTCTGCAAGCATTATATTTCAAATATATTATCTTTGAGAAAAAGCTTATTACAACAATTCACTATACATGTTGTGTAGAGTTATGGATCACGTGGAAGATTGCAAGTCTCTCCCGGTGAAGTAGTTGTTTTACCTCAAGGATTCCGTTTTGTCATTAACCTGCCAGATGGGCCATTACGTGGTTATGTAGCCGAGATTTTTGGTACCCATTTTCAACTTCCTGACCTTGGCCCAATAGGTACAAAATTTTGTAGTATGGTGGAAGCCCAAATGATTGTTTAATATCCATTTTGTTTGTGTTGTATCTCATCAACTGATTATTGGTTCCAATAGGTTCTAACGGTCTTGTCGGGCCCAGAGATTTCCTTGTTCCCACAGCTTGGTTTGAAGAGAGAATTTGCTCAGGCTTCACCATTATACAGAAGTTTGGTGGGAGCTTTTTACTGCAAAACAAGATTTTTCTCCATTTAACGTTGTTGCCTGGCATGGTAATTATGTCCCTTATAAGGTAGGCTTGTTTTTTTATCAGTTTCCTTATTGTCGTGTGTCAGATAATTAGGTTTTGTTCCATACAGCTTCCTCCTACCACCCTACCGTCTATCTTTATCCTAGCAGCACGAGTTTATATTTAACTTCTTCCTAGTCCTGATGTTGATCTCTTACTAATTGCAGTATGACCTTGCTAAGTTCTGCCCTTACAATACTGTCTTAATTGACCATGGGGATCCATCAATTAACACAGGTGGCTGCTATCTATTTGCAGCCGTTTCTGTTAAATATTTTTTACTAGACATTATTTATTAATGATCATTTACCCGTCTTAGTGTATGTAGTTTTATGTGAAATGCAGTACTGACATTATTCTCACAATCTTTTGCAATTATAACAGAGATCTTCTTTCACAGTGCAGACAGATTTAATGAAGATAGCGAGCATACAGACATCACAAATGATTAGTCAAAAACTATACCATTGCTTGACGAAAATACTACAGCTATGGCCGAGCCTTAAAATTACCAGAAATCTTGTTTTTTTTTAACTTTGATCATCGCTTCACAAGATTATTGTACAGGCTTTGCATTGGTGCTATTCTTTCCTGTATATACAAGTTATAGTTTTTGATAGATTTGTCTCGGTACTAGTTTTGAGAAGATTTACAAAGCCCTGGCCAACAAAAATCGTTGGGTACATTTTTAGAAGTAAAAAGTTCTGGATAACGACTTGCTCCTTGAGTATCCCTGATCATAAAATAGTTGTTGATATAGTTATCAAATTAATGGCTCCCTACAATTCGTGTTTATCCTGTTATAATTTGTAGATTGTGTTGGTTTTAAGATAATGTCTTATTTATGGGTATGCTAATTTACAAACAGTTCCTAGCATTTTTATTTTGTAAAAGCGTTGCAATATATGTTTATACTGTTGCTAATAATCAGTGTAAAATGTTGCAAAAAAACACTAAAAATGTTGCAAAAAACACTAAAAAACGTTGCAAAAAGGTTGCATCAATACCTCACATGTGGGCAGGGCCCACAAATATTGTACTAATAGTCCAAATCCTACTGTAACACTTTTCAAGACCAATTGTAATCCCATTGGTGTTGCAATAGCACGTTTCTGTAACGGATAACCAAGGTTGCAATAGGGTGTCACCGGGGTTGCAAAAAACTCTATTGCAACGCCTAAAATTGCAACCCGGAAAAAGAGTCGCCATAGCCTTTTTTTGGCCTTTAGCAACACTTTTTTGGCCTTTAGTTACGATTTCTTGGGGTTGCAGTATCCAATCTATGGCATAGTGAATGTTCTACTTGCTACACTTGGTTTATATATCACCAAGTTACATGACAGTAAGACAAGATAATAAAACAAAACTATATCTAGTCTAACTCCATGCTGCTTCATTACTCTATTCCAGCATCTTTGAAAATCTTCACATTAGCATGAAAATGGTAATGCTTCTTTGTTCTCAAAATGCTGCTTAACAGGCTGCCACATTCCTTTTGCAAACACCCGACGCATGTGACTGTGTTGTCACTATCAACAGCTATTTTGAATATGATCATCTGTCGGGAGTAAGTTGAACATCCGTTGGGAATATGTTGATCATCCGTCGGGAGCCTTGTAGTTCATCCATCGGGAGTCTATCTGTCACTTGACTCTATTTCACTTATACAGAATTACAAGACATCTCATATTTACAATTAGTCAACATATTCTGCATATCAATCTAGTAGTCAACATGACTTAGAGAACCCTATACAATCTACTAGAATAAAACATGTTGTTTGCAGAAATGAGTTACATTACTTATTTGTTACATAAGCTACACTCTCGATGGATGTCAAATTGTCATCCGTCGGGACTATAAAGTTCATTCTTCGGGACTAAATTAGATCATCCGTCGAGAGCTACAAAATCCACTAAGTCAAATCTACTAAGGTGTTTTGTTTAACTTATCATCAAGTTCATAACATATTTCTAACACAAGATTTCAATCAATAAACGATCTAATCACTTAGATTGAAAAGTCTATAAAAACATCTTGAATAGCATAAATGAAGGGCCAAGATTAACTGATAAAGGATAGTTACATACTTGCAAAATTGTGGAAAGATTTACTAAGTCAGAAATAAAAAGATTTAAAGATAGCTTAGAAAAGGGTTTAGTACATCTTATTGCATGCTGTGTAAACCAATGTTTACTAATCTATAAAGTAAACACTGGTCCTTTGTTTTTTAAGAGTACCAAACAGATTTAGTTTTTCTTGTACTCTCTCAAGAAAGAAGTTGCGTTCTTATATTTTTAAGAATCCAGAAATTGTAGCAAGACCTAACTTGATTGTATGCTGTGTAAACCAATGTTTACTAATATATAAAGTAATAAGAGTAACAAACAGATCTAATTTTTCTTGTACTCTCTCAAGAAAGAAGTTGCGTTTTTATATTTTTAAGAATCCAGAAATTGTAGCAAGACCTAACTTGATTTTAATACAAAATTAAGTGAGGTTTGAAATACTGTATTTATTGTGCATGTTCTGTTAATTCTTCTAACATAGTATCTCTATAATTAAACTGCTTTATTCACCACCTATCCAAATAAATTTTTAAAAGTCTAAAAATCAAGAAAATACATTCACCCTTGTGTGTTGTACTCAATATCTAACGGTCTTCTTTCTCATGCCCAAATTCTTCGTTGATTTTCAAAAATTAAAACTTGAATATCTTATTTATTTCTTAAAGAAATCAAGTTGTTCAAGTTGTAGGACTATTGCTTCTTTCTCCTCTACAAATTATTAGTAATTTTAACTATCAAAGATTTTGTTCAAGAAATTTGTATATTTAAAAATCTAAAATAAACTCGAAATAAATAAATAAATGCACACCCACGCACGGTCGGATAAAACTACTAAACACTACCAACCACGAAAATAGGAAAATTGTTTCATAAATTTCTTCAATGACTCATTTAAAACTCGTTTATCCCATTGTATAACTCGTCTTTTCATTTTAAACGTGGATTGCGTAAATGAATTGGTATTAGGCAAGAATAACTCACATTAAAAACTTTCCGACTACCATATTCTAATTTCCTCAAAATTATGAAAATTAATAAAAATAACATTAAAATTTGAAAACTTCACAAATTGTATATACAAATTAGTCGTTTGCGTAAGAAAGAAAAATGTACAATTAAAACTTGAGCATCTCAAGTAAAGCACTTTCCTTTCACTGTCATTCTTTTTTCTTAAAAATGCATATTAAAATGTGAGTGATGGACATTAATAAAATTGCAAAATTACACAGAAATTGCACAGAAAAATTGCACAGAAAAATTACTCTGTACTATATTCACTTCCATATAGGTTGAATAATAAAATATCATTAAACTGCAGCCATGTATATGAATTTGGTCGACTCCGCATACAAAACATATTTACAATAATAATCAAGTTGTTCATACAACATTGTAAATTTCACAACTACACACAATTTATAGGAACAAGTAATTCAAATAATTCAAAAAAAAATAAAACTGAGAAATTTAAAGGGCTGGAATCATTGCACAACTTGCCTGATTGTCCAGACGAACGGGAGCTTCACACAACGAAAATAACTGAGCACGATCTCTCGGCATACACTTCTTATTTTGCGGCTTTAGAGAATGATGCCAAAATTTGGGCTGAAAACTTTATATAAAATATCTCAAGAATCATTTCTACTTGCAGTTGCTGGATTGAAAGGTTTCTGCTCGGCGCAGTTGAGAACATCATGTGGTCCCCCCTCCTCACGCCCCACACCCATCAAGTCTAGGTAATGTTGGTAATGAGAGATAATGTTGTTCATAGGATCAATATCACCTTGACCACATACCATTTCCCCGTAGAGGATATTCATAGTGGCACCAAATCCTGGAGATCGCTTGGCTAAAGTGTCATTCTTGGTGGGTATCCAGTTTCCAACGAAAGCATCATGTGATGAAGGCTGCCCTTTCTTAATTTCGGTCATCCACCTCCAGATCGCTGCTTGAAAAGCAAGGGTAGCATTCTGTTCAATATATTCTGGATGGTTCAATAGATCCACCTTAAGGGCCTCACCAGCAGCCCCATAGTTGATGTTCCTGTGCAGCATAAGAGATTAAAAAAAATGCCTTTTTAAAGTGGTAGAACTAAAGAAATGAAATTCTACAATAAGGAAAACATAAGCAACTTATCAAGTCCCTTGCAACACTAATATTCTACCTCGAGAAACGCAATTCTGCTCTAATAAGGTTATGAAAATGACAAAACTTATTCATAAGTAGTGATTACGATTTCAAGAGACCATAAATTCATAAATTTGTCTACGGAGGGATACTAAGACTAAGGTGTAAGATCCTCAATTTCATTACCAGGCATTCATTGGTTCACTAGTATACATGCATATTTTTGAGACAGAAATAGCCAAGTTGAATGTGCCACCAACAAATTCAATTGACCTGCTTCTTATATTTTCTTCTGTATTTTTTTTTGAAAAAGAGGGTAAGCAGCATTTTCACAAAGGGTCCTTCCCCTCATACGACTGCTAAAACTTAAGCCTCAACCTTTTGTTATCAGAAGAGGGGGGTATCTATTCGACTAAAATGCTAGAGATTAATCAACTTTACTTGCACCATGGTTAAGAAACGAGGGCTTGGACCACTGTCACTGACAAGAAAGAAAAATGTTAAATACCAGTAAATAGGCAGGGCACCACGTCCATAGTATTTAGCTCCGGGAGCACAAGGGTAGGTGTACTTGTATGAGTCATCACAATAATCCTGGCTGGGACTCAATTCCCTATTGTAACATAAACCCCATGCCAAAGGGCCCCCTGTTGCCACTCCATAACCACCTGCATTTTATTATTAATTTAGGCAATTACACCATGTTTATAAAAGAGAATCAAGTAAAAATCATCATTGAGATGCAGTTATGGATGCTATTACATAAAAACTAAAAATAATACGCTATATAAGGTGAGTTTATAGCAGGAATGCACAGGAGTATAGAAGATGAAGTCTCGGTCCTGGAGGCAGAGGCAATGGGTTTGCAGGAGGCTTTAAAGTGGGTTCCAGACTTGAGAACTAAGCAAGTGATTCTGGAGAGTGACTCGATGACAGTGGTGAATGCCTTATCTAGCAACGCTTTGTATATGAATGAGGTTGGGGATATATTTGCATGGTGTAGAACCTTTATTCGTCAACAAAGTGATTTCAAAGTTCAACATGTTCGTAGACAAGCAAATAAGATAGCTCATACGTGAGCTAAACTTCCTTGTTTATTAGGAGCTGTGAACTATCTTGAAATTCCTCCTTGTGTGTGGAATCTATTGTTTCGGAATCTTTATTTTAATGAAATGGAATTTTACTTTCAAAAAAAAAACTAATATGCTATATGACCGACAAACTGATATCTACCACTCTACATGCCAAAATTCAACTTTCCCGACACTACATTATAGGGAATGCTTGAATTTGGGTGGATCTAATTTATATGTAATGAAAAAAACACCCTTGATTATATATTCCCACTGGACTTTGCAATGGATGGTTAACTAATAATGTAATTTTGTCCATAATAGAGTAATTTAAAATATTTCAAGAATAAATACTAAAACAACTATATATTATTGACACATGGACGTGTACTCGTCATAAACAATAAGCAGACCTCCATACAATTAAAAAACTCAGAAGGGGCAAAATTATTCATGAAGAAAATTTTTAAACAGTCTATATACATTCCCATCCTCCTGTTAACACATTAAGAAATCTACCTACACCATATGTAACCATGTTGTCTCTCTAAATACAAGAAAATTAGAAAAATAAAGCATGTCCAAAGAGGAAACTTGTGGTTATTGGAAAACAGTAACTCGCTCAAATTTGATACTGACTCGAGTACTCTAAATAACAATTAATAATAAATATTTTTATCCACTGAAACACACCAGACTAAACAGAACCCTGAATTTTTTTGTCGGTATAAAAGGGGAACTAAAACTTCTATTTAGTGCACATCTAGAAAAGTAATTTCCAACACTAATTATACACACACACAACCTTCAGATCAATATAAATGTGGAAAAAGGGTTGATCAATTAACATAAGGAGCTAGATCCTAATCAAAAAAATTCCCAATGATTCACACCTCAAAATACCCGCATTTTATAGACCTTTAAGTAACCAAAGAAAATGGTAATAATAATAATATTACGATCTGAATTGAAAGAACATACACGAGGTTTTACTGCCAACGTGACCGAGAAAGGCAGCAATTTCCTTCATCTGCATAAGCCTCCCACCCGTAGTTCCGAACCCAAGTGGCTCATACAATGCAGCTGCAGTAATGAACGATTGATAATTCCAAAACCCAACAGCATGAGCCTCAGGCATGTTCCTTTTCGCGAAAAGCTCCTCAAACTGATAAACCTGAAACAAATCTGAGATAGTATGGTTACAACAAAACTTTGACCATTGCTTGCATTCCCATCCTTGGCTACAAACTTTCTTCCCCTTCACTTTCTTAACCAAGATCTCTTTATCATCTCCATTTACACTAACAATTGCTAATAACAACACAAATATACCAACCACAAAAATACCCATCTTCATTTTCACCTGCTAGAACAAAATTACACAATATCAGCCAAATGGGGTTTCAAGATTTCAAAAATCTTGGAAATAATCACACCAAAACTTCCAGAACTACAAATGCAAAATTTAATCAAATGGGGTTTCAAGATTCTTGAAAATAAGACAGCCCACAAATTTCAAAACTATAAATTCAAATTTAAGCAAATGGGGTTTCAAGATTTCAAGAATCTTGAAAAAAATCAAACCAAAAATTTCAAAACTATAAATACAAAATTTAAGCAAATGGGTTCCAAGATTCTTGAAAATAAGACAGCCCACAAAGACAATTAGACCAAAACTAAAGATCTGCTATAAATTATCATAAGAATAGAGAAAAATACATACAGAAAATGAGAGATGAACTTACTGAAAATGGGGGAGAGACCTTAAAAGAGACTTGAATAATGAATAATGAAAAAGACTGATTAAGTGTCGGTAGGCTTGTGAAATTATTTTGCAACAACTATGTTGTTCAGACAAGAGAAGGGGAGATTGTGAAATGAACGGTGGAGATTGAGAGATGGGGCCAGGTTGGATTAGGAGTGAAGGCAAGAGGGGAAGAGACTGGCCAACTAATTTTTCTCCCTCCACCGACAGCTTACCTCAATATACAGCTATGAAATACTATTAGAAAATACAAAACTGTTTATTACAGAATGTGCAATGCGTATTCTTCTTCTGGGGTAACCTATAGCTAATCTACTTGTTTTTCTAATTAAACGTTAATTAATCGATACTAGCATAAATCCCGTGCGATGCACGGATTCAAATTAATATTTTAAATTTTTATTTATCCAGTTATATTATACTTTTAAAATATTTATATAAATATATAATGATTATAAATTTATAATAAAAATAATAGAATAACATGTGGTCGTAATTTAGTAGAATAAATAGACTATTTCTATTTCTAGTGGTTTAACAATTTAGTAGTTTAGCACATATATAACACTATTATTTATATCTTTTAATAATATGATAAGTTGTATTCGTAATTTAGTAGGATAAGTATACTATATTTAATAGCAATTTAATAATTTAGTAGTTTATTAGATATATAACACTATTTATTTATTTTTGTAATAATCAAAATTAGGGAATTATCGTTGAACCAAATTATCTCTATTGCTGCTATTATAATATAGTATAGATTTTTAAAGTTGGACCCCTCGTCTAAAATAAAGGAGTTTCAATATCCGACAGAACTCTAACTTGTTTAGGAGTTTGCGTCCAAATTAATCGAGTTGAGTTTAAATAAGACGAGCCGAATATAAATTAATAAGATTAAAAATTATATTTTATCTCTCTTCCATTCATGTTACTACTTCCTTTTGCGTGCCTTCGCCATATTTGCTTTCATATGGTATCCTTTTCTATAATTTACTTTGTTCAAACCTGCTTTTTTTTATCGTAATTAACTCGCAGCCGCTAGTGTTCGGACTCTTCAAACCTACTTAAATATATATAAATAAAAATTGAATTACTACAAAGAAATTCGTCGATGGAAGTTTTAAATTTAAATACGTTGTCGTAAACTCCGTTCGATAAACGGGTTTCCGTTAATATTATGTATTTTATTTATATTATGTATAATTTTAAAAGAATTATAATGTAAATAATTAAATATTAAAATTAAAATTACCTAATTATAATCGAAATTTGAATATGCATAATTTTGAGTTAAGATCAAATAGAATAAAATAGTATATGAATGATTAGATTTGAACTATTAACTTTTTTTATTTCTATGCAAAGAATATAAATATTTGTTATTGCTATGATTCGAACCTGAAAACTTATTTATATCTTCATAATACTAATATAAATATATGTAATTTCTGAAATTCAAATTTGGAACTTGATTAGTCTATTTATTTATTATTTTAATCTAATGATAGAGTATATATTTATATATATTTTAAAGGATTTTATTCTCATATTTATAATATTATATCTTTAATTAGATATTATTAATTAGAATTTATTATTTTATAACAGGTGATAAACAATTCCCAATTTTATTTAAAATTGGGATTATTTGGACTTAAATCAGAAGGAAAATCTGATTTATTGGGCTACAAGCGCATACATCACTGTTTGAACCTTAATTTGAGTTATAGACATCAAAATTGGGAGATCTTACAGCCCATACGAAGCTAACAGAATTAGCTAGGGTTTAGAAGTGGTCCGACATCAAGAATCCAAGTAGAGCAACTCAGATGCAGGACTGGAAGACAGCCTACGAATTTTACATCAAAGTCTAATTTATTTTGGGGAAAAAACATTAAAACTCTTTATTATATATTAGGTTTTATAAATTGTATACAGAGAAACATAACATATTGTATAATAGAATAGTTAGAGAGCCATATTTTTGAAAGAGAAGGAGAAGTAGCAATTTGAAAGCGAGGTTGGAAGTAGGAGCGAAGGGATTCGTCCGAATTTCAAAGAAACTTTTCAAGTTGTATTCTTTGTACTTAAATTCCTACACTCATGGTTTGCAATCTAAATTTATATCTTGTTTATCTTATCATGAGTAGCTAATCCTTTAATCCAAAAGTTTGTTACAGTTGAACCTCAATTAAGTAATAATCGATAAAGTAATAACCTCGTTAAAATAATATTTTTTTCCGATCCTGATATAATGGACACGGTGTATTTTTACTCCCGATAAAGTAATAAACTCTCTAATATAATATTTTTTCTCGGTCCCAACCCTATTAATTTAAAGAAATTTAATTGTGGTATACTTTGATTTGTTGTGTTGTTTAGTTATATTGTGATTTATTGTGATTGTTAATTTGTCATTGAGAGTTTAACACAATTAAGGGAGTCGCGAACCTTTCATTGTATCTATGGAAATTATAACGAATCGGGAAGGGAATTGTAATTCTAGTACATGATATGATAATAACAATTTAAGTATTAGATCAGGAGATTAATATGCGAATTATGAAACATGTAATTCTTGGTTTTTAATAGTCAATAATTGTATTTTGCATGACCATGGGAGTGGTTATGAAGGAATAATTATAGGCATTAGAATCTACCTTGGGAGATGATTTTATAAATATTAACAGGATTGTTTTTAACAAAACAAGAGACACAAATTACGCATTTATGATATCCATTGAAGAACCCTTATTCTTTGATTGTTTCTTATATATATATATATATATATATATATTATAGTTTTTATTTGTTTATTTGATTAAATTAGTGGATAGTTAAAACACCAATAAAATTATTTTCTACACTTTTGAACTATAAGAGATAAAAGCCTTGGAATTGGTATTAATATTAGTTCTTCCCTGCGAACGATACTCTAAAAATCACTTCAACAAATTGGCACCGCTGTCGGGGAAGGCAACAATATTGATATTGAGTTAATTGTTTCTTGTAGTTTGGATTTATCTTTGTAGACAGTTTTATTTTTCTTCTTTTTGTTTTTCTTTGGTGTGTCTACAGGTTTCTTTGAGGTAGACAACTTAAAGCTTTGAGTTGAAGAGACGACATGGATATCGATTTTGGATGGGGTAATGCTCAAGATTTCATCAACAATCGAGAACGATATCAAGCTTTTAATTCTTTTCAGGATTTTAATGCGTATCAGGTGAAGTAGTTCAATTGTTACAATTCATATTATGCTCCATACCAACCTCGCACAGATTTTTCATATTCTTTTGATAATAAATACCATGGTGATTTATATGTATGCAATGGTGTTGATGAGAATTTGAGTCATTTTAATCCTTCTTTACTTTCTTTGGGACTTCTTAAACACTTTGATGACTCAAATTTTGATATTACTAATAAAGGTGATATTCCATGTAAAGTAGAATCAATAGGTTGGTACGAGGAGAATGCTAAAAGGAATAGGTTTATATTGGAAGTTCAACTTGTGATGCATGATGGTTGTCTTCAAGTTCCTCCTTGTGTCAATTTTTCAACGATTCATGATTCTTGTTTACAAATTGATGACAAATTTTTGTTTGATGAGACTACATGTTTAGTTGATTATAGTCCCGTGTATTAATGCTAATTTGGAGGCAACTGACATTCTACTAAATTTAAAGAATGTTGTTGAGCTTAGTAAATTGGTAGACGAGGTAAAAACTGATGAGTGTCCAATTTTAATTAAGGAGTAATTTAAGATTGAAATTGAAAGTCTTGCTTATGAATATACAGATCCAATTTGGGAGTAATTTGTGAGTCGTACTTATGATGATTATTATGACGACTTTTCAACTATTTCGATTATTTGAGGTATCTTAAGCTAGTGTGGTCCATACAAATTTTCTCATATGTTTGTGGATCAAAGTTATATTTTCACATTATAATTTTATTGTTGATTTGTAGGTATGCGCATTTATTTTCTTTTTCACCACATTGATAAAGTTAGTTGCATGTACAAGTCAAGCTAATGACATTAAAGAAGCGCTGCTTGGGAGGTAACCCAAGATTATAGTATTAGTTAGATTTTGTTTTTATTTTTTTTTACTCCCACGTGTTGCCTTAATGTGTTTGTTTGAAGTGATTCAGGTGTTTGAAATGGTTTTGGAGAATAATGGAGAAATAGCATGATCACGCAGTTTTCTGGCATGGTCATGCAATAGTAAAGAACCTCACCGCTGATTTTTAAAGGTTTAGCATGCTCACTCACTTCATCGGCATGGTCATGCAGCTGGACATTAAAATTTCACGGCAGAAATTTAACAGTTTAGCATGCCCACGCAACTTTCCAGCATGATCACGCAGTACAAGCATGATATTATGATTAGTTCTTCACCATAAAGCATGATCATGCATCTCATGAACATGATCACGCAGGCGATTGACATTATCGTGCACTAGATTGGAATGCTCATGCAGTTGATTCGCATGCTCATGCAACATAACTACATCAATAAAAGAAGAGCCACGAGTTTGCATAGCCTAAATCAAGCTAGTCATGAATCACGAAACTTCAAGCATATAAATAGGGGAGTATTTCTGTTAGGAATATGGTGTTGGCTTGATGATAACTCTAAAAAACACTGTAAGTAGATAAGTTAAATGATTTTGTAACCATCAAACTGATGGAGTAGCTTATGTTTAAATAAGTCTGTAGCACATTATAACACCCCCAAATCCGGGGTCGGGGATTCGGGTTATCACGAGTTCCATTTCCCTTAATAACACCCAATCTTAGTAAACAATCAACTACTCTGTACTGTGACCCCACAATAACACACACACCATAAGTTATAGTCTCAGAGATGAATATCCAAAAATAATCACAAGTCGTTTTATTCCACAATTATAAGCCAATACACCTTAAAAGGGTTTCTGAATAAATTTACATTTTCTTTGCCATTATTACAATTGATAAAGATACATAAGTCTGGTACATCAAAAGTTGAAAGCCTAGCCTATTGGTAGTTCCTACCTCAGCTACAGCGACATCAACGCCTATAGAAAACTGCGGAACGTTTCCTAATCGCTTGCGAATCGGGAGCTTGGTCCCGTTTATCTTTTCTATCTGTTATTGTGCGATGGAAGAAGAAAGCAAGGGTGAGCAGCAAGCCCACCAAAATAATATGTATAATGATTAACAATATATGAGCCTTCTCATAGTACTCATGAAAGTCTTGGTCAAAAGAAATGAACCAAGTTTGATCTCTTAATGCGATGAAGTCGCAAAATATTCAGTATATGTACATATATACTTTTCACAATCTTTGAAGTCCTCTGACATGTATAATATACACAGAGTTCCAGTTTATAACTGTATAAAAATATCATTGCAATGTGATCTCATATATCTAACCTTGTGTCAACATTTTTCTGAAAATCTTTGACATGCACAAGATAATCATTTACTAGATATAAGTTTAAAAGATGAAGTTACAAGATACTCCAATATACTTATATCTTTTCCGAATACTACTTGAACTACCACCGTTCAATGTAT
The DNA here is from genome assembly GCF_009905375.1 of Apium graveolens. Lineage (NCBI taxonomy): Eukaryota > Viridiplantae > Streptophyta > Magnoliopsida > Apiales > Apiaceae > Apium > Apium graveolens. Next base: position 3,006,511 of record NC_133647.1, on the reverse strand, counting down.
AAATAGTTCATCCCATAGATTAAGCTACAAGACAAAACTTGTATAGAATCAATCTTTAAAATATCATCAAAATAAAATGAAGTTACGAGATACTTCATTTGATGCAAACATCATTTTGAAAACTCGACCCTGCCAACACTCAACAATCGCCCAACCGTAGCCTTTCTATCGAAGTGCTCTGGGTAGTGTTGCAGAAATATCCAATTGGATGATGAACTCATTACGGGAGTTTGCCGCGCCAGGAAGACCACATACGATGATCAGTCGTAGTAGTACAACCCCACCATTTTCTACATGTAGAGGAGAACCTGTCGGATTTACTTGTCAACCGAACACTGGACTCCTAAGGAATGGACCATCTTAACGGAACTTCCAGGCCATTTGGGCCAATATAATAAGGCTGGGCCGGTGCCACTCGACCACTTACACCACTCCTAGTTCAGATGAAATCCATGACTCTGAAGCGTAAAGCTCGTCCCCCTTTTCCCCAAGTAGAAACTTGTTGATACGGCTCCACCAAGAAGTCGTATCTAGCTGGAAAGGAAAACTCACCGATATTTCCCAGGCGATGCATGTTATTGGATTAACTTGTTCCAAGAATTTTACTTCCCGAGTGTTGGGTAAGTAATCAAAAACTCTTTTATCAAAATAGCAACCTTGTTGCGAATATAAAACACACCACAGAGCCGGATCCCTCAGGTTTTGAGCGAGTATTTAAATCCCCTTCGAAAGGAGGATCTTAAATATAAAAAAAATGAGTTTTGGGATCCGCCCTAACTTTTAAAATCATTTTGAAGACTCGAAAACATTTTTAAGAATGTTTGGAGTGATGCTGATTTAATAACATAAATCAGTCCCAATATATTAGAAAATATCTGAATATTATTATTTAAATAATATTCCCATAAAGAATAATCTTTATAAAAATAATTGAAGTAGAAGTTGTAAAACTTATACTTGAAATGAATATTAAATAACCAAAGATATACTTATACGAAAGTAATATCTTTATTTGAATAATCAAAAGTGAGTTTGATTATCGACACATTATTTTTTAATAAAGTAAGGAATATTAATTAGTAAATAATCGGAGTCATAAGTCCTCGAATGAATATTCAAAATAATATTCATTAATAAAATAAACGGAGTCATAAGCCCTCGAATGAATATTCAAAATAATATTCATTAATAAAATAAAGGGAGTCGTAATTCCTCAGATGGATATTCAAGTAATATTCATTAAATAATATAAAGATATCGAATAAACCTTATTCGATTAATAGTTTTTAAGAACTATAACCATATATATATAAAATATATATATTATACTCGGGAACATCGACTCCCAGTTTAGAAATATGTGCACCTTTTTATCCCCTACTAAGGGTAACTCAAATACCGCTTATCTCTAGCATAGGTATTATGCAACTATAAGCATTTTTAACCAACAGATATATAATTCAAGAATATGAAACAGACATGCATATATACCATATCACATGTTACAATATATCGCAATAATTTGCTAATAACAAATATGCATTTATCGCAAGATCATGCATATACACATATACATCACAACAGCAGTTATACGGGTAGAAAACTTGTCTGAGCGACTGGGGGTTACAAATGGCTCGGGACGAGTCTGGTAACCTATAAACAACATGTAAGTTGGAATTAAACCAAAGTCACTTGTAAACCTATACTTTAACCAAATTAGACTCTAACGCTCGCTTTGCGCTTACTGATTCTCTTAAGTCGCTCGAGTACCCTCGGCTCCACCATTTTTAATAAATTAACCATTATGAGTTTTAAGGAGATTCTTTCGCGAGTGTCTTACCAACTGCCTAACACACTTTACATAAATGTTTCATACTCCAATTACCCATTTTAGGTCTTTAACCTATGTTTCAAAGTAAGGCGAGGGGTAATGATTCGTTCGCGAAACGTCGTTACTTAAAACGGCCGTTTCTCCTAAACCGTACATCGGAATCAAACGAACCACATATCAAAACGAAGCTCGTAACATGAACTATCTAAACATGGCAATGGTCAAAACCTAGCAGGGAGTTCTCGGGTCCTAATGTTATGAACAAAAGCAGTCTAAAGTAAATCGGACATTACGACGGCTATGTTTACGCGATTTCCCAATTTTATACCATTCCAATTCAACCACCAATCAATCCCAATCCATCCATTCAACCAAAATCCATCCTCACTACATCATAACAGCCCCAATCAACTCAACATTAACAATTTATGCTTATTCTTAAACTTGAATTTAAACTATACTTAAGTCCTTTAACCAAACCATAAGATTTCAACCTTCAATTCACTACCATTCCAACCCAAACTCTAAACCAACAAGCATCAAGCTACTCTTTACCATAACTATCAAAATCATCCTAATATACAAAGTAAAGCTAGGGTTTGGAGATGTTATACCTTCCTTGAAGCTTTTAATCAATGAAAGATCCTTGGAATGCCCATGGAAGCCTTGATCTATGCTTAAGCTACCTTGAACTTTCATAAAAAAATCAAGAAAACCAAAGTTATTTTTTGAAGGTTACTATTCACCATCTTCTTCCTTGATTTATTGGAAGAGATTGTGAAGGAATTAGAAGCTTAAACTTATAGGACATCCATATCTATGTACAAGGAACCTTAGATAATTACCTTGTGATTTAACAATGCTTGGAACTTGATTTTTGATTTTTCTTCCTTTGAAAAGAAGAAAAAGTCGAGAGCAATGTTGAAGGAATGAAATAATTTTGTGTTTGCTTTGATTTTTTTTGGCTAGCTTGGTTGTTTTTGTTTTGTTTTTTGGGTAATTACCTTTCTAACCTTGACTTTGTGTGGTTTTAAATCAACCACATCTCCTTCCCCTTAGGTCATGCTTATGTCATGCTTATGATGTCATCATCCCTTACTTGCCCTCTTCTTATTGGTTGGATGACCTCATCATCCCTAACCTCCTTGATTAACTTCCTAATTGTTTGTCTAATGACCGCTGATCTGTTATACGGTTCGCTTAACTTTCGCTTTCGTTTATCGTTTGAGGGATCATACCCGGGATCTTATTACTTGGGTTTCCTTAACCTTACTCAATACATTATAATCCTTTTATGATCCTCTCATATAATCCTTTAATTTAAATCCTTTTTATCCTGTTACCTTATACTTAATTCTTTCCGTATCTAGTGGATTTCCGGGAAAAATCAAAGTGTTCGGAATTGGATTCTGACGATCTTTACATACACTTATATACCATATAGAGTACTAATAAAATCTCAGAATATCCATAACAGAACCCCTACATAGTGTGGCATGAAAAGTTTTCTTATCCAGCATAATCTGCAAAATCACTATTCATAAGGGTTTCAAAATTTCCAAAAATTGGGGTTATTACAGTCTCCCCTCCTTAAAAGGATTCCGTCCCGGAATCAGATAAAAATGAATAGGGATACTCTCTTAGCATTGCACTTTCTAACTCTCGAGTAAATTTTCCCACATTGTGGTCCCACCACCAAACTCTGCCTAGTTTGATAACCCTTCTCCTAAGCACTTGTTCCTTTTTACTCTATAACCCTTCCTGGTTGCTCCATATAGGTTACGTCGGGTTGCATGTCTATGCGCTCATATGCCCTTATTTATCTGGCATCCGAATTACACTTCCTTAACATTGATACGTGGAACACGTTATGAACTTGCTACATGTTCGGGGGTAGGGCTAGCTCATATGCTAACTTCCCAATACGTCTTACTATATCCAAGGGTCCAACAATTCGTGGGCCTAGCTTTCCTTTCTTTCCGAACCTCATCCATCTTTTCCAAGGGAATACCTATAACAGCACTAGGTCCCCTACTTCCTATTCCTTGTCCTTTCGTGTCAAATCAACATATTTATCATGTCGATCTTGGGCTACTACCAGCCGTCCTCTGATTAGATCTATCATATCCTTGGTCCGAGCATCTTGCGCTCTACAACTTCATCTTAACATAAGGGAGATCAACATTTTCTTCCCTCAAAGATCTCATAAGACGACATCTCGATACCTGACATACGATCTATTATCGTGAGAAAACTCAATCCGCGTTAAGTGATCCTTCCAAATTCTTTCAAGTCTGTTACACAGACTCTCATTATAGCTTTTAGCATTAGAGCTTTTGCTTCTCAATACCCATTCTTTTCCAGTTCGTAATCGCTACTACCTTCCGTTCCTAATATTATACTGGTTATACTTTTGCTCGCTAGCGTTCTATAACTTTTTAATAAATGTGTCAACCTTAGTATCACGAACGTGTTTCCATTCCGAATACCACCATAACTTTACTACTCCTTTTTCAGCTGCTTCTATCTTTGGAAGCTTGATCAATCCTATAGAAGTAAAGGAATTTGTTGAGAGATCACTATGATCATGAACACTTGTTACATTGCATAGTTAGTACAGAAGGTGGCCAGCCTTTAGTACTTGACAAGCAATTAAACAACATGTGGTATCCTACTAGGCTTCTATCACACAGATAAATAGTCATTCGGCAATACCTCCCCTTCTGGAAGGGTTGTTCTTCTCAACTTATACAAAATGAAAAGGAGAGAAAAGAATGATTTGAAGAGAATTGTATATATGAAAAAAAATATACTGCTACAAAATATCTGGCTTGGAACCTACCTCTGAACTATAGAGGTTTTGATATAGGAGAACAAAACATATATGTATTTATATCAACATCAAGTATTATGGCATCGTATTTCACCTTCCTAAATATTTTCGCTATTCCGTCCATCATTCTATGGACCCATGCTCTTCCTCGAGCTTATACACGATCACCTTTGAAACTCCCTCAACATCGAAAATCGAATCTGGAATCTCATTCTAGACATCATCGTTACTAGAATTCTATGCTTGCACCGCAACCTTCCTCGTATAGTAATACGACTCTCTATTGATAAGAAGGAATAAATATTCAATAGGTAAATAATCGACCTAGTTTTTCTATCAAAGCTAACTTATACGTCAACATGACGCGATTAGTGGTACTCAATCTCAACATCCATTCCAGTACAACTCTCACGGTTGTAATCAGCTCATTACTCGCAGAATCATTGCTGCATTACTATGGTCCACCACTGACCTACTGTCGTCATTCACTTTCCATAAAATCTTAATAGCTAACCATACGGAGTCCATACCTGTCGTATCAAATTCTCCTAAGGAGTTAACATAATCACCATTCATAATTCATGAAGAACATTCCAAATTCTGACGTACTTTCATGACATGCAGCAGATAAAATTGCAGAAGAGTTTTAATCAAAGCAATGATTGCAGGTTAATACCATTCTTAATCATATGCCTTCAATAGAAGACTTAACTCGAAGGTTCGTCTAGTCCTTTTTGAAACATGGTCCTGGCTTATCTCAAGATAGTACCTTCTGAGATAGATAGCCCGCTCATGGCGATTACACGAATTAAACCTTTACCAACTACTATTACGGTTGGGTATTGCACAGTCATCAGAAGGAATGTCAATCTTCCAAACCATAATACAACCTTCACGGATTTTACCATTATTACTGTATTCCTCTGGCACGAGTGCCTGTAATTGTCCTCTTACACTTAAAGTGTCGGCCACCTCTTTGGCCTCTCTTGATAGTAATATATCCTTACAATCAATGTCATCTTAACCACTTTCACTAATTTTCTACCTCATTTCCCATCACTGCTTGTGTGAAGATATTTTCCTTAAAATCTGATGAGTAAAATAAAAAAAAATTATCACCATTTTTCCATAAGTTATTGCCTCAGTCTTTAGAGGTTAATCACTGTCACGACTGACTCTCAATCATACTTAGAACATCTTTTATCTTAGGCCCTAATTGCCCTGAACAATTTCGACCTTTACTGGTTCAATCCATACTTTCTCGTGGTTTAACACGTGCCCACCTGGCATTATTATAATTACGCCATATTTCCTTCCTCAAAATTTCTATTCTTGAGAACTTTGAATATTACCTTTCTCCTTGTAAAACCTCTAAGGTTATCCTTAAATCCTTCATCAGGTACACCCTAGGCACATGGCATATCAAGATACCATTTATTAATACCAGAATCATTGTCTATATACTTCTGGAAAAAAAAATTCCACTGATCCTTAAAGGTTGTTATTACCTTAATCCTTTCCAATTCATACTGTCAAAACTCATACTATCCCTATTAAGGGTAAAATGCCAACCTTTATGCATTCCCCTAGGATTCGTTTTAAGTTACCGATGTTCTATCCTTAATTCCACCTTTAAAAAGGTACATGCATCATTCCATGGATAAATCAAGTCATATATCCCTGATAAGGGCATCTTATTCAATCATTCCCACCTCAATAGTATATGCCTAATTTCGCAATAACATCTGTATTCAAAATGAGGCCAGTCAATATGGCCTCCAAAAGATAACAACGGTTATCCGCTTTTCTTGCCTAATTTGGTAACGATACAAGGATGTTCTGGAAGATATTGGTCATGTTCAATGTGAACCTCTTCCTTATAATTCCTTATTTACTTTTGTTGTTTATCTCAACAGTCACCTCAATGTTGGGATATCTTTCATACCTGGCGTCTCCCTTTCTGGGTATCAAGCCACCGGTCTTACACTTCACATTCTTGAAGGTCACTTCCTTCATCCAATTTTCCTAATTTCTTACTTCCTTGTCTCCTCAGTCTATCCGCGTCTCATTATTTATCCTTCGAACTATCTCAAGGTTTCCTCGAATCCTCCCAACTTACAGGGGATAAAATATATGTATCTCGTATTCCTTCAATCATCAACTTTAACTCATGGTGAATCACCCTCATCCTGACGATTACATACTTTTCTATTTCTATTGCTACGAATCTTTAGGGTTTCCTCATACCCAACTCCCTTATCATTCCTCAAACTCTATTGCCTTTATGCTCCTTTCTACTTCGGTTTCTTTTTATTTTCCTTTCTATTACAATCATTTCACGTACCCACTAATCATTGACTTCAAACATCATGTCGTTCTGGGATTCTTGTCCTCCAGACGAATCTTGACATCTTTTACAATCTTAGATTCATAATTCATCATATTCGTCCGCTTTTGTTCTAGCTCCAAAGCTTTTACACTATCTCCATAACCTTGGGAGTACTTTCCTGAAAACAATTGACTGAACTTAAAGCAGTTTATTAAAATCTCTTGCTTCGTGCCTTCCTTGGCCTTTCACCAGCGGGTGGTCCCTCTCTTAGGAGGGTAAGTGACAGAAACAGTCTTTTACGATTCGTCAATCATTTAGAATCTCAAATGATTTCTCTATTTCCTTTAGCCAGGCTTTTGCCTCGACTGGGTCAGCTTGTTCCTTGGAACTCTGAGAGCTTAGCGACTTAAAGGTCCTGAAAGAATTTCCCACAACATTGTTTCCTCAAGGTGGTGGTTGGGAATAAAGTATAAGTTCTGTTTAGACAGGTCCATGAATTTCCGTATAGGAGTACCGTCTCGGGTCTCCTTATCTCGCTCGACTTCTGTTTTCTTAGTCTAAATATTTCTTCCTACTCCCCATAATTGGGGTCATCTTTTAATTTAAACTCCTCATTTTCCACTTTATTATATTCTGGGTTCCTTATATCTTAATTGCGACCTCCCTGATTATCACATTCAGGGTTTGCTCTAAATTTTATTCGTCAAACTAGCTTTCATCTAAGATCTCATCTTTAAGCTCTTGAACATTTGGAACCCAAATTCTGTAGGAATACCTCATTATTCCCTTATCATCTTTCTCGGTATTAATCTCTTATCTATTTGTGGGCTCTCTGCCTTCATTCATCACTTTTCTGGCACAATATGTTATTTTCCAATAATTCGGACTGTATTGCAATCTCAAACATCTATTCGGTACCGGCTCCGGTTACCTTCACTTCTATTTTCATTTTCTCAAAATCTCTCATAAACTCTCCCAAAGATATTATCATCTTGAGTTTCTCCTTTTTTACTAAGGGCATCAGCCACCACATTGGCTTTCCCCGAATGATAAAGAATTTCCCAATCAATATCCTTGATTAGCTCTAACCGCCTCCTCTGGCGTATGTTGAGCTCTTTCTACGTGAAAATGCACTAGAGCACTTATGGCTTGTGTAAATCTCGCACTTCTCTCCATACAAGTAGTGCCTCAAATCTTTAGGGCAAAACTATTTCCACGAGCCCAAGCTCATGGGTGGGGATATCGAATTTTATATTCCCTTAATTGTCTTGACGCGTAGACGATTACCTTGATGTGCTGTATAAGAAGCACCTTAATTCCTTATGCGAAGCGTCACTACAGATCCCAAAATCTTCTTTTCCATCCGACAATGCCACCATAGGGGCCGTCACCAATCTTTGCTTCAGTTCTTAAAAGCTGTTCTCGCATTTCTCTATCCATTCGAACTTCTCAGTCTTATGAGTAAGCCGCGTTAAAGGGGCTACTATCTTTACAAACTTGAACGAACCTCTGGTAGTGACCGGCCAATCCTACCTCTGGTAGTTGCCCTAACCATGGTCATCAATTCCTCGGTGGTCCTTTATTCATTCTTGTCAGGATCCTTCACTGGATCCTTCTCAGCGATAATCCCTTCTAGGACAACATCCTCAACCGCTACATCCTCAATATGAACAACATCATTCGGTCCCGTGTGAGGACGCTCTATCGGGTCCACAATCTGATCTCCAATAACTAATAAAACAGCATCGCGTTGTTGCTCCTCTACCTCAGGGTTCGGAGTCCCGCTACCATATACGGTAACGAACTACGCTTCTATCACGATATTTATAAGGGTTTCCATAAGGGTTTTAACTGTTAGTACTACGTTAGGTAGCCCGACTATGAACTTGGCAAGAGTTTTTATTATCTTACTGAACTTATTATCTTAATGTCACATCATCTCTGAGGTTTATAACGCTTGGCTCTGATACCATTTCTGTAACACCCCCAAATTCGGGGTCGGGGATTCGGGTTATCACGAGTTCCATTTCCCTTAATAACACACAATCTTATTAAACAATCAACTACTCTGTACTGTGACCCCATAATAACACACACACCACAAGTTATAGTCTCAGAGATGAATATCCAAAAATAATCACAAGTCGTTTTATTCCACAATTATAAGCCAATACACCTTAAAAGGGTTTCTGAATAAATTTACATTTTCTTTGCCATTATTACAATTGATAAAGATACATAAGTCTGGTACATCAAAAGTTCAAAGCCTAGCCTATTGGTAGTTCCCACCTCAGCTACAGCGACATCAGCGCCTATAGGAAACTGTAGAACGTTTCCTAATCGCTTGCGAATCGGGAGCTTGGTCCTGTTCATCTTTTCTATCGATTGTTATGCGATGGAAGAAGAAAGCAAGGGTGAGCAGCAAGCCCACCAAAATAATATATATAATGATTAACAATATATGAGCCTTCTCATAGTACTCATGAAAGTCTTGGTCAAAAGAAATGAACCAAGTTTGATCTCTTAATGTGATAAAGTCGCAAAATATTCAGTATATGTACATATATACTTTTCACAATCTTTGAAGTCCTCTGACATGTATAATATACACAGAGTTCCAGTTTATAACTGTATAAAAATATCGTTGCAATGTGATCTCATATATCTAACCTTGTGTCAACGTTTTTCTGAAAATCTTTGACATGCACAAGATAATCATTTACTAGATATAAGTTTAAAAGATGAAGTTACAAGATACTCCAATATACTTATATCTTTTCCGAATACTACTTGAACTACCACCGTTCAATGTATAAATAGTTCATCCCATAGATTAAGCTACAAGACAAAACTTGTATAGAATCAATCTTTAAAATATCATCAAAATAAAATGAAGTTACGAGATACTTCATTTGATGCAAACATCATTTTGAAAACTCGACCATGCCAACACTCAACAATCGCCCAACCGTAGCCTTTCTATCGAAGTGCTCTGGGTAGTGTTGCAGAAATATCCAATTGGATGATGAACTCATTACGGGAGTTTGCCGTGCCAGGAAGACCACTTACGATGATCAGTCGTAGTAGTACAACCCCACCATTTTCTACATGTAGAGGAGAACCTGTCGGATTTACTTGTCAACCGAACACTGGACTCCTAAGGAATGGACCGTCTTAACGGAACTTCCAGGCCATTTGGGCCAATATAATAAGGCTGGGCCGGCGCCACTCGACCACTTACACCACTCCTAGTTCAGATGAAATCCATGACTCTGAAACGTAAAGCTCGTCCCCCTTTTCCCCAAGTAGAAACTTGTTGATACGGCTCCACCAAGAAGTAGTATCTAATTGGAAAGGAAAACTCACCGATATTTCCCAGGCGATGCCAGTTATTGGATTAACTTGTTCCAAGAATTTTACTTCCCGAGTGTTGGGTAAGTAATCAAAAACTCTTTTATCAAAATAGCAACCTTGTTGCGAATATAAAACACACCACAGAGCCGGATCCCTCAGGTTTTGAGCGAGTATTTAAATCCCCTTCGAAAGGAGGATCTTAAATATAAAAAAAATGAGTTTTGGGATCCGCCCTAACTTTTAAAATCGTTTTGAAGACTCGAAAACATTTTTAAGAATGTTTGGAGTGATGCTGATTTAATAACATAAATCAGTCCCAATATATTAGAAAATATTTGAATATTATTATTTAAATAATATTCCCATAAAGAATAATCTTTATAAAAATAATTGAAGTAGAAGTTGTAAAACTTATACTTGAAATGAATATTAAATAACCAAAGATATACTTATATGAAAGTAATATCTTTATTTGAATAATCAAAAGTGAGTTTGATTATCGACACATTATTCTTTAATAAAGTAAAGAATATTAATTAGTAAATAATCGGAGTCATAAGTCCTCGAATGAATATTCAAAATAATATTCATTAATAAAATAAACGGAGTCATAAGCCCTCGAATGAATATTCAAAATAATATTCATTAATAAAATAAAGGGAGTCATAATTCCTCGGATGGATATTCAAGTAATATTCATTAAATAATATAAAGTTATCGAATAAACCTTATTCGATTAATAGTTTTTAAAAACTATAACCATATATATATAAAATATATATATTATACTCGGGAACATCGACTCCCGGTTTAGAAATATGTGCACCTTTTTATCCCCTACTAAGGGGAACTCAAATACCGCTTATCCCTAGCATAGGTATTATGCAACTATAAGCATTTTAACCAACAGATATATAATTCAAGAATATGAAACAGGCATGCATATATACCATATCACATGCTACAATATATCGCAAGAATTTGCTAATAACAAATATGCATTTATCGCAAGATCATGCATATACACATATACATCACAACAACAGTTATACGGGTAGAAAACTTGCCTCAGCGACTGGGGGTTACAAATGGCTCGGGACGAGTCTGGTAACCTATAAACAACATGTAAGTTGGAATTAAACCAAAGTCACTTGTAAACCTATACTTTAATCAAATTAGACTCTAACGCTCGCTTTGCGCTTACTGATTCTCTTAAGTCGCTCGAGTACCCTCGGCTCCATTATTTTTAATAAATTAACCATTACGAGTTTTAAGGAGATTCTTTCGCGAGTGTCTTACCAACTGCCTAACACACTTTACATAAATGTTTCATACTCCAATTAGCCCTTTTAGGTCTTTAACCTATGTTTCAAAGTAAGGCGAGGGGTAATGATTCATTCGCGAAACGTCGTTACTTAAAACAGCCGTTTCTCCTAAACCGTACATCGGAATCAAACGAACCACATATCAAAACGAAGCTCTTAACATGAACTATCTAAACATGGCAATGGTCAGTACCTAGCAGGGAGTTCTCGGGTCCTAATGTTATGAACAAAAGCAGTCTAAAGTAAATCGGACATTACGACGGCTATGTTTACGCGATTTCCCAATTTTATACCATTCCAATTCAACCACCAATCAATCCCAATCCATCCATTCAACCAAAATCCATCCTCACTACATCATAACAGCCCCAATCAACTCAACATTAACAATTTATACTTATTCTTAAACTTGAATTTAAACTATACTTAAGTCCTTTAACCAAACCATAAGATTTCAACCTTCAATTCACTACCATTACAACCCAAACTCTAAACCAACAAGCATCAAGCTACTCTTTACCATAACTATCAAAATCATCCTAATATACAAAGTAAAGCTAGGGTTTGAAATTCCAAGTCATATTGACTACTAGCAAGATATGCAGAATAGGCTTGCTAATTGTAAATAGATGATGTATTGTAATTATGCATAAGTGAAAGAGTATCAAGTGCTAAGGAAACACTATTAACGGATATTCTGCAAAGCCTTCAACGGATGATTCACAACAGACTCAACGGATAATGCTTAAGTCTCAAAGAATAATCAGATTTGAATAGCAGTTGAAAGTGACTTGACAGTCATATGGGTTGATTGTACACAAATGGAATGTGGTAGCCTGTAATCAGGATTATGAAGATCAAGAAGCATTTTCATTTTCATGCAAAACAGGGACGTTCAAAGATGTTATATCTATCTAGATTGCATGGGACAGAGAAATGGAGAAACATGTGTTTAGACCTACATAATAGACGTATGTTTTGTCTTATCACACATGTAACTTGGTGATATATAAACCAAGAGTAACAAGAGTTAAAGAAATCGATCCATTGATACAGTCAAAACAAGCAAGTACAAGAGAGCATTCGTAAGCTGTATCTTTAGCACTCTCAAGTTCAGTTTGTAAGAACTCTTGTAAGCAACTGTTTGCTTTTGCATCACAGAGATCTTCTACATTTATATATATCTCTGGTGGAAAAATCAATCCACCCGAAAGTTTTTAAAAATTCTTGTTTATTTACTTTGTGTTTGAATACTTGAATATTTCTTATCCGCAACTAGCTTATTTAAACACTGTTATATATACATATATTCGCAAGAAGTTTTCAAATTTCTAAAAGAAACCAGAATTCCATTCAACCCCCCTTTTATAATTCTGTAGTTAGATTGTTCGGGAATAACAGTTGGTATCAGAGCAAGCTCTTGACACACTAAGAGTTTAAAGATCAAAATAACTAACAACATAAGCAGGAAGGATGTTGGAGTGAAAATCCCTTTTCTGGATAAAGACAACTATCACCACTAGGAGGTGAAAATGCACATGTATCTCCTCTCTCAAGATGAAAGGTATGTTGATTGTATCAATAAAGGTCCTCATGTTCCTAGAAGAGCTACTACAGATGCTGATGGATCTGTAGGCAATGAGCAAAGTATTCCAAAAAAATAATCTGAATGGACATATGAAGTCATTAAGTAAGTGCACAAAGATAAAAAGGTTATGAACATTTTGTTCAATGGTCTTGATAGCGATATGTTTGACAATGTTATCAACTGTAAATCTGCTAAGGATATTTGGGATACAATTCAAATCATATGTGATGGAACTGAACAAGTGAGGGAAAAAAAGATGCAACTTCTAATCCAGCAGTATGAGCACTTTCATTATGAAGACAGTGAATCTTTGAGTGACATTTTTAGTAGATTTCAAAAACTACTAAATGCACTGAAGCTGCATGGAAGAGTCTATCAGAAAAAAGATTCTAACCTGAAATTCCTCAGATCTCTACCAAAAGACTGGAAGCCTATGATAGTTTCTTATAAAAACTCTCAAGATTATAAAGAGTTTACTTTGGAAAGACTTTATGGTATTCTGAAAACTTATGAGCTTGAGTTGGAACAAGATGAGCAGTTAGAGAAAGGAAGGAAGAAGGGAGAATCTATTGCATAGGTAGCTGAACAAGAGAGAGTGAAAGATATAAAGGTTGAAGCTGTGGAATCTGTACCAAACTCAAGGGTTTGTGAAGGCAAAGGAAATGGGCTAATGGCTGAGCATGAAGATTATCCTAGTCAGGATGAAATGGAGGACATAGATGAAAATCTGGCTTTCCTATCAAGAAGATTTGCCAAGCTCAAATTCAAAAAGAATTTTGGATCAACCAAGACAAATAGAAACATGGTGGATAAATCAAAATTCAAGTGTTTCAAATGTGGCTTGAGTGGTCATTTTTCCAATGAATGCAGAAAGCCTGATTTTGAGAAAATGAAGTTTGAGCCTGTGGATTACAAAAAGAAGTACTTTGAATTGCTCAAACAGAAGGAAAGGGCTTTCCTGACTCAAGAAAATGACTGGGCAGCAGACGGAGAAGATGAAGATAAAGAACCAACCTATGTCAACCTATCCCTAATGGCCAAATCAGATGAAATAGAAGTCAGTTCTTCAAGCAATCAGATAATCACTACTAATTTAGCACACCTTTCTAAAGATGAGTGTAATGATGCTATAAATGACATGTCAACTGAATTATATCATTTACATGTTATACTTAAATCACTCACTAAAGAAAACACAAGAATTAAAGATAATAATCTATTTTTAAGTGAGAGAAATGTTGTGTCAGAAACTAAATTTGTTGAGTTTGATAAACTGAAGATAGAGTGTAAGATTGCAAAAGATGAATTGACTGAATCTTTGAAGAAAAAGGAAATTTTGAGAAAGCAGCAATAGCAGGAGGTAATCAAGGCTTGTAAGTCATCAAGAAATGTACATGCCCAAATTGCTAAAGTTCAAGGAATAGAGTCATTCTGTGAAGAAGCCTGGAAAAAGAGCAAGGAGAAACTGGATCTTGAGTTGGTAGAAGGTGAATCAACAGATGTGGAGTCAACGGATGATGAAGTATATCCATAGACAACCAAAAAGTATTATCCGTCGAAAGACAAGGAACCACATCCGTCGATTGAAACAAAACCAATTAGCAAAGCCAATCTAGCTAAACTCAATGAGAAATATGGATCAATTTCGAAGAACTTTGTTACAGGAGAATCAAGTCAAGCCAAGCAGAACAAAAGAGTAAATGTGGGGCATCTGTCAATGAAGCAGTTGAGTAACATATTAGAGAAAATTGAGGTCAAAGAAGATTCTAAAAGGAAGAATAACAGAAATAGGAAAGCAGGAATTAACAAACATAACAACTACACACCTAAAAAATATGCACCTAGAAAAATTTGTGTTAAGTGTGGTAGTGTTAATCATTTGTCTGTTAATTGCAAATCTGCTAAGGCTGCACCCATGTCTGCACCTCCCTCATTTCCCAACATGTCCACATTACCAATGAATGTCATGTATATTATGCCTGCACAGAATTTGAATGCACAATTTGCTAATATGCCATTTGGATAAAATCCTTATTATGTTGCATTCAATATGCCACAAATGTCATTTAGCATGCCTTATTGGAATAAAATGTTTGCACATTCAATGCCATATCATGTTGATCAAACTGTGCATAATAATTCTATAATTGATCATGGGATTTATATTCAATCCCCTAGGACTAAGGTTGATTCTTAGTCACCTAATTCTGATGGTAGAAAGCCTAGGAAACCTAAGAAAAAGGCTAACAAGGTAGGACCCAAGGAAACTTGGGTACCAAAATTAACTTGATTTGATTTTGATTGTGCAGGGAAACCAAAAGAATTTTTGGTATCTAGATAGTGGTTGCTCAAGGCATATGATTGGAGATTCTACCCTGCTCACTGAGTATAAAGAGAGAGCTCGCCTAAGTATTACTTTTTGAAATGACTGTAAAGGGTATACTATGGGATATGGCTTGAATCTAAAGATAATGTCATAATTGAAGAAGTTGCCTTAGTTGATGGACTCAAGCACAATCTACTGAGTGTCAGTCAGCTATGTGACAAAGGCAACTCAGTAACATTCAATTCAGAAGGTTGTGTTGTTACAAACAAGAACAACAACAATGTGGTTCTCACTGGAGTGAGAAAAGGAAATATGTATCTAGCTGACTTCAACTCATCAAATTCAGAATCTGTCACTTGTCTTTTCAGCAAAACAAGTCAATATGAAAGTTGTGTATGGCACAAGAAGCTGTCTCATCTGAACTTCAAGACTATGAATGAGTTAATCAGGAAAGACCTAGTCAGAGGCATTCCTCAAGTTGAGTTTTCAAAAGATGGACTGTGTGATGCCTGTCAGAAAGGAAAATACATCAAGGCATCATTCAAAAAGAAGCTTGAATCAATAATTGAAGAACCACTGTAACTATTGCACATGGACTTATTTGGACCATTAAATGTATTGTTGATCTCAAAGAAAAGATATAGCTTAGTGATTGTGGAAAATTTCTCAAAGTTCACTTGGACATATTCCCTTAAATCTAAAGATGAAACTAGTGAAATCATTATCAATCATATAATGCAAGTCAACAATCATCATAATCTCAAGGTTAGAAGAATCAGGAGTGACAATAGAACCGAGTTCAAGAATTCTGCAATGAGGTTATTTTTTGAAGAAAGTGGGATCATGCATGAGTTTTCAGCAAAAAGGACTCCACAACAAAATGGAGTTGTGGAAAGGAAGAATAGATCTCTTATGGAAGCTGCAAGAACTATGTTGAAGGAATCAAAATTACCAACTTATTTCTGGGTAGAAGCTGTAAATACAGCATGCGATACTCAGAATATTTCTTTGGTCAATCAAGAAAAATGCATAACTCCTTATCAATTGTTCAAGAACAGGAAGCCAACACTGAACTTTCTTCCTTTTTTTGGCTGTAAATGCTATATACTAAGAAATCAAACTGAGAAATATGGAAAGTTTGATGCCAAAGAAGATGGAGGTATCTTTGTTGGATATGTTGTGGGAAAAGTATATAGAGTCTACAATCTTAGAACCAACATTGTTATGAAATCTGTACATGTTGTGTTTGATGATAAGAAGATCGAAGGACTGCGGGATGAAGATTTCCATGAAAGCCTCAAATTTGACAATGTTGTGATAAACTGTGATGATGGTGATGATGAAAGTGATCAAGAAATGATTTCCAAGGAAAATGCAGAAAAGTCAGCAACAAATGAAGCACAAAATTCTACATCCGTTGAAAGACAAGGTGTATCATCCGTTGAAAGACAAACTGCATCATCCATCAAAAGGCAAAACTCAACATCCATTGAACCATCAATAGGAGTTGAAAGTCAGTATAGATCACACACAGAAAGGACCCCAACTTCAAGTCAAAGATCCACAAACTCAGGGGGAGTTTCTTATAATCAAAATTCAGTCACACATCAAGACAACCTTGAGGCCTCTTCATCTAGAGCTAATCTACCAAAACAAAGGAAATGGACTAGAGATCACCCATTTGAACTAATTATTGGTAATGCATCTTCAAGAGTGCAAACAAGGAAAGCCACTCAAGAAGAATTTCTATACAGAAGCTTTTTGTCTCAGGAAGAGCCAAAGAAGGTAGAAGAAGCTTTGTTAGATCCTGATTGGGTTTTAGCCATGCAAGAGGAGATAAACCAATTTGAAAGGAATAAAGTATGGAAGATGGTATCCAAACCTAAAGGCAAGAATTCTATTGACACCAAATGGGTATTCAGAAACAAGATGGATGAAAATGGAATAGTCGTCAGGAACAAAGCTAGATTGGTTTCCAAGGGCTACAGTCAACAAGAAGGAAAAGATTTTGATGAGACTTTTGCTCTTGTTGCAAGACTTGAAGCCATCATAATCTTTCTATCCTATGCAGCCCATTCCAATTTCAAAGTCTATCAAATGGATGTCAAAAGTGCATTTCTGGATGGAGATTTGGAGGAGGAAGTTTATGTAAGTCAGTCTCCTAGTTTTGAAGACCCCAACTTTCCAGATTATGTCTACTATATTTTGAAAGCACTTTATGGTTTGAAGTAAGCACCTAGAGGCTGATATGATACTTTGTTGAAGTTCCTTTTAGAAAATCATTTCACAAGAGTACTGTTGACAAAACTCTTTTCTTTAGAAATGTTAATGACTCTAATATACTTGTTTAGATTTATATAGATGATATTATATTTGGCTCTACATATGAGAAACTTTGTAAAAAATTTCCAAACGGATGCAAAGTAAGTATGAAATGAGCATGATAGGAGAACTAACTTACTTTCTTGGTTCACAAGTTAAATAAGTTAGTGATGGAATATTTATTAGTCAAACCAAATATATTCATGATCTTTCAAAGAAGTTTGACTTAATGGATTGCACATCTACAAAAACTCCCATGGCCACTGCTACTAAGTTTGAATTGAACACTATTGAACAATCTGTGGATATTTCAAGTTATAGAGGCATGGTTGGCTCACTTTTATATTTAACAGCCAGTAGGCCAGATATAAAGTTTGCTACTTGTCCTTGTGCTAGATTTCAGGCTGATCCTAGAGAATCTCATTTAGTAGTTATTAAGAGAATTTTAAGATATATCAAA
Organism: Apium graveolens; assembly: GCF_009905375.1. NCBI lineage: Eukaryota > Viridiplantae > Streptophyta > Magnoliopsida > Apiales > Apiaceae > Apium > Apium graveolens. Next base: position 2,988,143 of record NC_133647.1, on the reverse strand, counting down.
GGAACACCAAAATTTGGTATTTGGTATCCTAGAGATTCTAGATTTGATTAAATTGGTTATTTAGATGCAAATTATGCAGGTTGTAAAATAGACAGAAAAAGTAATATAGAATCCTGTCAGTTTCTAGGAAACAAGCTTGTGTCCTGGTTTAGTAAGAAACATAACTCAGTTTCTACTTCTACTAATGAAGTTGAATATATTGTTGTTGGTAGCTGTTGTGCACAGATTTTATGGATGAAGAATTAATTGTTGGATTATGGTCTGAAAGTGACAAGATCCCAATTTTTTGTGACAACACAAGTGCCATAGCCATTACTGAAAATCCTGTGCAGCACTCAAGGACAAAGCACATAGACATCAAGTACCACTTCATCAGAGAACATGTTATGAATGGTATAGTATAACTTCATTTCGTTCCCAGTGAGTAGCAACTTGCAGACATCTTTACCAAGCCACTTGATGAACCTTCACTAGGTTGATAAGTGATTTAGGTATGCTTAATTCTTCCCAAGTTATTTTGATGTCTAATAAAGCAGCCATAAATAATTTTGACTTTATTAAAGTACAAATCAGGATTTGCAAGTTATCAGATCCTGACATTGGCATCAGGATTTGTAAATGGTCAGATCCTGACACTAAAAATCAGGATTTGCTAGCTGTCAGATCCTGACACCAAAATTAGGATTTGCTAAAGGTAAATACTGATAACAATCAACGGATAAGGATTATCTGTTGAAATTCAAATTGTTTCTGAGTACTTTATCTTTCAACGGATAAAGGCACATCATGTATCCGTTGAGTTGATTCAATCTTAGCCGTTAATTCCAAACCCTAGTCGTTGACTTTACTCACAGCGTGTATGTATCTATAGATGGATTGATTTTGAAATTTCTACAATCTGCTTTATTTTTAAACGGTTATTTTTGGCAAAATTCCATTGTATAATTTATTTTATTTTTTCTTATTTATTAATCCTTTTCAGAGTTAGTATAAAAGCCCAATTCATTTATGTATTTTACTTTTATCTCTCTCTAAATTACTTAACAACTTTTACTCCCTTCATCTCCATAAACCCCCTTTCTCTGTAACTGTTTTCTACTCACAAGAATGGCACCCGTAGTTAAGATTATGTCTCAGTCTGGATTTGTCTATGAGAAGAACAACTTCGTGGCACTGGTGGACAAGAAAATTGCTGCTTTTGAGGACTATCACAAGATGATGGACTTCATTTGCAACTGCAAACTAAGCTATGCTATGCTTGAGTCTCCAGTAATCTATTATGAAGTTGTGGAGCAAATCTGGACCACGGCGGTGTACAACTCAAAAGACAAAACCATTGCTTTTTCTCTGAAAGGTAATGATTACTGTATTAATTATGATGAAATATAAACATGTTTTTATTTACAATACTATTGTTCCACATACAGACATAGATGTGAGCATCATTCTTAGGTCTATGGGTTATTCTCTCATTCCCACAAAGTTAGGCGAGGTTAGGAGAATGGGCCTTATAAAAGAATGGAGCTTTCTGTGTGATTCTTTTATCAAAGTATTTTTTGGAAAAAGTAGCAATTTTGATACAGTTACTTATTCCATGGTTAACATGCAATACATGCTTTTTAATGACAATCCTTTAACTTTAGTAACTCTGTCATGATGGAATTATGGTATAAATTAGTAGATATTAAGAAAGGTCAAAGAACATATATTATGCTAGATTCTTTATGATGTTAGCTAACTTTGTTTCTGAGAACCTTGTAATTGAGAACCCAAATAACAAGCTTGATTTTTGGGTCCAAGAAAAGAGAGTACATGCAGATCTGAGCAGGAACAACCTCAACAATGCAGTGCTCCTCAACTAACTTCCAATATTTGAGGCACAACATGTAATTGAGGTAACTACTTATGCTCCAATCTCTTCTCCACCCATTACTTCTTTAACTTCAATTGTGGCAATGTCATATGTGACAGTGACCAAATAGATGCCTACCCAAACTAAATCTAAATCCAAGTCTGAGAAGCCAACCTATGTTGTCTCTAAAAAGACAGCAGTTGTAACAACTACTACTTCACTTGAGAGGAGTACTCAGGGTAGGCAGATGGGTGAGGGAAGGGGTGAACATTAAAGAAGCCCCAAAGATAAGGAGGGTGAGGTATGTGTGACCCAAACCAGCCACAATATAGTCTCCCAACAGACTTTAGTGCTTAATAAGGAAATTATCTCATTACTAGTTGCAGCCTCCCAAAAGGATGTAACTATTTAAACAAGCTTTCAACTAAGAGCACAGGCCAAAAGGGTGAGGGACACAGACAAAAGCCAAACTTATATTAGAAAGAAGAAATCAAAACCAATGGGGGAGTCACAGGGTGTACACACAGTGCCAACTGTAGTCCAAGACTCAGTTACTGCACCGTCTCAAATTCATATTGATGTGTCTCCAACAAATGTGGAGTCACAGCTAAAATCTCTCATTATCGAAACACCACATACACAAAACTCTCCAACTATCTCTTTGGATGTGGATATGATACACATATCAGTTCCTGATTCTCCTTCTCTTACATTCATGGAGGTGCAAAAATCTAGTGCAACTGAGCATCATCTTATTGATGATTTGTTGGCTCGGTTACCCATTCTTTCTCAAACTGTAGAAGAATCTGTGCACCTAGATTTAAAATCAATATCCACATATTCAACTATAGTCTGAACTCCTACCTCTATTATTTCTACTTCTTCGACATATATTCCTCATCCGTTGATCAGTGAATGTCCTTCGACGTCTAAGCCTAACAGCAGTCATCCATTGATAGTCTCTGCACCTCCTGAAATATCTAAAATTGTTACTTGTGCAGATGATGTAGTAGTTGTTCAATCACTCTTAGGATTGAGGGAATGAAGTGATATTAGTGAGAGGCTGGGTTGCTCCCAGGCAAAAGGAGAAGAAAATAGTGAACATATGCATGCTAATTTTTCCAGCGTGGCAAAAATGAGTGATAAGAGTCCCACCTTAAATGGTGAAGGTGAGGGTGTGAGGGTGGTGAGCCAAGGGGAGCCCTTGATGCAAAAAGAGAGAGAACATGAGAGAAAGGCAGGTACTGGAGAAATAAGGGTGGAAGCCATTGCAAGTGAATCAATGAGTATCAATGAGGCAGAAAGGAAAAGACTATATTAGTAAGAATACAAAGCTGTCATAGATTCTATTTCCCTAGATGCTGAGATGTTTACTCATCCTGTTACAGCCTATCAGACTTTGGCTACTCAGGGCAATGAGGAAGCAGAGAGGATTCTCAATCTGGTACATACTACAGATTCAATGCTAAGAGCAAAGGATGCAATCAAATCTCTTCCACCTACAGCTGGGGATGATTTTAAGTATGATTCTGGTGACTCTTTTGATGATGACACTACAAGAAAAATGTCAATAGACATCACACATTAGACATCGGTTGTAGGTGCCACTGATGTTAAAAGATTTAATGACATTACCCCGTGTTTTTATGATGTCTTTGTTCTTTGAAGCCATCGGTTATTATTAAACTGATGTCTAAACTTCACCTAAAAAAAAAACTTTTCGCGCCTACCTTAATTTTTCCCCCTTAGTCAAAATCTGCCAATATCTGTTCCAAAATTTCCCCCCTTCACCAATTTCTTGTTCCCCCCTTCCTCACCATCTCTCTTCATCTATCTTCACACAATTAAAAAATAAAAACGGCCTCTCTCTCTCTCGAACCCCTTCATTCTCTCTCGAACCCCTCTCTCTCTCCTTGCTCACCATCACGATGAACTCCGTTCACCGTCTCACCATCTCTACTCCGCTTACATCTCTCTCAACTCAACTCATCTCATATTTGTTAATTATCTATGTTAAGTTCTGTACTCTGGTAAGTTATCTTTGTACTCGAATTGAAATGGTCTTCTCGGAAGACCAATTTTATAAATTGAGGGTTTTTGAAATCAAAACCCTAATTTTATAAATTGGGTTTTTATAAATCAAAACCCTAAATGTTTTATTAATTCAATATCTTTTGAAGTTACTAATACTTTTTAATTTGTTGTACACAGGACGTAGTTTGAGTAAAAGATTTAAAGATTTAGGTAATTTGGGTGTTTTGTCTGTAAATTTGTAATTTTGTTTGATTTTTCTTTTTTGATTTTTGTAAATTAGGTTTTCATTTGTGTGCAGGGAGGATATGGAGAAAATTATACTTACACTGATGATGGGTTTCTTGTTAGTTGTCTTTATTGTGATTCCCCGGGTGTTTAAATCTGGTAAGTAGTTTGGTTTTTATTTGAATCTTGTTATATGGTTGTGGAAATTAGGCAAATGCCAATTTATGGATTTGTTTGTTTTTAAGGTTGTAGATGAGAGGAAAGCTGTTCAGTCGAATAATTTTGTCCAGGTACTTGAGTTACTTTCGAGTTACTAAGTTTTGTTAAAGGGTTTTGTTGAATATGAATATGTCGTTTGTTTATATAAGTACTGCTTCCTATAATTATCATTTTATGTAGTCTGTGTCTGACTAGTGGTGCTGGTAAAGTATACTAAAGTCTAATATAGAATACTAAATTGTATTCTTGCATTTTGTTATATCTTCATTCTACAAGATTCCAACAACATTTTTATATGTTGGAAGATTGGTGTTATACATTTGACCCTGAGTGACAATCATGATTACTTTACTTGAAAGGCCCTGATCTACCAGATAACATGTAGATACTTGACTATCGCACACAACAACATTTTTTAACCGGTTTAACGGTAATTTCAGAGGGATGTTGTTTATTAGGTGTCTTATTTTTGTCTCCTGAAAACAAGTGAAGATGAATGAGCTGATGTTTGATTGAATTTGACAATGTGGACAGTTGTTGATTGATCAATTTTTTGTTATAATAAAATCATTGGACGGCAATGTAGTTTCTTTGATTGCAGAATTTTAATTGGATTCATGCCCTGCCTCTTTTTGCAGAAAGAATCCAGATTTGTTTGGTGAGCTTGCCAAGGGGCAGAGCCCAAAGGTTAGTATATACATGCCGCCCAAAATATCTTAGTGTGATTACTGCCTCGTAACAAAGTTTTTTTATGGTTACTAAACCATGTCGTGATCCTAATTGTGTATTCTCTATCTACCGTCCTGCAGTTTTTGGTGTTTGCCTGCTCAGACTCTCAAGTTTGCCCATCTCATATCCTCAATTTTCAGCCTGGAGAAGCCTTTATAGTCCGAAACATTGCAAACATGGTCCCTCCATTTGACAAGGTTTGCACGTAAATAGAAGAAGATCTAGTATATGTACTAAACACATGTTTGAAAAATTCAGTATGCTATAGTTAAGTAGTTGAAGGGGAAATCAAAGTGATGAAACTTAACTTACTGCCTAATATAAGGCTAATGAATAATAGGCTGGCTAAAGCTCAAAACTGTGATTATTATAATGTAGGACCAGTTTTGGCTTCTGGCCATGGATAATTTAAGATGTGGTCTTATTTTATGATATTTGGAGTCAGTTGACCCTATATATGGCTAATGATGTAACATTATGTTCAATATTAAAAAAGTTGTCTTCTGGAAATTTTTGATGGCTTCCTAAAATATAGGGTCAAGTTTATTTCACAACTAGATCACTAACATGCATAAACTTCTAGGATCTTGTTCTGTTAGATGGTAGTTGTGAACTATTTAACCTGTATAGCTGTACCTTCGTCGGAAAGGAAAGTTTGGTTGTATATTAGATTAACAGATTTTAAGTCAACTTGATCAATGACTTAATTTGATTGGTTATTTGTTTAATTTTTCTATTTCCTTTGCTTTTATTGATAACATTTTAAATTGTCTTCCTCTATTTGTATGCTGCAGACAAAATACTCTGGAGCAGGGGCGACCATCGAATATGTTGTAGTTCACTTAAAGGTAAAAATTAATTTTTTTATCTTGTGGTACCATACTTTATTCTTTTTCTCCTTGTTTGATGATATTTGAGCAAGGCAAAGATCGATTAGGAGCTTTGAGTTGATAACAAATTATAGACTATTGTGGATGAAGGGGCATGCGGCAAGTTAAGTTAAGAAGTTTTAACACCGTTGCGACACTAGTGCTTAGTAACACTAAATAGATGTTTAAACCCAAGGAAAATTATGTGAAGAGACTTTTAAGTAAGTTGTTATTTGTTTAATATTTGATTTTGACTTTTCTTGTGCATCTGACTTTTGGCGGTTATTTTGTGTTTGGTTTTGTAGAAGCATGTACACGGGAATAACATTTACGATAAGCCATGAATGTACCTCAACTATTTGTTTTACTTTTGTGCAATTTATTTATTTCCTTGCATTTGTAGGTGTTAAATATTCTAAAAACCTTTTTGGACGTAACAAGATTCTCTTAGTTAAGTCTCGCAAGATTTCTTTCAAGGCTGCAGACAAGATTGTATATTTGATTTCCTTTATCTTTTACATTTTTGATTTTTCCTTGCTCTTTTTTTCTTTGCTCTTGTAATTTGTACCCCCCCAAAGCATGACTTGGGGTCTGGATTTGAATGAGAGATTCTAGTGGACAGACAAATTTTAAGTAATAATTTGTGGACAGTACCTGTTGTTAAGTGTCTAAAAGCATGTCCTAAGTTTTAATTGGTTAATGAGATATTGATGCATAATAATTAATAGAAAGCCATTTAGAGACTTATTTTATATATTATTTTCTGGAATAAGCCCTATTCAGTGAAAATTGTAATCATGTGAGGTTGCTTTTACATCCTTCTTGGATTCACGTAGCATAAATATGCAATGTTTTATTGTAGAATTGCTAGCTTGAAACTTTATAGCATACTGGTAAATTGTAGACTACTTAAGCCGGTCACTTAACATTTGTTACCAAATTTACTTCAGGTCCTAAGAAGCATATTAGCAGAATGTTGAAAAGTTTTTCGCGGTGGTACTCTTCCTTCTCCCCAGAAGTATCTGTTCTGTTGAAGTTGCTGCTGAAGGCATCAGATTCTGCAGATTTGGTAGTGGTAAAGAATTTTATTAGCCACTCTGCTAGCAGTTTGCAGACTGGGTTGAATGATTTGAAACCTGTCATTGTTAAATTATTAGACAGAGAACCAGAGTTGCTTGTGAACCTTTTCAGAGGAATTCTTGATATGATTGAGACTTTAGGGATGTTTTTGTTATTATTGAATTCATTTTTGGTTGTTATTTTGGTCTAAGAATAATTTGATTTTTGTATTGTGTAAGTAGTGTAATAACTAAATATACATCACTTTTATTGTGTAAAAATTGATGTCAACCAATAAAATGCAAATCAGTTTTTGTGAGATAAAACTGATATATATGTGAAAATATAGACATCACTTTTAAAGAAGAAAAATTGATGTCAAAAAATTTAATGTACATTGCTTTTAGATAAACAACTGATGTCAAAGACAAACATGTTCAAGTCTAAATTGAACATAGACATCACTTTTTTTGGGATAAAACTGATGTATATATTGGCATACAGACATCACATTTCACTAAAAAAATCGATGTTTAATATCTGATTTTACATCACCCAAATAAAAATATTCGATGTCTATGTGAAAAAAACATAGCTCATTATATGTTTAATCTGTTGTAATAGGTGTAATTTATTTATTAAATTATTTATTTCTAACATTTTTTGTAAAAAACAATGCATGGACATCAGTTTTTTTGCCAGAAATGATGTCTAAGCCAGTAAAGACATCGGGTTATGGCCGATGTCTAGAATAGACATCACCGACATCAACATCGGTTGATAAATAGCATAGACATCGGCCAAAAACCGATGTCTATGAATATTTTTCTTGTAGTGTGAGTCTAATGGGGAAGATACTGATGAAGCTGGCATGGACTTAGGGGGGGGGGGCTACAGGTCATAGTACCTTTAATAGTACTCCAGCCTGGATGTTAACCAAGGAGTGCAATTATCACCATTTCAACTTGTTAGTCGCTAAACACGCGCTAAAATTACATGCAAGTATACGCGTTCGCAAGTAGTATAAGATATAAATCAGATTTGTTCCCACAGAGACTGGTTTAGGTTACTGTATAATTTATGTACTTAAGCAACAATGTATGGTTATTATTCAATACTAAGACGATAACAAATTGATGTTGTTTATAACTAAGAATTAAACTAACAGTTATAACTAAGAGAATAAGAATGGTTGAATTAATATATATGACAAACATGAGATTCTAACTTCATTAAGTACTTCATTCAATAGCCTTTTCGTTCTTAACCTTAGCATGTAATGGTGATGGCACTAATCAAACAACATGAAACTGATAAACACCAACTTTCATTGTATGAATACCATACTACCAGACATCCATAAAAAAGATAGAAGCTGGATAGACACCAATTATATTGAGACCCTATATGTCTATAAAATTTGACAACATAACGGTTTAAGCACAAGTTATCTATCTTGATTACATAGGGCAAGTAAGATGTTTAAAATTACCCACGAATCATGCATAACAAATACATGAACCTATGCTAGCATGGCAAGTTCTAAATCCGTAAATTCACTTTCGCTTCATTAAAGATTAACACATTATCTTATAAGTTCGCGACGCTCATAAGACGAATAAGCCCAACCAATACTAGGTTATCATACAATCACCACACACTAAGGCATCGAAACATATCAACTAAAGAAATCTATAAATAAATCCGCTAGAACCCCACGATAACGAATATCCCATAATCAGACTCATCATCAACATGGGTTCCGATGAAAGCATGGTATAATAAACGTAGTCTTTATAACAAATAATAAAATAAAGTTAACACCAGAGTATAGTTTCAACAAAACAAGAAACGAGCATCCAAGATTACAACTCAAAATAATTATTCACAAGAATAAACTAGATCGTCTTCGCCTTTGTTGAATTGTGCTATAGGTCTCTTGCCGTCTTCTCCTTAGCTCTGATATGTCTCTGGCTTGATAAGTTATGAAAAATGACCTAAAGTTATGATTATATAGCAGCCGCATGCAAAGTAGAAGTCTTTCTCTCAAAAGCCAAATGGGATCAAAATTCTTCTATCCCGACACAGCGTGGGCGCGTGCTTGATCAGCACGGGCGCGCTGGGTTTCTGATGTTTGGGCGCGGCCGCGTGCTTTAACAGCGCGGGCGCGCTGACTCTCTGATCAAAATTATGACTTCTTCTATTTCCTTCTTGATTTGAGCTGGTCTTCCACTAGCTTTATTCCAACACCTTCCTGACACCAAATTAGCACCAAAATAATGTTAATTCACCTGATTACCTGGAAAATGCCTGAAAATGTAAAAACACTAGAAAACACATTAAAACAACAATAACTTGAGTACAAATACACCAATTCAAAGCTTTACGGAGCGTAATAAAGTGTCTTAAATGCCACTCAACATACCCCCAAACTTGAATCGATGTTTGTCCTCAAGCATAAACAGCTTCAAAGAACAAGAAATAAAAATGCATGAATGCAACTAAATGAATGCAATGATCCCCATAGAATAACTAAACCAATCAACAAGCAACATTTTAACAAATGCAGTTATTCACATAAAGATCAACCAAACCCCACAAATCAATCTACAAACCAAAGACGTGCGTGTGTGCAACTGCTTACAGATATACTATCGCAACTAGATCAACAATCATGACTCACTACTTATCAAAGCAATCGCAAGCTTATAAATAGAATAAAAGCTAGACTCAAAATAACTTATAACACTTCAATTCTTATATCGGAGTTTTACATGGATTCATGCTTTTATTCATAACAAAACAAAACAACTATGCTTATTTGATCGTGCAATGAGTGAGGTCCACAAAAGACTTATATTATAGTAACCATGTAGCGAGCGTTAGGTTAACGGATCCCAGACTATAAAAGCCTTAGGTCACTAGGCACAAAGTCCCCTAAGAACTTAATAACTCAAGTACTAAAGAGCCCACTCGTGATCAATTATACATAACACTCTTTTTCTTTTCTTTTCTTTTTTCTTTTCTTTTTTTTTCTTTTTTTCTTTTACAAATTTATGAACGAGTGCGTTTCGCTCCATCTCGCTCAACCCTAGACTACTCATATAAATATGAGCCGGCTACTAGCCATTTGACACCTAGCCACACAACTAGCAATGAAATCCAATTTTCTCCAATTTTTAAATATCCATGATAATTTATTATTAAGAGAATATCCAAAATTCTAAATATAAATAAGCGATTAATTCTCGATAAACAAACAAACCATGACCATGATCTAGCACTCTAGAAACCTATAAGACTTAGTGAAATACAATTGTCTCTAGCATGCAAATCAATTCGATAAGACTTAACATCACTAAATATGACATCACTACACTAGCACCAATATCACAAATTAATCTGAAAAATCATCTAAGGGATCATGTTTTTTTTGAACGAAGGGATCATGTTATTATGCACATGCATGAAACTATATGAACAAACTATCATACAAACTACCAAAAATAAAAAACTACTACATCGCAAAATATGTAAACTATATGCACTAAACTATCTGTCAGATATATTTGAGATGTCATGTCTAATATGATCCGTATTTAGTTTTCAGATCTTAACAACAGGACATATCAGGACTTATTGAAATCAGAACTTACTGTAGTCAGAACTTAATATCAGAACTAAAGTCATCAGAAGATACATATCAGTACTTAAGTGCGGGAAGACTTTCAGTTAAGGAATGAAGCTGATTTACAGGAGAAGATCAAGACTAAAACAATAGATAATATGCATGGAAAGAGTTAGAAGATGAGAAGACTTGTAAAAGATATCTGATTGATATATTTTAGGAGACAGAATTATATTCCATATCAATTAGAATATATCTTGTAACTGTGTATTATATAAACACAGCTTAGGGTTTACACTATATTTGTTATCATTATCGAGAATATTATACATTGTAACCTAGAAGCTCTTAATGATATTGTTCATCACTGAGAGAGAACAACAGTTCATATTGTAACAGAGTTTATTGAATATACTTGATCTTTGTTACATACTTGTGTTCAAATCGATTTGATTGTATAAACACTGTATTCAACCCCCTTCTATAGTGTTGTGTGACCTAACACTATCATGAATATGCAACTATATGTGACTCACACAAAAGATATTCCTTCAACTACTACCCCCAAACTTAAAATATTCACTGTCCTCATTGAAGGTAATAGTAAGGAATCAGGCATACCTACTCCGAATCTGAAGCATCACCCTCAACGGGTGGAGTGTCAGGCATGTCTGGAGGCGAATACAGGAAGTCCTCACCAAATACTGGCCACTGGATGTCAACACCGGTGGCTCTGAAAGCTGTCCCAAGTGCCTGAGTAAGATCATGTGCAAACCGACTATGGATGTCGTGCATCGCATCCATCCTCCTCGCTAGACGCCTATACTTCGTCGAACTCAAACCAGCTCCAACCTCTGCTACTGCTGCCTCCTGCTACGACGAACCAGCCTCCTCTCCTTATTGAGCTCTCCCTGCTGCTCGACGGGCCTTCGAAGAACCTCCCATAAAAGTCTGATCTGCTGGTACACCACCTGGCAGATGATCATATGAATAACCAAGCCCCTTAGGATCGAGCTTCCCTCCATACCACTTCTGCATACTCAACAGTGTAGAACTGTCGATATGAGCACTGGGAAGCTGTAGCTGCTCATGTGCGGGCCAACAAACACCAACTGCCAGGCACACTTTCGTCACAACGGACGCATAGGGTATAGAACCCGTAGTAACTCCTCTCAAGAACCTCAAAATCCCCTGATAAATAACCATCCCCAAATCAATGTAATCGCCCTGAAGAATACCCCACAACAAACGAGCACGCTCCACAGTAATCTCATGCACATGAGAAGATGGAATGATGTTAGCAAAGATAAAAGAATTCCAAGCTCGTGCAAACCTGTTCATGCACGACGCAGGGAACGTGGAGTAATCGGTAGTGCCCCTCTTGAACTTCCAGTGAGTCTCATGCACACACAGAATCGCAACGATCAGATCCAAGTGTCCTGATCGGGCTTCCTTGCGGGCTGCTCAATCACCCTCCTAATGGCATCAGCACTGTACTCTACAGTCATCCCCCTAACCACCGTGAAGCCATTCTTCTCTGCCTTAGCATTAACATAGAACTCCCGCACAACACTCATGTGCACAACAGCGGGAGCCTCATAAAAAGCAATCCTACCCATCTCAAGAATCATCTCCAACAACTTATCATCCTTCCCTGATGGCAGAAAACCTCGCTCCTTAGCAATAGGCTTCGAGAAAATCCTCGTGTACTCCTCTTCAGCCTCAGGAGTAGAAAACCTTGGCCTCACACCACCCACAGATGAAGAATCGGTGGTGCTGCTGCCTACTTGCGTTCTTTGTCTCTTGGGTGCTATTGGGATTGAATAAGAGAGAATAAAAACTAAGTGTTTGAGAGAGATTTGTGTTTGAGAATTTGTGAAGTGGTGGAGAAGTTTGTGTATAAGTGTGTGTGTGTATTTATAGGTGGGGAGATTAGAATTAGATATAATTTAGAAGTGGGAATTGATTATGGGAATCGTGGGAATAATGGATTTGATTTGGGGAGGGAAATTTGGATTGTGGAAGAGTAAAATTCGGTTGGGAATTGATTTTGTAGCAAAAATCACATTTTTTACTCTTCAAACAGTTGTTTTTATTTTTCTAATTCGGGACCCCGGCGCGGCCGCGCGCTTGAACAGCGTGGGCGCGCTCACCTTCTAGAAAAATGGCGCGGCCGCGCGCTAAATCAGCGTGGGCGTGCTTACCTTCTGGAAAAATAGAGCAGACAATAGAACGGAACTAACCACCTCGTGGTTTGCCGTGTCACCATAGTAATGCTTCAACCTCTGACCATTGACCTTGAATGCTTGGCCCGAATCATTTTCAAAAATTTCCACCGCTCCATGCGGAAATATAGTTTTGATTACGAAGGGCCTTGACCACCTTGACTTCAACTTTCTAGGAAAAAGACGGAGACGAGAGTTAAATAAAAGAACTGTTACCCCGACACAAATGATTTGAGTACTAGACCCCTATTATGCCACCTCTTGACTTTCTCCTTGTACATTTTGTTGTTCTCATAAGCTTGAAGTCGAAACTCGTCGAGTTCATTCAATTGAAGCATTCTCTTCTTTCCAACCGAATCCAAGTCAAGATTCAATTTCTTCAAAGCCCAATATGCCTTATGTTCGAGCTCCACTGGCAAATGACACCCCTTACCATAGACCAACTGAAACAGTGACATTCCTAATGGAGTCTTGTATGCTGTTCCATACACCCAAATAGCTTCATCAAGCTTCAAAGACCAATCTTTCCTCGATGGACACACAACTTTCTCTAAAATACACTTGATCTCTCTGTTAGACACCTCAGCTTGAACATTTGTCTGAGGATGATAAGTCGTAGTAATGCGATGATTCATATTATACATTTTCATCATAGCAGTGAACTTGCGATTATAAAAAATGCGACCCCTCATTACTGATTATGACTCTTGGAGTTCCAAACCTTATGAATATCTGCTTGTGAAGAAAATTAAGCACCACTTTCATATCGTTCGTTGGCAACGCCTTAACTTCAACCCATTTTGACACATAATCAACCACCAACAGGATGTACTGATTGTTACAAGATGAGACAAATGGCCCCATGAAGTCAATTCCCCAAACATCGAAGACCTCAACCTCGAGAAGCACATTAAGAGGCATCTCATCCCTCTTAGATATATTACCCACACGTTGACATCGATCACATTTCAAAATGAACTGGTGAGCATCTTTAAACAAGGTCGGCCAAAAACACCTGCTTGAAGAATACGAGCTGCTGTCTTTCTCCACCATAATATCCTCCATAAGCCGTTGAGTGGAAATCTCGCAAGATCCCCCCTATTTCGCTGTAAGGAATACATCTCCTGATAATTTGGTCAGCTCCTTGCCAAAAAGAAATGGCTCATCCCACATATACCACTTCACTTCATATAGAAACTTCTTCATTTGAGCATATGATAAATCAGGAGGCATGATATTACTTACAAGGTAGTTCACAATGTCTGCAAACCACGGTTCATCTTCTTGCACTCCAAACAACTGCTCATCGGGGAAAGACTCATTTATCAATGTCTTTTCCAATGAAGTAGCATTAGTGTTCTCTAAACGCGAGAGATAATCATCACCTTGATTTTTAGACCCATTTCTGTCCTTGATCTCTAGTTCAAATTCTTGAAGCAGAAGAACCCATCTAATCAATCTAGGCTTCGAGTCCTTCTTTGAGATGAGATATCGAATTGCAGAGTGATCAGTGAAAACTGTCACCTTAGTCCCAAGTAGATAAGATCGAAATTTCTCAAAATCATAGAAAATAGCCAAAAGTTCTTTCTCTGTAGTAGTATAATTCAGTTGAGAACCATTTAGGGTCCTGCTAGCGTAGTAGACCACATAAAATATGTTGTTCTTCCTCTATCCAAGAACTGCTCCAACTGCATAGTCACTTGCATCGCAAATCATCTCAAAAGGTTCATTCCAATCAGGTGTAGTTATAATGGGTGCCCTGATTAAACTCTTCTTCAATGCCTCAAAAGCTGCAAGGCACTCGTCATCAAACTTGAAAGGGACTTCTTTCTCTAGAAAACTGCACAATGGCTTCAAAATCTTAGAAAAGTCCTTGATGAAACGCCTATAAAACCCGCATGACTAAGAAAACTGCGAATTCCCTTAACAAAAATAGATGGAGGAATATTCTCAATGACCCCCACTTTGGCTATGTCCACCTCAAGACCCTTACTCGAAATTTGTGCCCAAGAATAATGCCATGTCGCGCCATAAAGTGACATTTCTCTCAATTAAGAACCAGATTGGTCTCAACACACCTCTTGAGAACGTGTCCAAGATTTTACAAGCATTCATCGAAAGAATCTCCAAATACAGAGAAGTCGTCCATGAACACCTCCACATTCTGGCCAATCATATCAGAAAAGATGGTCATCATACATCTCTGAAATGTGGCTGGTGTACCACACAGACCGAAAGAAACTCATCTGAAGGCGAAAGTACCAAATGGACAAGTGAAGATAGTCTTCTCCTGATCTTCAGGAGCAATACAAATCTGATTGTAACCTGAATAGCCATCCAGAAGATAGTAATACTCATGACCAGCCAATTTATCAAGCATCTGATTAATAAATGGCAAAGGGAAGTGATCTTTCCTAGTGGCCTTGTTCAGCTTCCTGTAGTCCATACAAACTCTCCACCCCGTGACTGTTCGTGTAGGAATAAGCTCATTCTTCTCATTTGCTACCACAGTAATTCCACCTTTCTTTGGCACACATTGAACTGGGCTCACCCATGAACTGTCAGAAATAGGATAGATGATCCCTGCATCTATCCACTTAAAAAATTTCTTCTTCACTACTTCCTTCATGATCGGATTAAGTCTTCTTTGCTGCTCAACCGTAGGCTTGCTACCTTCTTTTAGCAGAATTTTATGCATGCAATAAGAAGGGCTGATTCCCTTGATATCTGCTATAGTCCAACCAATTGCCGATTTGAACTCTCTCAGGTAGATGCATCACCTAAAAAGCATACCTCAAATGCTCAGGTAAAGGCTTAAGCTCAAGAGTGGGAGCTTCCTCAATAGATGGCTTGAGGCGTTTAGGAGCTTTGTTCAATTCCTCCATTCCAAGAGATTCAAAAGGTGTATCAATCTTCCTCTTCCAGGGAGAAGCATTTAGATATTACAATTGCTCTTCACCTTCGTCATCTTCACTATTTGAATTCCCCAATAAGGCCTTCTCTAAGGCATCAGACCTCATCAAGTTATCAAGTTCCGAAGTCACCACAAACTCGACCAACTCCACCTTTAAGCACTCTTCATTTTCTGTAGGAAATTTCATAGTATTGAACACATTAAAAGTTACATCCTGATCCAGCACTCACATTATAAGCTCATCCTTCTGCACATCTATCAAGGTTTGGCTAGTTGCCAAAAAAGGTCTTCCCAAGATTATGGGAATCTTCTTGTCCTCCTCGAAATCAAGAATTACGAAATCAGCAGGGAAGATGAGTTTATCAACCTTGACCAAGACATCCTCCACAATACCTCGCGGATATGTAATAGAACTATCGGCCAACTACAAAGTCATATAAGTCGGTTTTGGATCAGGTAAGTCCAACTGCTTGAAGATTGACAAAGGCATTAGATTGATGCTAGTTCCCAAGTCACATAAGCATCTGTCAAAAGACACTTTTCCAATAGTACACGGAATAGTGAAGCTTTCCGGATCTTTAAGTTCCGGAGGCAACTTCTGTTGCAGCACATCACTGCATTCCTCCGTGAGAACGACAATCTCTAAATCATCTAGCTTCAGTTTCCGAGAGAGTATACCTTTCATAAACTTTGCGTAACTAGGCATCTGCTCAAGAGCCTTAGTGAAAGGTATGTTGATATGAAGTTTCTTGAACACCTCCAGAAACTTCTCAAATTGCTTATCCAGCTTTTTCTTTTGCAGCCGCTTAGGAAAAGGCGGTGGAGGATAGATCTGTTTCTCCCCTGTATTACCCTCAAGAGGAGTGTGCTCAATAGTAGTCTTTTTTGGTTCCACTTCTACTTCCTGCAGCTCTACTTCTTTTTTAGCCCCAACTTCTTCAGTCGAAACTTGAGTTTGTTTGGGATTCACAACCTTTCCAGACCTCAAAGTGATTGCCTTTACCTTCTCCTTAGCTTCCTTCTTTCCTGGCACTTCAGTGTCACTAGGTAGTGTACCAAGCTGACGATTTAGTAAGGTATTAGAAATTTATCCAATTTGATTTTCCAAGGTCTTGATAGAATAGCTTGACTCTTGCACATAAGCTTCA
This sequence comes from Apium graveolens, assembly GCF_009905375.1. Classification (NCBI taxonomy): domain Eukaryota; kingdom Viridiplantae; phylum Streptophyta; class Magnoliopsida; order Apiales; family Apiaceae; genus Apium; species Apium graveolens. The sequence continues at coordinate 2,971,241 of NC_133647.1, read as the reverse complement.
ACTCCACTAATTCAGATTTTTCATTAGCTTGTTGCTGCTGGAGTTGCTGCCTTGGTGCATATTGCGGTTGCTGAAAACCAGGGGGGTTGTACTGCTTAGCTTAATACTGCTGATAAGGCTGTTGAACTGTATTCTGCATATTGCTCCAACTGAAATTAGGATGATTGCGGTTGTTGGGATGATAAGTGGCTGGCACAGGTTGCTGTGAACGCTAAAACTTGCTCACAAACTAAGCTGATTCACTAGAAATTGCACACTGATCAGTCTCATAGGCACCAACACAAAGCTCACAGACACTAGCAATTTGATTAACTCCATAATTAGCCAAAGTGTTCATCTTCATCATCAAAGCCTTAAGTTGGGCATCTATAGCAGTTGCTGCATCCAACTCCAGAGTTCCGGCTACTTTTCCCTGAGTCAGTCCCTGAGAAGGATTCTGGTATTCATTAGCAGCCATCAGTTTGATCAATTCATAAGCTTCATCATAGAATTTAACCAACAAGGCTCCTCATGATGCTTCATCAAGCATGGGTCTAGAAGTAGCACCCAATCCATTATAGAAACAGTTTATAATCATCCAATCAGGCATGCCATGGTGTGGGCACTTCCTTAGCATCTCCTTATATCGATCCCAAGCCTCACACAGAGATTCTCCAGTTTGATGAGCAAACTGAGTAAGAGCATTCCTGATTGCAGCAGTCTTCGCCATAGGAAAGAATTTAGTGAGAAACTTTTGAGCAAGATCTTCCCAAGTGGCGATAGACCCTGCTGGTAGAGAATGTAACCAACACTTAGCTTTATCCCTCAGAGAGAATGGGAAGAGTCGCAACTTGATAGCATCTTCAGTCACATCATTGAACTTGAAAGTGTCACAAATCTCGATGAAATCCCAGATGTGCATGTTGGGGTCTTCAGTATGGTAACCCCCAAACTGAACTGAGTTCTGTATCATCTGAATCGTGCTTGACTTGATCTTAAAAGTGTTAGCCTTGATGGCTGGCCTGATGATGCTTGACTGAATGTCATTGATCTTAGGTTGAGAATAGTCCATCAAAGCCTTAGGATTTTATGCTTGATCTCCCATCACTACTAAAACTGGTTCCTCGACTTTCTCTTCTTCTTCTACCTTCTTTTCTTCTTCAAAAACTTCCCTTCGAACCACCACAACTTCTTCCTCGGCTTTATCCAGAGTTCTCTTACGAGACCGCGAACGCGTATGCATACACCCTCGCTAGAGTACCTGAAATAAGACAAGAGAACAGATAAGTAACAATGTCCAAGTCAATGAACTTTAACGACCACTGATGGAAAACACATAAACTAAAAATTAAAACCGAGTCTCCGGTAGCGGCGCCAAAAACTTGTTAGTCGCTAAACATGCGCTAAAATTACACGCAAGTATACGCATTCGCAAGTAGTATAAGATATAAATCAAATTCGTTCCCACAGAGACTGTTTTAGGTTACTTTATAATCTATGCACTTAAGCAACAACGTATTGTTATTATTCAATGCTAAGATGATAACAAATTAATGTTGTTTATAAGAATTAAATTAACAGTTATAACTAAGAGAATAAGAATGGTTGAATTAATATATATGACAAATATGGGATTCTAACTTCATTACGTACTTCATTCAATAGCCTTTTCATTCTTAACTTTAGCATGTAATGGTGATGACAGTAATTAGACAACACAAAACTGATAAACACCAAATTTTGTTATATGAATACCATACTACCAGACATTCACAAAAGAGATAGAAGCTGAATAGACACTAATTATATTGAGACCCTATATGTCTATAGAATTTGACAACATAAGGGTTTAAGCACAAGTTATCTATCTTGATTATATATGGCAAGTAAGATGGTTAAAATTATCCATGAATCATGCATAACAAATACATGAACCTATGTTAGCATGGCAAGTTCTAAATCTTTAAATTCACTTTCGCTTCATTAAAGATTAACACACTATCTTATAAGTTCGTGACACTCATAAGATGAATAAGCCCAACCAATACTAGGTTATCATACAATCACCACACACTAAGGCATCGAAACAAATCAACTAAAGAAATCCATAAATAAATCTTCTAGAACCCCACGATAACGATTAGCCCATAATCGGACTCATCATCGACGTGGTTTCTGATGAAATCATGGTATAATAAACGTAGTCTTTATTATAACGAATAATAAAAAAAAGTTAACACCAGAGTATAGGTTCAACAAAACAAGAAACGAGCATTTAAGATTACAACTCAAAACAAAGATTCACAAGAATAAACTAGATCGTCTTCGCCTTTGTTGAATTGTGCTATAGGCCTCTTACCGTCTTCTCCTTAGCTCTGATATGTCTCTGGCTTGATAAGTTATGAAAAATGACCTAAAGTTATGAATATATAGCAGCCCCATGCAAAGTAGAAGTCTTTCTCTAAAAAGCCAAGTATGATCAAAATTCTTCTATCCCGACACGGCGCGGCCGCACGCTTGATCAGCGCGGGCGCGCTGGGTTTCTGATGTTTGGGCGCGGCCGCGTGCTTTAACAGCACGGGTGCGCTGAATCTCTGATCAAAACTTTGACTTCTTCTTTTTCCTTCTTGATTTGAGCTGGTCTTCCACTAGCTTTATTCCAACACCTTCCTGACACCAAATTAGCACCAAAATAATGTTAATTCACCTGATTACCTGGAAAATTCCTGAAAATACAAAAACACTAGAAAACACATTAAAATACCAATAACTTGAGTACAAATACACCAATTCAAAGCTTTACGGAGCGTAATAAAGTGTCATAAATGCCACTCAATACAACTCCACAATGTTCAAGCTTATTTCTCAGACTCAATCAGCAATTGAAGCCACTAGCAATGCTAGTACCATAAGTCTTCTAGAAGCCCATCTTGAATCTCTATAGCTGTATAAAATTCAGACTCATAAATAGAATCAAGATGTGGATGAGCTCAAACAAGCCATTGATGCAGTCAAGAAAGACATTAATGACAGAATATAGTTTAAGCTTCCTGAGTCAACTATGAAGGATACTCACCAGAAACTCAGAAAGGACAATGATCTCAATAGGATGGTTGAGGCCTTGGGTTCCAGATGACAGCTGTTGAGTACTCAGTGGCCCAGATACTTGCAAACCAAGCAGCTCAAACTCAATTACTTCAATAGTTGGTGGCTTCTCAAACTTCCAACCCTATTTCACTTGATGATAATAAAACGGGGGGGGGGGATGATGAAATTGTCCAACTCAATAAGGGGAAAAGAATGTGAATCTTCAAGTCAGCAAAGTGGTAGTACCAGCTATCACTATCTCTCAACCACCAATTGTAGACAATATTGATGTGATCAATCTAGTAGCAGCTGAGCTCAGAATAAAAGAGCAAATGAAGAAGATTGATGACAGAATTGAGAAGGTTTTTGTCTCAACTGCTACTCAAGCTCAATCAGTGAGACATTTCACTCAGTTGAGACCAATCACCATAAAAGACATGCAGCTAGAAAATGGAGAAAATGGTGAGCCCTCTATGAAAAATGAGTTCAACAACTTTATGGTGTTGAAACCCGAACAGGCAAATGCCATTATGTCAGCAAAGTATCCAATGTTAGTTGATTATTCTCCTTTTAGGCCAGATGAAGAAAAACTGATGGGTGCTTCAATTAAAAGCTTTAAGACCACTAAGGATGCCAATTTGACATAAAGAATTGCAAGAATCTATAGACATGGCAAGATGATTTGTGTGATTTCTGGACACCCTCAGTTTGGTGAAGCTAAAGATGAGAAAATGCAAGACTGGAAGCTCAGAAAAGAAGATTGAAGCATGCCACTAAAGGAGGAAAAAGGAAAATGTAGATGCCTGCTACTTCAAATATAACCGAGAAAACTTTAGCTGATGATCCAAAGAAGAAAGAAGCAAAATAATAGTGGGTAAAAGGAATTAGAAGGAAGGCCAATGTAAAAAGGCCAGCTAGTCCTACTGAAAGGAAAACTGATCAGGTTCAATGTACAACTTCAAGTCAACCAACTGTGTCCACTTAAGAACCTGTTGAAGCCAAGGTTTATCCGGGTATCAACTTTCATGGTGAGCCTATCATACCCAAGGATGAACCTATATATTGGGACAGTCTACCATTACCTGATTTGAACCTTCCAGTGCCCACTAAAAAGAGGAACAGAAGAAAGGGGAAGATTATGGGAGTCAATTCAAATCCACCTCAACACAAAGTGATCTCCAAGCCCAAGCCCAAAGTCAACAAAGATGATCAATTGTTCATATGTGACATCAAGGAATTCTCAGACCTTAATCTCTACCTGGATGAGCTTGATGATGTAAGGGGAATTTATGCTAACACCGAGCTACTAGAAAGATTAGTGTTTAGATACAAGGGAGGCAACTAGATTATTTGACCCCTATACAGAATCCTCAATGAAAGCCACATTGTTTTAATAAAGGTGTTCTCTGCTATGAAGAAGGATTTTGGTTTCACAAAAATAGCCAAAACTGAAGTTCTTAACAAGATCAAACAAATTAGACAAAGTTGGAGAGATCCAAATGCACTGCCTAGAGTTTTAACTATCCTACATACTTGTGATACAGTTCATTTGAGACCTTACTGGATGATGGAGTTTAGAGATGAAAGGGGAGTCAGAAGATTTTTCAGATTTGAAGATCAGCTACAAATATCTAGCAATGAAACTCTCAGAGATATGCAGGATAAGCTGGATCCCAATGATGGTAATGAAGCTAAATTCTATAGACAACTCCAACATCAAATTGAGGAGAATGACAATAAGCTGGGGAAGAGGTCCAGAGTTTCAGGGAGAAAGAAATGATCAGCTCAAGCTAAAGGAGCATCTTGAAATGACATGTAACCATACTCAACTTTCTTTAATCAAATTTTATTTGAAGCATTTTGCAACTTATCTACTGCTTACTGCCTAGTTTTTAATTAGGGTGTTTTATTATCATCAAGTTAACCTGAATTTATGCCTATAGTTCTATTAGACATAAATTGGGGGAGATTGCTATGGTGTAGGCTTGATGATAACTCTACAAAAAACTCTAAGTAGATAAGTTAAATGATTGTTTGACCATCAAAGTAATGGAGTAGCTTATGTTTAAATAAGTCTGTAGCACATTCATGTACACTACAATATCTTAAAAGTTTAGAAGTTGTTAGAAATTTCAAGTCATGTTGACTACTAGCAAGATATGCAGAATATGCTTGCTAATTGTAAATAGATTGTTAGATATATTTGTGATGTCATGTCTAATCTGATTTGTTTAGTTTCAGAACTTAATATCAGGACTTATCAGGACTTACTAAAAATCTGGATTTACTGAAGACAGGAAGATATCAGAACTTAAGGTATCAGAACTTGTGATATCATAACTTAAGGAAGGATATGCTTCAGAAGTAAAGTACGACTGATTTCTAGGAGAGGATTTGGACTAAAACAAAAGAAGATATGCTTTAGGAGTTGGATGACTCGAAGACTTGTAGAAGATAATATCTGATTGATATATTTTAGGAAGAGATATATTTCATATCAATTAGAAATATCTTATAACTGTGTACTATATAAACACAGCTTAGGGTTTACACTATATGTGTTATCATTCACGAGAAAGATTATTCATTGTAACCCTAGCAGCTCTTAGTGATATTGTTCATCACTGAGAGAGTAGTTTAACCTACTATAACAGAGTTTATTATGATTGAATAAACTACTACTTTGTGTTCTAAATCGATCTGATTGAATAAACACTATATTCAACCCCCTTCTATAGTGTTGTGTGACCTAACAAGTGGTATCAGAGCATCTATATTGATATACAAACAGTGAGATCCAGCTTACAATCATGTCTGACGAAACACAAAATCCACCTAAGCCCACCAAAACTCAAGATACTCAAAACAATCAAACCCACAGTCGATATAAAAGTATTAGGGTTCCCATACTGAGAGCATCTGAGTATCCTATATGGAAGGTAAATATGGCTATGTTTCTGGAAGCCACAGATCCAGAATACCTTGATAGAATTAATGATGGACCATATAAGCCTACTAAGCTTTCTGTTGCAGTTGCTGATCAACCAGTAAAGACCATACCAAAGGAGAAAGGTGATTACACACCTGAAGACATCTCATCTATTGCCAAGGATGCAAGGGTAAGGCATTTACTTCATAGTGCAATTGACAATGTCATGTCAAACAGGGTAATTGGATGCAATACTGCAAAGGAAATCTGGGATGCTTTGGAGACAAGATGCCAGGGAACTGAAGCCATCAAAAAGAACAGGAAGACAATACTCACACAGGAGTCTGAGCACTTTGACTCAAAATCTGATGAGTCACTAACTGACTTATATGGCAGATTTTCCAAACTCTTCAATGATCTGTCACTGGTGGACAAGGAATATGATCTTGAAGATTCAAATCTAAAATTCCTTTTAGCTCTTCCTGAAAATTGGGATTTGAAGTCTACTACCATAAGAGACAACTATGACCTTGCTGAAACTACTCTTGATGAAATTTATGGTATACTCAAGACTCATGAACTTGAGATGGATCAAAGAAGCAAAAGGCATGGAAGAAAGTCAAAGACAGTTGCACTTAAAGCTGAGGAGGAATCTCCTAAAGTGGTTGTCTCAAAAAGAGGTAAAGGAAAGACTCTCATCATACAGTCTAATTCAGAGTCATCATATTCTGATGATGATGATTCATAATCTGAAAATTTATCTGAAGTGGATGTTGATGCATAGATGATGCAACTGTGTGCTCTTATGGTGAAGGGTATCCCAATGATAGCCTACAAGAAATTCATAATGGGTTAGAAGTTTTCCAGGAAAGGTGGAAGTTCTAAAAAGAAAGGGTTCAGAAAGACTGAAGGCAAAGGAGGAAAGTCTGACAGAGGAGATAACTCAAATGTCAAATGCTACAATTGTGGTGAAAGAGGCCACATCTCTCCTGAATGCAAGAAAAGAAAAGGTGATAAAGGCCAGACACTTATCACAAAGAAGAACAACTGGGTAGACACTTCAGATTCTGAAGAAGAGGTGAACTATGCTTTGATGGCAAATGCTAATAGCAGTTCTGGAACTGCTGAATTGAAGGTACCTCATTCAACTCTTGCTTTTCATACTGATGATATTTCTGAGCTAAGATTATACTTTAAAACCATGTTCATTAGTTTTAGTTTTAGAGATCAGACTTTAAAAAATGAAAGATTAAAATCTGAAAGTCTTGCTCTTAGAAACAGAAATGACTACTTAGAAAAAGAGTTAGTTATATTTCATTAAACTTAGAAAGAAAGATATGAGGTTTTGTATGTTAAAGATGAACTGCTAAAACTGAATAAATCTCTTAAATCTGAACTAGAAAAGGAAAAGGAGAAATTTAAAACTTGGACTAACTCTGGAAAAACAACTCAGAAAATCTTAGAAAGTGGAAATTGGAAAGAAGGACTAGGTTACCTAGATGATAAAGAAGAAAAAGAAACTGTGTCATCTAAACCAAACTTTACCAAGAAAGCTGAAAACTCAAAAGTTAATCCTGTCAAGTTTGTGTCAAATTCAGACAAGTCAAAATCTGAAAAGATGAAAGACTTTAAAACAAAAGTCAAAGAAAAGTCAACTTCTGACAAATTAAAACAGGATAAACCAGCTGTAGTAAATATTGGCTTAATGACAAAGAAGCAGCTTAAGTATAAGCTGAAAGAGATTAGAAAAGTGAACAAGGTAAAAGAAGCTAGGAAAAATAGGAATGGAAAGGAAGGTGTGAATAAAAGCAATAATTAAATTCCTAATGCTCCCAGAAAGAAATGCTATAATTATGGAAACTCTAACCATCTTGCTTCTTTTTACAGGAAAAATGATGATATAAACTCTTTATCTCCTAGATCAGGAGTTAAGAGTCAGTCTGTTAGGTTTAAACCACAAAATCCTTGTTTTCATTGTGATAGTTTATGGCATTCCATTTATACTTGTAAGGAATATCATAGTTTATACTATGATTATTATCAAATAAAACCTTCTTTGAAGAAAGTTAGTATTATTCCTTCTAGTGTAAAGTCTGATGCAAAGTCTGATATAAATTCTGATAAACAACATGTTAGCATAAACTCTGAAATTAAATCCGCTGCAAATGCTAACAAACTTAAAAAGGCCAAAGGATCCAAGCAGGTCTGGGTCCTTAAAACTAACCAATAGTGGTCTTTGTGATTGAAGGGCAACAGGAAAAACATCCTAGTTCTGGACAGTGGATGTTCAGGACATATGACTGGAAATAAAGTCCTGCTATCAGACTTTGTGGAGAAAGCTGGCCCAGGAGTTTCTTATGGAGATGGCAACATGGGAAAAATTCTGGGATATGGCAATATCAATCTTGGGAATGTCAAAATTGAATTAGTAGCTCTTGTCTTAGTACTTAAACACAATCTGGTAAGTGTGAGTCAAATCTGTAACAGAGGTTATCATGTGGATTTCTTTGAAGAACACTGTGAAGTTGTAAGTAATTTTACAAGCAAAGTGGTTCCGAAAGGTTACAGACATGGCAACATATATGAAGCCAGAATTTCAATAAATTCTGATGGTTCTGCAATTTGTTTGTTAAGCAGAGCATCAATTGAAGAAAGCTGGAATTGGCACAAGAGACTCTCTCATTTAAATTTCAACAACATAAATGAGCTAGTAAAGAAAGATCTTGTGAGAGGACTGCCAAAATCAGTATTTTCTCCTGATGGTCTTTGTGACTCATGTCAAAAGGCAAAAAAAAAAAGAAAATCTTCATTCAAGAGCAAAACTGAATCCTCAATTCTTGAGCCTTATCACTTACTGCATGTTGATCTATTTGGTCCAGTCAATGTCATATCTATTGCAAAGAAGAAATGCTATGGTTATAGTGGATGAGTTCACAAGATACATTTGGGTGTATTTCTTGCACAAGAAAATGAAACTGCATCTACTCTAACTGATTATGTCAGACAGCTGGATAAGTTAGTCAAAGATTTTGTTAAAATAATAAGAAGTGATAATGGCACTGAGTTCAAGAATTCAATCATGAAAGAGTTCTGCAAAGAGCATGGAATAAAGCAGGAATTTGCTGCACCTGGAACTCCATATCAGAATGGATTTGTAGAAAGAAAGAACATGTATTTGGATGCAAGTGTTTTGTTCTTAAGACTCATCCTGAACAGCTGTCAAAATTTGATCTAAAAGCTGATGAAGGAATTTTTGGTGGACACTTTCCACAAAAGCCTTCAGAGTCTACAATTTGAGAACAAGGGTTGTCATGGAATCTATCAATGTACCTTTTGATGATAAAAAGATTACTGGACTTGAAGATTTCAATGATCATGATCAGCTGAGATTTGAAAATGAAGATGTAAATTCTGATTCTGTAAATTTTGATGACCTAAATCCTGATCCTATAAGTTCTGACGGGTTAAATTCTAATTTCATTGAAACTGTGGTAATTGCTCCAAAGGAAAATGCACCTGTTTAGGGGGAGCAAGCTGATGATCATACTACATCTCAAGACTCTCAAGAAGCATCAAAACCAGTCACTGGCTCTTCAAGTTCTGATTCAGCAAGTTCTGATGAGCCAAATTCTGATAATTCTGGAAACTCTAATTCTTCAATTCCTGAAGGATCCAACTCAAATTCTGGAATCTCAGAGAGCATAACTTCAGGGGGAGCATCAGAAAATGCTGATGGAGACAGCATGGATCATGGGGGAGGATCCAGTTCTAGAGATCAACTTCCATCTGCAAGGAAGTGGACTAAATCACACACCTGACTTAATAATTGGAGATCCTGAAGCAGGTGTCAGAACTAGAACAACAACAATATATGAATGTCTCTATCATTCTTTTCTATCTCAGACTGAACCAAAGGAAGTGGAAGAAGCTCTTCGAGATGCTGATTGGGTGCAAGCAATGCAGGAAGAGTTAAATGAATTTGAAAGAAATAAAGTATGGACCCTAGTGCCAAGACCAAAGGACAGATCAATTGTTGATACAAAATGGGTGTTCAGAAACAAAACTGACAGTGATGGCATAATCATAAGGAATAAAGAAAGGCTGGTTGCTAAAAGTTACTCTCAATAGGAGGGTATTGACTATGATGAAACATTTGCTCCAGTTGCTAGATTGGAATCCATAAGAATCTTTTTGGCTTATGCTGCTCACAAGAAGTTCAAAGTATTTCAAATGGATGTGAGAAGTGCTTTTCTCAATAGAGAATTGTAAGAAGAGGTATATGTTGAACAACCTCTAGGCTTTATAGATCTAAAATTTCTAAATCATGTCTACAGGCTTCACAAAGCACTTTATGGCCTTAAACAAGCTCCTAGAGCATGGTATGAGACTCTGACTCAATTCCTTCTGGAAAGTGGATTTCACAGAGGCACAATTGACAAGACTTTATTCTACCTCAACCATGGAAAGGACTTACTTTTGGTACAGATATATGTTGATGATATCATCTTTGGCTCTACAAATACAAAACTTTGTGAAAGATTTTCCAAGTTAATGTAGTCAAGATATCAAATGAGTATGATGGGAGAACTTAGCTATTTTCTGGGACTTCAAGTCAAGCAAACTGAAGAAGGTACTTTCATAAATCAATCCAAGTACACCAGAAATTTACTCAAGAAATTTGGAATGCAAGACAGTTCAACTGCATCAACTCCCATGGCCACTGCCACCGAGTTAGATAAAGATACTGGAGCATCAGTAGATATTACTAACTACAGAGGTATGATTGGCTCACTTCTATATTTGACTGCAAGTAGACTTGATATCATGTATGCTACCTGTCTTTGTGCAAGATTTCAGGCTGATCCAAGAGAACCTCATCTAATAGTTATGAAAAGAATTTTCAAGTACCTTAAGGGTACAGCTGATCTAGGATTGTAGTATCCTAGGGAATCAGATTTTAAGCTAATAGGTTACTCGGATGCAGATTTTGCAGGATGCAAAATAGACAGGAAAAGCACTAGTGGAAGCTACCAATTTCTTGGAGGCAGATTGGTTTCTTGGTTTAGCAAGAAACATAAATTAATTTCCACATCAACTGCAGAAGTAGAATATATTGCTGCAGGAAGTTGTTGTGCACAGATTCTTTGGATGATGAATCAGTTACTGGACTATGGGTTAGAATTTTCTAAAATACCTATTTACTGTGATAATCAAAGTGTTATTGCTATGACAGGAAATCCAGTTCAACACTCAATGATAAAGCACATCAGCATTAAATACCATTTCATAAGGGAATATGTGATGGAAAGTACAGTGGAATTGCATTTTATTCCAACAGATCAACAACTAGCAGATATCTTCACAAAACCACTATGTGAAGCTCCTTTTACAAGACTGATAAATGAACTTGGAATGGTTTCAGGTTCTTTCTCAAAATCTGTTTAGTTTTTGTTCTCATACATCAGACTTTATGATTAATGTTTACAGATTTTCTTATCTCAATGTAATCTGTGCTTAAATTATTATATATTAAATATTGCTTATTATCTGATGTGATTCTATAAACTCTGAAAGTGTTTTGAATGTTCTGTGACTATTCAATCCAATGAGGATTATCTTGTTAGATGCTGACTTAGTATTCTTTAACAAACTATGAATCCCATGTTTGAATTAGTTATTTATGTGGAAATCAATAACACAAGCAAATTCTGATTTTGATCTGAGTCAAATTTACTTTGTGTATCTTATTACTAAGTCACAAACTAGATTATTGCTTCTTATCTGTCGAATTCTGATGTCAGTAAATCTTAAGGATGAACTACATGCTTGATAAGCCTCACTTATCTGAAGAAAACAAAAGAAAAGAAAAATTGAAATCAGGTACTCCTTTGAGATCTAGAGTAAATATGTGAAAGGAAAGATCCAAGTGCATTGTTGGTATAAAGTAATATGCATTAGAAAAGCAAATTAATTTTTCTTGGTGACTTTTCATATTTTCTGATTACCGGAAAAATACTCTGATAACAACATAATTTCTGATGGCAGTTGTAACTCATTTACACTGAGAAGCCACTTTCTAAAGAATTTCAAAAGATGCATAAAATGAGCACAAACAGTGAGGTGGATTCTTGCATAACTTTATTCTATAGTAGACTTCACAATTCAAGACATATTTTAAGCACATTTCTTAGTTATGCCTTATTTCTAAGATATACTGAAGTTTATCAGACTTTAATCTTTATATGATCATTTGCACATACACACACTATCACTCCATATGAATGATGAAAATTACTGTGGTGATTAAGTTGTTTCTGACAAACAGTTAAGTATTATTTGCATAAATTCTGAGGACAAGTTCTGATGAAAGTTCTAATGATTAAACTATGAAGAAACCAGTCAGTATTTGTGTGAAGAAACATAGAAACAGTCATTCTTTTTTTGAGTACAGGAGCCATGTTCTGATGATCGTTAAATTATGATAATAGTCAAGTTTTGATGCAAATCCTGATGCTTACGTGGCATTATTTATTTACTTGACTTATTTGTAGTTTTTACTGTAACAGTCATATTTATCAGAAAATAATTAAGTGAGATAAAAACAGTGATAATCATTTGGTTAATGGGTTGCATGTTTGTTTTGGTAACCACATGTGAGCAATAATTACTGCACATTTACCGTGCCCACTAATAATGTTTTGACTGTTTACATGCTGCCAGGTGTCACATGTCTGTTTTACTTCCAAAAAGAGTCGTTGATTGGGAAGAGTATAAATATTAGAGATAAAAGATTATACAAATCTTTTACCTTATCTCTTACTTTAATCTCTTATTTCTCTCTCTCTCTCTCCCTCTCTCTCTTTTTCTCTTTATTTTCTGATGGACTTTCTTACAGGCATTTTATCAAACACCTTGAAAACACACGATTTTCACTTGATTTCTCACAGAAATGGCACCTAAAGATCTAATTTATGATGGAGCCAAGTTTGTCCTCAACAACTACATGGCTATTCTCAACAAGGACGAGGCTCCTTCAGAACATCACTTCATTCAAGACTTTCTATCTCGAAGTGAAATTGGGTATGCTCTAACCCAACCACAGATTCTCTCAGGCAAGCAAATTCTGGAGTTTTGGAGGTCTGGAGTTTATGATGATGGTGGTGAAAATGGATCCCCAAGCACTATTTTTAAAACAGGGAAAGATGAGCACTTGGCCACCCTGTCTACTATTCGACAAGCTTTGCATCTGCCAGAAAACCGTACTTACAGTTCACAAGTTGGGGAGTCAGCTCTTCAAAATATGATGGCAAATCTTGGGTATGAGAAATCTTTGTCCAAGCTGGGACAAATGAAGAGGCCCTACATCAGGAGGGAGTGGAGCTTCTTTTTCGACTATATTACCAAAGCCTTTGCCAACAAATGCTCCAACATTGATGTTATCCCAATAATGAGTCAGCAAATTTGGTATGCCCTTCTTAATCAAACTTATTTTGATTATGCAACTGTAATTTTGAGTTTTATAGGTGATAGGATGAAAGAAGATAACAACACAGTTTATTTTGCTAGATTCTGTCAGCTTATATATAATTTCTGTTGTTCTGATGAACCTCAAAACTTTAGTGAGACAATTGAACCCTTTAAACTTCACAAAAGGGCTTTCACAGACTTATTATCTGCTGATAATAAGAAGAATGACTAAGACCCCTCCAAATTCCTCAATCTGTCAAATAATTCTTAGTAAATTCTGATCCTGACACATACACAACCATATATCCTGATATTGCATCTACACAGGCTACTACTTCTCGACCTCCACCAACACAGCCTTCGAATACTCAACCACAGCCTACTATCAGAACCTACTTTCAACTAGCACAATCCTCTCAACCACAATCATCAGCACCTACTATCAGAACCTCACCTCTCAAATTCAAAACCTCTAGTACTTCTCAAAAAGTGCCAGTTATAAAATCTGACAAATCTTCTAGGCCTAAAAGGACTATCTCTGTGCCTAAATCTCCACCAAGGAGAAGAAGAAGGATTATTCCGAGGGATGAATTTGATGAGGATGATCAAGTCCAGGTTCCTGCATCAGAACCTGTGACAAAAGAAGCTGAAAAGGTAATTTTTCAGAAGGAGGTTGAAGCTGAAGAGGTAACTCCTCAAAAACAGAATGAAGCTGAGGGTTCTGGGATTTTGAAAAGAAAAAGACTTTCAAGTTCTGATGCTGCTCAAGCAACACCTTCACAACCAAAGTCCAGATCAAAGAAGAAGAGAGCAGGTGTGAAAATTACACAAGCTCAATATGAGGATGCTGAAGAAGCTGAGGAAGGGGATCAGAAATCTCTTATCTCATCAGAACTTACAGTCATTGAAGCTTTGCCAGCTCCACCTCAACCTGAAGACACTGTTGAAGACACAGTGATCACACCTCTTATCTCTCCACTCAAAGAAACTGCTACAGTTGAAGATTCAGGATTAAGTCCTGAAATTGACATTCACAGGCTGAATATTCCAACTGTCTTGTTTCCGGAAGCACCACCAGCACAAGTGTCAACTCCACCTGTTTCTCCATTAAATGCTGAAATTCCTACTACTCCAATTTTGAATTTGGAACCTGAAACAGATGAAGTAGTTCCAGAATCTCCTTCACTTACACACACTCTTGTATTTTCAGAAAATGATGAGCTTTTATCAGATGCTGGAGATAGTGCTCCAGCAAGTGCTCCAGAAAGTGCTCCAGTCAGTGCTCTAATTCTTGGAAAGGAGGCACTACTTAAGTTTGTTGAAGAAGATGCTCATGTTCCATGGGAGGAAACTTTTAATGGAGTTGAGTGGACAAAGAAGTGGAATGAACCTGACTTCATTCCTAGCTCACATGTTCTGTCAGAACATATTTCAAAAAATCTGATGAGTTGCTGACAAATTCTGATTTCAAGCACCAACTTAAAGTCACTGCTCTCAGTACTAAAGCACTTCAAGGTCTACACTCCAAGACTCATGAAAAGGTTGATAAACTTCTGGAAGCATCTGATAAGCTAGACTTGATGCTCAAGCTAGACAAGAATAGGTTTATCAGACCAATTTTTGAAAATGTGGAAGCTATTGAGCAAGTATAAACCAAGTAGCAGGCCCAACTGGATGAGGTCTTGTAGAATCAAGCTTCTCAACAAACACAGCTCAATGAAATCCAATCTTCAGTAGAACTCCTTATTTCTCTACTCCTGTCAGATGATGCCAAAAAGGGGGAGAAAGTAGTTAAGTCCAAATGCTCAATTAGCAAAACACTGAAGAAAAAGGATGATTCTGAAGATGACCAGGGAAACCCTAGCAAGGGCAAAGGTCAAAGTCAAGGTCAAGGCAAGCAAAGCAACAAAGTTTCTTCACAGAAACTAATTTCTGATTCTAGCAAATCTTCTACACAGAAGAATTCAAGTTATGAAGTTGTGAATGCTAAAACTCTGATATCAAGTTCTGATAATCAAATTCTGATGATAAATTCTGATGTTCTGATTCAGTCTGGAAGTCAAGACTCTTAGAAGTTTTTACAAACTCTGAAGCTTAAGGGAAGGGAGAATACTGTCTACTATAAGGATCCCCAGATTCAGACTCTTGATGAAGAAATTGCTAAAAGATTGTTTCTCAAGGATAATCCTGGAATGGATTTAGACACTCTAAAGGAGGAAGAAGCTAGATTTGCAGCTGAGAAGACAAATCCTAAGTCTAAAGCTTCTAATGCAAAGAAACCTCCAAGGCCTAAGGAAAAAGGTATTGTGATAAAAGAAAGATCTTCCACAGAGATTCCAAGATCAAGTACTAGATCTCAAACTACTACTGATCCCAAAGACAAGGGAAAAGGAAAAGTTGGGGAGATAGTCAAGAAACAGGAAATGAAGATTCCTCAAATTCTGATGGATCCTGTGTGCAAGATGGTTCAGGTTTTTGATGATGCTTCTCCTGAAGATGCAACTGTTGAAACTCTGAAAAGAAGAAAGGTGTAGAAGAATCTTGTTAGGTCACACACACTGTAGAGGGGGTAAATACAGTGTATAGCACAATCAAATCGAATTTTAATAACTCAAGTAACAGAAAACAAACTTTATTCAAAACAATAAACTCTGTTACAGTATGGAACTGTCCTCTCTCAGTGATGAACAAATATCATGAGAGCTGCTAGGGTTACAATTAATAATCTTCTCGATAATGATAACACTTATAGTGTAAACCCTATGTATGTGTTTATATACTACACAGTTACAAGATAATCGCTAATTGATATGGAATATAATTCTGCTTCCTAAAATATATCAATCAGATATCTTTTCTTCCAAGTATTCTATTCTTCAGAGAACTCCTTCTTCATGCATATCTCTTCTTATGTTTGTCTCGATCTTCTCTTCCTGTAAATCAGCCGCCTTCCTTATCTGAACGTTTCCTTTAAGTTCTGATATTATCTTCTGATAAATATCTCCTGAACCTTAAGTACTGATGACTTAAGTTCTGACTTCAGTATAAGTGTTGATTTCAGTTAAGTACTGATTTATCCTATTTAAGTAAGATCTGAAAACTAAACATAAATCATATTAGTCATGACATTATCAAATATATCTAACAATCTCCCCCAACTTGTAAATTAACATAATATACAAGTTTAACATATATTTGATGATGTCAAAAATATTAAGTACAAATGCATGAGAATTTGACTAGATAACTACAACTTACAGTCCTTAAAGCTTAACAAACTTTAACTTCTGATAACAACTTCAGTCTGTAGTCATATCAGAATTTGAGCAGTTATAGATCTTGACTTGGCTTCACTTTCTGATCTCTCTGATGTCAGGAGTTGTTCTGAGATAGTTCTTTAACAAACATCTCTCAGCATATCTGAGTTCATCAATCATCCTCCTTTTAGCATCTTTAAGTTCTGCAGAATCTATACCAGTTTGAAAGATTGCAGCCCTGAGATCATTAATTTTATCTTTCTTTATGTCCTGATCCAGTCTGATCAAATACGCCTTGTCAGACTCAAGATTGAATTCCACAGCCTTGTAACCCAGAAAGGTAGTTATAATATTAGCAGAGTTAGACTTCATCTCAACAGTATCACCTTTGTTATCTCTGTACTTTGGAAGATATGTGCTATCAGACTTAACTGAATAAAGCCTTTTCTGTCTCTGAATTTGACTCTTCAAATAGTTTACAACACTTTCTGTTATTTTATCATTCACTTGAAGTAAGAATAATACATGTTCCAATTCTTCAAAATACTTCAGTGGAATGGCATTTTCCCTTATATGATAAACCCTACCATCTGTCATGAAGTACAACAAGATGTGTTCTTTCAAGTAGGTATGGTAAACCATCTGTACAGTATCTAGTTGATTCAATCTTTCAGGAGTAGCTCCAATACCTGGTTCACTTAAGGAAGTTGGATCATTGGTTGTGTTCTGTATTCTTCTTTCATCAGCACTACCCAATCCAGATTTATCTCTTGCTTCATTTCCAGTAACCACTCTTGCTTCAAAACCACTTACAACAGTCTTCAAAGGTTGAGTTTGTTTGGCTTTGGTGAATCCTGGTAGGAGTATCTTTGAAGGTTTAACATGAGCAATGTCAGAGGTTTCCTTTGATTTATCTTCTGATATCAAGTTAACTTGAGCTATGTCAGAGGTTACTTGGTTCTTTGAGATATCAGAACTAACCATATCTTTACTCTGAACAACTTGAGCCATGTCAGAGGTTGTCTTAGAAATTTTTCTTGAAGTCAGAGCAAGATCAGCATCTTCAACAGTAATTTCTTCATCCACAGGAGGCACATAAACCTTGATAGGTTCACCAACTTTCTCTTTGCCCTTGGACCTTGGATCTATCTGCAATTGTGATTTAGCCTTGGTTGCTTCAGGATTTGTTCTTTCCTTTATCACAATGCCTTTGGTCTTTGGAAGTTTTTTTTTACCAACAGAAGCTTTAGATTTAGATTTGACCTTTTCTGACTTAAGTCTAGCTTCTTCTTCCATCAGACTCTCAAAGTCCATTCTTGGATTCTCCTTAAGAAATAACTGTCTTGATAATTCTTCATCAAGATCCAAAAGTTCATCAAAACTTATCCTTTTACCAGTAGCAGAAGTAATTCTTTTTCCAGCATCAGAACTTATCCTGTGACTTGTAATTTCAGTTCTTCTTGATGAGAAACTTCTACCTTGACCATGACCTCCACCCACTCCAGAGTTTCCCTGGTCATCTTTTTCATCATCCTTCCCCTTCAGTGTCTGATCACTTTTGCATTTGGACTTAATTACTTTCTCCCCCTTTTTGGCATCAGCAGGTAAGAGAAGAGAGACAAGCAATTCCACTGAAGCTTGGATATCATCGAGTTGAGATTGCTGAGAAGCTTGATTTTTCAAAATATCATTAATCTGAGACTGTTGCTTCTCTTGGGTCTTCTCAATGTAAGCAACTCTGTCAAAGGTAGGTTGGAAGAATTTTTTCTTTTCAATTTTCTTAACCGTTTCTTGCTTGAACAATTCTTCCTGAATTTTATGTAACTCTGCATGAGTTGTTGAATGAAGACCTTGCAGATGTCTAGTAGTCAATGCAGTGACTCGAAGCTGCGTCTAGAAATCATCATTAATTAACATTTCATCAGCTTTGGTCAAGTGCTCAGCAAGATTCTTTTCAGATGGAACAAAGGTAACAGAGTTCCATTCCTTAGTCCACTCCTGTCCTCTAGGAGTTTCACTCCAAAGTACTGGTGCTGCTCTTGTCACAAACTTCTCAAGTAGTGCAGATTTGTGAACAGTTTGTGTAGGTGCATGTCCTGAAGGACCAGCTTCATCAGCATCTGCATTAATAGCAGCATCACCAGTAGTATCAGCACTTGAAGCATCAGAACTGACAGAATCAACATCTTATGATAAAACAACAGTATGAGAAGTAATGGAGACTTCAGCATCATCCTCTAAGGGCTGATCTGTTTGCAAGTTCTGATCAATAGTCATATCCTGATGCTCACCTATATTTTGATCATCAATATCTAGATGCAGAGAAGGTGTTGTAGATAATTCTGGAGTTTGAGTAGCATCAGTATAACGTGTTGTCGATGGATTAATTGTTGTTGGAGCTTTTAAGTAGAGAATCTCAGGCACAACCAAATTATGAATATCAACTTCAGCACTTGTGCCTAGGTCTACAGGAGATACAGTTTCATGTACAGGAGACATAGATTGTGTGTTTGCCTTATCTGTAGCAGCTTCCTGGGTTGGGGACAATGGAGAGGGAGAGGCAGTAGCTTCAGCATATTCTGGTTCTTTTGAGATCAGAGATTCCTGATCTCCTTCCTTAGCTGCTGCTTCCTCATCATTTGAAGCTGGCCATTTAGCTCTCTGTTTCTTGTATCTCTTTGAAGGTGGGAATTCCTTGGGAGGTTCAGCAAAAGTCATTCTTCTAAGCCTTTTGAGAAGCTTAGATCCCCCAATTCCAGAATCCTTCTGAGAAGGGACCTTCTCAGCTTCTTTTACAACAGGTTCTGATGCAGAAACCTGTTCCTCACTATTAGACTCATCTCGCAGAAAATCCTCCTTCTCTTCTGTGGTGTCTGAGGAACAGTCTTTGTCCTCTTGGGCTTGGAAGATGAAGGCTTCATAGTTGGTGCTGAGGATGAAGGTTGAGCTGTCTGTGAAGGTGTGAGATAAGTTTTGAGATATGTTCTGAGAGAGGGTTGAGGTATAGATGTATGTGTGGTATGTTCTGATGGTGTGGTGTTTGGGATGTGGTGGTAGGTTGTACATCAGGATAAACAGATCTATAGGTTTGAGGATCAGCATTTACTAGGATTTGTTTTACAGATTGAGGAATCTGTAATGGTCTAACCACCGTTTTCTTAAGGTCAGCATTTACCAAGTCATTAAAAGCACGTTTTGCAAGTTTAAAGGGTGGATATAAGTCAGTGGTAGGTTGGGGTTCAACAGCACAACAGAAATTATATATAAGCTGACAGAATCTAGCAAAGTAGACAATAGTCCTATCCTCTGTCATCCTATCCCCTATAAAACCTAGCACATCACTTGCAAAATCAAAATGAGTTTGGTTTATAATGGCATACCCGATGTGCTGACTCATTATTGGAATAACATCAAAGTTGGAACACTTATTCCCAAAGGCTTTAGTGATGCAGTCAAAGAAAAAGCTCCATTCCTTCCTGATATGAGCTCATTTCAACTGTCCAAGCTTAGCCAAACTCTGCTCATATCCCAAATTAGCCATGAGCTGCTGTAAAGCTGATTCCTCCGGAGTTGAGAAAATACAGCCTTCTGGTAGACGTAGAGCTTGACGAACTGTTCCAGGAGTTACCACATGTTCAGAATCACCCACTTGAAAAATAATACTGGGAGTACCATTAGCACCACCATTATCAAAATGCCCAGCCCGCCAAAACGTCAGAACTTGTTGGCTTGAAAAGACTGAAGGCTGGGTCAATGCATACCCAATTTCACTGTGTGCAAGAAGATCTTGCACAAAATGTAACTTAGACGGAGCTTCATCATGATTTAGGTTTGCAGCATAGTTGTTGGGAACGAACTTAGCTCCAAATCCTTAGGTGCCATGAGAAAAATTAAAAATTAAGATTGCCTATAAGGTGTTTGATAAAATGTCTGTATGAAAAATAATCGTCAGGAGATGAGAGAGAGTAAAAGCAAAGAAAGAGAGATAAAATGTAAAAGTAAATAAAAGATTGTATAATCTTCTCTCTCTCTTACTTATACGTGGTTAAAAAAATAACCGTTGGACACCTGTCAGACATGCAGTTATAAGGAATAGTTAATGGGCATGGGAAAATAGTAATCATTACTTATCACATGCAATTTTTCAAGGAAAAACCGTTCCACTTACCAAGTAATCCCATTAATTGTGGTAAGTCAGTTTTAATTCAAAATTTAAACTATTCCCACTTATTTAATCATTTTCACTACAAAACCAATATTCTGTAAAAAAATTCAAGTGAGAGAATGGCCAAAAATAAATCAAGTAAATAAGTACTGATATTGTAAAATCAGAACTTAATTTAAATCAATAATTAAAATGGTCATCAGAATATGGATATATCAGGATTTAACGATGCAGTAGAATTGCAAAACATCTCAGAGACAAAATCTTGTAAAAATATAAAATTCCATTAATATATTAAGAGAATACATTCATGAAATTGAAAATTACATCAGAAGATTACAAGACTGTCCTAAGCTTCTAAACCTAACATCAACAGCTTTTGTCCTTGGCTAAGAAGCCGGACAAAACTGACGATGAAGAAAAACAGGAAGAAGAAAACAAATTATTTCTTCTTCCTACTCTCTAAAAAAAGAATAGCGAGTCGTATGATTCGCTCTTGTTGGCGGATAGCTTCCAGCCTTTCTTTTTCCAATCGCTCCAGATGGCGATGGTAGTCCATGTAAAAGAACAGGAGGTGTGTGAGAACCTCCTGGGGAACCGAGTCCCAAATCTCATCAGGAATGACAGTTACGTGCCATTCCTGCTGCCAATCCTTACAGCTCAGCTCCATGTTGAAGGTCTCATAGTTCAAAAACATATTGTAGTTGACCATGTTTGTGTTGGTATGAAGGAAAAGAGAGTGAGTATGCGAGAAAATAAATGATGTGTAGGCTGGAGTGAAGTGTTGGTTTATATAGGCAATAGAATGCCAGAAGACACAAGGAAAATTAATGCGGACAAGTAGAAATAATTCTACCTCGTCTCCCTAGACTGGGAAGAAGAAAAACAGTCATTTGAAGTGTAAAACATGGTTTAATGCGCACAAGTAACAAGTAAATATTACTGTGCATTACGTGTTCCACTAACCCTAATTGTTTTGACTGTTAATATCTCACCCGTACATATTCTGATTTAAAATAAGACTGTTTCAGCTTTTAACCACAAATAAGTCAAATAGAGGATCAGAATTTAATATCAGCACTTAGACTTATATCAGAACTTAACAGTCATCAGAACATGATTTCTTAACTCGAAAAATGAATGCCATCTCTGTGATTCTTCACATAAATTTTGATTTCAGTTCTTCAGAACTTATTTATCAGAACTTCCATCAGATATTGTCCTCAGAATTTATGCAATCTGATACATAAACTATTCATCTAAAACATCATTGATCGCTACTGAAATTTTCATCATTCATATGGAGTGTAAGTGTGTGCATTAAGCAAAATATCAGACAAAGAATAAGGTCTGGTTCACTTCAGTACATCTTAGAAATAAGGCATAACTAAGAACTGTACTAAAAATCTGTCATTATTCTGAAGTTTACTTTTGAATGAGTTCATGCATGAGTCCACCTCCACTGTTTTGTGCTTATTTTATGCATCTTTTGAAATTCCATTTTACAGTGGCTTCTCAGTGTAAGTGAGTTACGACTGCTTATCAGAATTTATGCTATTATCAGAGTATTTCTCCAGTAATCATAGAGTGTGAAAACTCACCAAGAAAAATAATTATTTGCTTTTCTGATGCATATTACTTAATACCAGCAATGCACTTGGGTCGTCCCTTCCACATTTTTACTCTAGATCTCAAAGGAGTACCTGATTTTTTATTCTCTTTTCTTTTACTTTTTCTTTTGATGAGTGAGGTTTATCAACACTTAGTACATCCATCAGATTTACTAACATCAGAACTTAACAGATGAGAAGCATTATTCTAGTTTTTGACTTAGTAAAAAGATAGAAGTAAACGTGACTAAGCTCAATATCAGAATTTGCTTGTGTCAATAGATTTCCATATAAATGATTACTTCTAACATGGGATCTCTAGTATGGTAAAGACTACTAGGTTAGTATCTAGCACAGTTATCCTCATAGGATTGAATAGTCACATAAACAGTCATATCACTATCAGAGTTTAGAAATTCACATCAGACAACAATCAGTACTTAAGCAATTTTTAATTAAGCATATAATACATAAAGAGAGTAATTTCTGTAAATACTGATCATAAAGTCTGATGCATCAGAACAAAAACTAGGCAGATTTAGAGAAAGAACCTGAAACCATTCCAAGTTCATTTACCAATCTTGTAAAAGTAGCTTCATAGAGTGGTTTTGTGAAGATATCTGCTAGTTGTTGATCTGTTGGAACAAAATGCAATTCCACTGTACCTTCATCCACATGTTCCCTTATGAAGTGGTACCTAATGCTGATGTGCTTTGTCATTGAGTGTTGAACTGGATTACCTGTCATAGCAATAGCACTTTGATTATCACAGTATATAGGGATTTTAAAATATGTTAACCCATAATCCAGTAACTGATTTTTCCTCCAAAGAATCTGTGCACAACAGCTTCCTGCAGCAATGTATTCTGCTTCTGCAGTTGATGTGGAAATTGACTTTTGTTTCTTGCTAAACCAAGAAACTAATCTGCCTCCAAGAAATTGGCAGCTTCCACTTGTGCTTTTCCTATCAATTTTGCAACCTGCAAAATCTACATCTGAGTAACCTATTAGTTTAAAATCTGATTCTCTGGGATACCACAATCCCAGATCAGCTGTTCCCTTAAGATACTTGAAAATTCTTTTCACAGCTGTTAGGTGAGGTTCTCTTGGATCTGCTTGAAATCTTGCACAAAGACAGGTAGCATACATGATATCAGGTCTACTAGCAGTTAGATAAAGTAGAGAGCCAATCATACCTCTGTAATCAGTAATATCTACTGATTTACCAGTATCCTTATCTAGTTTTGTTGCAGTGGCCATGGGAGTGGATGCACTTGAACAATCTTGCATTCCAAATTTCTTCAGCAAATTTCTGGTGTACTTGGTTTGACAAATAAAAGTGCCTTCTTCATTCTGCTTGACTTGAAGGCCCAGAAAATAGCTAAGTTCCCCCATCATACTCATTTGATATCTTGACTGCATCAGTTTGGCAAACTTCTTGCAAAGTCTGTCATTTGTAGAACCAAAGACGATACCATCAACATATATCCGAACCAGAAGTAAGTCCTTTCCATGGTTGAGGTAGAATAGTGTTTTGTCTATAGTTCCTCTGTTAAATCCACTTTCCAGAAGAAACTGAGCTAAAGTCTCATACCATGCTCTTGGAGCTTGCTTGAGGCCATAAAGTGCTTTATCAAGCCTGTAGACATGATTAGGATATTTGGGATCTACAAAGCCTGGAGGTTGTTCAACATATACTTCCTCCTCCAATTCTCCATTGAGAAAAGCACTTTTCACATCCATTTGAAAGACAGTAAACTTTTTGTGAGCAGCATAAGCCAAAAATATCCTTATGACTTCCAATCTAGCAACTGGTGCAAATGTTTCATCATAGTCAATTCACTCCTGTTGAGAATATCCTTTTGCAACCAACCTTGCCTTATTTCTTGTAATTATGCCATCACTATCAATTTTGTTTCTGAATACCCACTTTGTACCAACAACAGATCTGTTCTTTGGTCTTGGCACTAGGGTCCAGACTTTGTTTCTTTCAAATTCATTTAACTCTTCCTGCATTGCTTGCACCCAATCAGCATCTTGAAGAGCTTCTTCCACTTTCTTTGGTTCAGTCTGAGAAAGAAAAGAATTATAAAGACATTCACTTGAAGTAGCTATTCTAGTTCTGACACCTGCATCAGGATTTCCAATTATTAAGTCAGGTGTATGTGATTTAGTCCACTTCCTTGCAGATGGAAGGTTTTCTCTAGAACTGAATTCTCCCCCATGATCCGTGCTATCTTCATCAATATTTTCTGATGCTCCCCCTGAAACTATGCTCTCTGAGTTGGATTCTTCAGAATTTAAGTGTTCAGAATTATCAGAACTTGGCTTATCAGAACTTGACGAATCAGAACTTGAAGAGCCAGATGTATGTTCCGATGTTTCTTGAGATGTGGTTGTATCTTCAGTATGCTCCCCCTACTTAGGTGCATCATCCTTTGGCGTAGTCACCACAGTTTCAATAACATCAGAGTTTAATCCATCAGAGTTTGCAGTATCAGGATTTAGACTGTCAGGATCAGAATTTAAGTCTTCATTTTCAAATCTCAGCTGTTCATGATCATTGAAATCTTCAAGTCCAGTAATCTTCTTATCATCAAAAGAGACATTGATAGATTCCATGACCACTCTTGTTCTCAAGTTATAGACTCTGAAGGCTTTTGTGGAAAGTGGATATCCAACAAAGATTCCTTCATCAGCTTTTAGATCAAATTTGGATAGCTGTTCAGGATGAGTCTTAAGAACAAAACACTTGCATCCAAATACATGAAATTACTTCAGATTTGGCTTCTATTTCTTCACCATCTCATATGGTGTTTTTCCATGCTTGTTAATTAGTGTTGCATTCTGAGTAAAATAAGCAGTCTGCACAGCTTCAGCCCAGAAATAGGTTGGAAGCTTTGCTTTATCAAGCATTGTACGTGCAACTTCAATGAGAGTTCTATTCTTTCTTTCAACAACTCCATTTTGCTGTGGAGTTCCAGGAGCAGAAAATTCCTGCTTGATTTCATGGTTTTTTGCAGAACTCTTCCATTATCAAATTCTTGAACTCAGTACCATTATACTTCTTATTACCTTCACAGAATCTTTGACCAATTTATCCAGTTGCCTGACATGATCAATCAAGATAGATGCAGTTTTATTTTTTGTGTGCAAGAAATACACCCATGTGTATATGGTGAACTCATCCACTATGACCATAGCATATTTCTTCTTTGCAATAGACATGACATTTACTGGACCAAATAGATCAACATGCAGTAGGTGATAAGGCTCAAGAATTGATGATTCAGTCTTGCTCTTGAATGAAGATTTCCTTTGTATAGCCTTCTGACAAGAATCACAAAGACCATCGGGAGCAAATACTGACTTGGCAGTCCTCTCACAAGATCTTTCTTGACTAGTTCATTTATATTGTTGAAATTTAAATGAGAGAGTTTCTTATGCCAATTCCAGATTTCTTCAATTGATGCTCTACTCATCAGACAGATTGCAGAACCATCGGTACTTATTGAAAGCTTGGCTTCATAAATGTTACCACGCCTGTATCCTTGCAGAACAACTTTGCCTGTAGATTTACTTACAACTTCACAGTGTTCTTCAAAGAAATCCACATGATAACCTTTGTCACAGATTTGACTGACACTCAGCAGATTGTGTTTAAGTCCTGAGACCAGAGCTACTTCTTTAATGATGACATTCCCAAGATTGATATTGCCATATCCCAATGTTTTTCCAATGTTGCCATCTCCATAAGAAACACTTGGGCCAACCTTCTCCATAAAGTCTGATAGCAGGGCTTTATTTCCAGTCATATGTCCTGAACATCCACTGTCCAGTACTAGGATGTTTTTCCTGTTGCCCTGCAATCACAAAGACCACTAATGATTAGTTTTAAGGACCCAGACTTGCTTGGATCCTTTGGCCTTACTAAGTTTGTTAACATTTGCAGCGGATTTAGCATCAGAGTTTATGTTAACATTTTTCTTATCAGAATTTACACTATCAGACTTTGAATCAGAACTTACACTAGAAGGAACAATGCTAACTTTCTTTAAAGAAGGTTTTATTTGATAATAATCATAGTACAGACTATGATATTCCTTACAAGTATAAATGGAATGCCATAAACTACCACAATGAAAACAAGGATTTTGTGGCTTATATCTAACAGACTGACTCTTAACTCCTGACTTTGAAAGTAAGGAGTTTATGTTCTTATTTTTCCTGCAAAAAGAAGCCAGATGGTTAGAATTTCCACAGTTATGACATGTTTTTCTAGGAGCATCAGGAACAGGCTTATAATCATTGCTTTTATTCACACCTTCATTTCCATTCCTATTTTTGCTAGGTGATTTTACCTTGTTTGCATTCTTAACATCTTTCAGCTTATGCTTAAGCTGCTTCTTTGTCATTAAGCCTACGTTTACTTCAGTTGTCTTTTCCTGTTATAGTTTGTCAAAAGTTAATTCCTCTTTAACTTCTGATCTCTCAATATCAGATTTTACAGCTACAAACTTAACAGGTTTTAACTTTGGCTTTTGTTTAACAACTATAGGCTTAATATCTACAGTTCCTTTATCATTCTTATCATCTCCATAACCTAAGCCCTCTTTCCAGTTTCCATTACTTAACAAATTCTGAATTGTTCTGCCAGAGTTAGTCCAAGTCCTTATAATCTCTCTTTCCTTTTCTAACTCAGCTTTTAGAGATTCATTCATTTTAAGTACTTCATCCCTAACATAGAAAGCATCATCTCTATCTTTCTGAGTTTGATGGAACATGACTAACTCTTTTTCTAAATAGTCATTCCTCTTTTTACAAGCAAGATTTTCAGAAGTTAATCTTTCACATGTTAAAGTTTGATCTCTATAGCTAATGAACATGGTTTTAAGATATCTTCTCAACTCATTAATATCATCAGTATGAAAGGCATAAGTAGTTTGAGGTACCTTTAACTCAGCAGCTTCAGAACTGCTTTTAGCACTTGCCATATCAGCATTTGCCATCAAGGCATAATTCTCCTCACTTTCGGACTCTGAGGTGTCTGTCCAGCTTTTGTTCTTTGTGACAAGAGCCTTGCCTTTGTCACTCTTCACTTTTTTACAATCAGGAGATATGTGGCCTTTCTCACCACAGTTGTAGCATTTGACATTTGTATAATCTCCTCTGTCAGACTTTCCTCCTTTGCCCTCAGATTTTCTGAAATTCTTCTTATCAGAACTTGCACCTTTCCTGGAAAACTTCTTTCCCTTCCTGAACTTCCTGTATGCAATCTTTGTGATTTCTTTTACCATAAGGGCACACAGCTTCATCATCTCTTCATCAGCATCTGTCTCAGGCAAGCTTTCAGATTCTGAGTCATCATCACTATCAGAACTTGATGACTCAGTATCAGACTTTGTGAAGAGAGCTTTACCCTTGCCTTTCCTTGAGGTAGCTGCCTTAGGGGATTCTTCTTCAGCCTTAAGAGTAACTGTCCTTGACTTTCCACCGTTCCTCTTGCTTCTTTGTTCCATCTCAAGTTCATAAGTCTTGAGCATCCCATAAATTTCATCAAGAGTTGTTTCATCAAGATTATAGTTGTCTCTTATTGTTGTTGCCTTCAAATCCCAGCTTTCAGGAAGAGCCAACAGGAATTTAAGGTTTGAATCTTCAAGATCATACTCCTTATCAACCAGTGACAAATCATTCAAGAGTTTGACAAATCTATCATAGAAATCAGTCAATGACTCATTAGCCTTTGAGTCAAAGTGTTCATACTCTTGAGTGAGTATTGTCTTCCTGTTCTTCTTAATCGTATCAGTTCCCTGACATCTTATTTCCAAGGCATCCCATATCTCCTTTGCAGTCTTGCGGTTTATTACCCTGTTTGAAATTACATTATCAATGGCACTATGTAGTAAGTGTCGTACCTTAGCATCCTTAGCAATTGATGCGATATCTTCAGCAGTGTAGTCACTCTTCTCCTTTGGTACTGACTTTGCTGCTTCACCTGCAACTGCAATAGCAAGCTCGGTTGGTTTGTAAGGCCCTTCCTTGATTCTATCAAGATATTCTGGATCTGTAGCTTCCAGAAACATGGTCATCCTCACCTTCCATATGGGATATTCAGATGGTCTCAATATGGGAACTCTAATAGTCTCATATCGGCTTTGAATTTGTGTCTTTGGAGGTTCTTCAGTTTTGGTGGGCTTAGTTGGAGTTTCTACTTCAGACATGATTGTTTTTGGATCTTAAAACTGTTTGTGTGTTAACTGATAGGCTCTGATACCACTTGTTAAGTCACACACACTGTAGAAGGGGGTGAATACAGTGTATAACACAATCAAATCGAACTTTAATAACTCAAGTAACAGAAAACAAACTTTATTCAAACAATAAACTCTATTACAGTATGGAACTATCCTCTCTCAGTGATGAACAAATATCACGAGAGCTGCTAGGGTTACAATTAATAATCTTCTCGATAATGATAACACTTATAGTGTTAACCCTATGTCTGTGTTTATATACTACACAGTTACAAGATAATCGCTAATTGATATGGAATATAATTCTGCTTCCTAAAATATATCAATCAGATATCTTTTCTTCCAAGTATTCTATTCTTCATAGAACTCCATCTTCATGCATATCTCTTCTTATGTTTGTCTCGATCTTCTCTTCCTGTAAATCAGCTGCCTTCCTTATCTGAACGTTTCCTTTAAGTCCTGATATTATCTTCTGATAAATATCTCCTGAATTTTAAGTACTGATGACTTAAGTTCTGACTTCAGTATAAGTGCTGATTTCAGTTAAGTACTGATTTGTCCTGTTTAAGTAAGATCTGAAAACTAAACATAAATCATATTAGTCGTGACATTATCAAATATATCTAACAAATCTAAGACAACCTCTGACATAGCTCAAGTTGTTCAGAGTGAAGAAAGTTCAAAACAGCAAGCTATAGAAGAATCTGCAAATCCTGAACAAGTCATCAAGACATCAACCTCTGACATAGGTCAAGTTGATTTGGGCAAGATGATAGTTATTGATAAGAAGAAACTCCTATGGAAATATGTTAAACCATCAGATCTTAAGAAAAGTCAACTGCTATCTGATTTCTTGACTGTTGAATTAAATGCAAGAGAAGCAAGAGACAGGTCAGGGTTAGGATCAAGCGAAGCCAAGCTGAAAACCGGAGTTGAAGTAACTATCAAAGATCCATTTTAATTAACTAACAAACCACTTGAGGAAGTTACACAAAAACACATTGACAAGGTTATATCTGTTCAAGTGGTACTGAATGCTCATAATAAGAGTAATGTCAAGGAAAAGCTGATTCTATTTCTTAAAGATGGAAGAACATACAGAATGTCAGAATCAGATGTGTTGAACAAATCTCTTAAAGAACTTCAATTCTTACATTATCTTTTGGAGGTAAAGTCTGAGGTTACCAGAAGATGGTCAAATTTCATGATGAAGACCATAAGGGATAAAACCAGAATCTCTGGATCAAGGGTTGCAGAATTTATTCCAAAAATAGTTGAAGATGATGGAAATGAAATTCCAATGAAGAAGAATTCTGCTAAGATGGAAGTTATTCTGAAAGAAAAATGTCTATGCTACAATGAAGACTCCTCTCATCCAAGGGTAATCAGACTTGGTGATGGATTGGAAAGAAATCATATTTCAGTACTTAGGACTACCATTTACCAGATTGGAAGTCAAGATGAAGAACTGAAGAAAGTCAAGGCTACATTAGCTCAAGTCCTGAGAAATGCAGAAGAGTAGCTGATATCAAACTTTGTCAAGAATCATTTTGGATTCAGGTTGATTCAGTAAAATTGGTAAAAGGTGACTGTAAGTTGTAGTTAGTTATCTAAATAAACTCTCATTGAATTTGTACTTAAATGTTTTTGACATCATCAAATCTATTAACATGTATATTTTTCATAATTTACAAGTTGGGGGAGATTGTTAGGTATATTTGTGATGTCATGTCTAATCTGATTTGTTTAGTTTCAGAACTTAATATCAGAACTTATTAGGACTTACTGGAAATCAGGATTTACTGAAGACAGGAAGATATCATAACTTAAGGTATCAGAACTTGTGATATCAGAACTTAAGGAAGGATATGCTTTAGAAGTAAAGTGTGGCTGATTTCTAGGAGAGGATCTGGACTAAAAGAAAGGAAGATATGCTTTAGGAGTTGGATGACTAGAATATTTGTAGAAGATAATATCTGATTGTTATATTTTAGGAAGATATATATTTCATATCAATTAGAAGATATCTTGTAACTGTGTACTATATAAACATCACATAGGGTTTATACTATATGTGCTATTATTCACGAGAAAGATTATTCATGTAACCCTAGCAGCTCTTAGTGATATTGTTCATCACTGAGAGAGTAGTTTAGCCTACTGTAATAGCATTTTTTACGATAGAATAAACTACTACTTTGTGTTCTAAATTGATTTGATTGTATAGACACTATATTCAACCCCCTTCTATAGTGTTGTGTGACCTAACATAGATGATGCATTGTAATTCTGCATAAGTGAAAGAGTATCAAGTGCTAAGGAAACACTATCAACGGATAATCTGCAAAGTCCTTAACGGATGACTCAAGGCACTTTCAACGGATGATTCACAACAGACTCAACGGATAATATTGAAGTCTCAAAGAACAATCAGATCTGAATAGCATTTGAAAGCGACTTGACAGTTAAACGGGTTGATTGTACACAAATGGAATGTGGCAGCCTGTAATCAGGATTATGAAGATCAAGAAGCATTTCCATTTTCATGTAAAACAGGGACATACATTCAAAGATGTTATATCTATCTGGATTGCAAGGGACAGAGAAATGGAGAAACATGTTATTAGACCTAGATAATAGATATATGTTTTGTCTTATCACTCATGTAACTTGGTAATATATAAACCAAGAGTAGCAAGAATTAAAGAAATCGATCCATTGACACACTCAATACAAGCAAGAACAAGAGAGTATTTGTAAGTTGTATCTTTAGCACTCTCCAATTTAGTTTGTAAGAACTCTTTTAAGCAGCCGTGTGCTTTTGCATCACAAAGATCTTTCACATTTATATATATCTCTGGTGAAAATTAATCCACCAGAAAGTTTTTAAACATTCATGTTTATTTACTTTGTGTTTGAATACTTCAATATTTCTTATCCACAACTAGCTTATTCAAACACTGTTATATATATATTCTTAAAAAGTTTTCAAATTTCAAAATGAAATTAAAATTCCATTCAATCCCCCTTCTGTAATTCTGTTGTTAGATTGTTCAGGAAAAACAATTTCTTTCATTCTTTTATATTGTAGAAATATTAGTTTACTATGTCATTGAAGATATTGACTCATTTAACTATGGGGATGTATTCTCAGTGGTTGCATTATAAATAAAAAACATAAAAAAAATTATATAGATTGCATTGTATCATATAGTTACATATATGTTAGTTACATTGCATTGTATTTCATCATAGCATGATCTCAAATTAGTAGTAGTCATAGTTGGTGACTTGTGATGATATTATGTGTACCTTGTTTTTGACTAAGTCTTGATATGATCACATGTCAAAGATATTACATGCGTAGTTTCATTTGTGCAGAGCTTATTTCTTAACACACACTTATTGTGCTCTTAAATTGAGAATGGGATATGCTTGTTTCTTGAGGGGTAGTTGTTTGTTGATGTTTAGAATTTTGGTTATTCTCTTTTGAGTTTAGTACGTAAATACTTAAGTTTGGAGAAGTTATGGGATGCATATATCTTCATAAAAAATGAAAAAATAGAGAAAAAAAAGAATATATATATATGTATGAATAATTACAATAAATGACATGCTAAAACTTGCGGGAGTAAACAAAGTCTCGATCCTGGGCTAACTTGCCACCAATCTGGACAGGAATAGTCCTAGCAGGCATAACAGGCTCTTGCTCAGGGGATGGAATCTCTGGAACGGGTCTCAGGGGAGAAACATGCATGAGGACCTCATATAACGACTTGTACATTTTTGTAATATTTAAAGGTGTGATTACTAAATAATTAAATAAATAAATTATGTATATGGGTTCTATCAGTTGGATATTATTTTTGTTAATATTTTATTAATTATGTGCGATTATTGGTGTTCGTGGAGTATTTGTGTAATTAGCGGTGACGTTATGTTATTTGTTTCATGGTTAGAGGTGATTTTATTCAAAATATATTTCCATAAATATTTGGATTGACTCTAAAATTGTTCTTATCACTTTACAATGTTAATTATTATTTTTAGGAATTTATGAAATTTAGAAATAAATTTTTTATTAATTATTAATCTTTAAATGATTTTCTGATTGCATTATATTGTAAATTCAATATTAAATTCAGAAGTGTTTCGAAAATTATGAAATTTGTACTTTATTAAGTTTGGAATATTTCGGAAATTTTAAATTTATTTTGGAGATTTTTAGGATTTATTTAATCCGCGCGTTATTTCGTTTATTTGTAAAATAAGGATCCAGTGCATGTTTTAAAAATCTATAAAAATTTTGTTTAGTTAATTATTAATTATTGTGTTAATCTTAAAATTATTTTTGGTAAAATGTTAGAATTATTTTACTCGAAATTTGCCCGTTTAAATATATGTGTTTCGTGTTTTGCGGGTATTTCAGAGTTCGTGTTGTGAATAAAAAAAAGAAAAGAAAACAATATACAAAATACAAACCCTCCCATCCCCTGTAACCCTCCCCCGTCCCTCATCTCTCTCATTTTTCTTTCTCACCGCCTTTCTCCTCTCCTCTCACAATCGATCTCTTCCTCCAGTCTCATCTTCATTCGATCAATTTCTTTTCTCTCCTCTTTGTATTCCGTTCGTTTCGTTCTTCTCGGCCTGGTAAGCCGCTGTTGCTTCAATTTCTTTCCCGGCGACTCGTCGCCCCTACTTCCCTTCCTTTTCCGATTGCTTATTCGATTTTTCCTGTGTGCTTCGTGCGTGTATAGTTGTGTGTGTAGCTGTGTGTGCGTGCGTGTAACGGTGTGTATGTGCGTGCTTGTGATTGTGTGTGTGTCGGGTTCTTTGTTTTCCGGTGACAGTCACCGCCGCCTGTGCGTGCAACGCGTGTGGTGGCGTGAGGCTTTCCGGTGGTTGCCTGTAGTTGTGTGCGCGTGAATTGTGTTTGTGTTCTTGATTTCAGCTGTTCTGTTTGGTCCAGTGGTGATTCGATATTAATTATTAATTAATTTATTTTATCTGCTGCAGGAATTATTTGATTAAGGTTTTATGATATAAATAAATTCGTGCGGGATTATCATAATTAATCGATGAAATTCGTGTTGGATGTCTGTTATAAACGGAACCCGCGAATTTTATCGCCGTCGGCGATGAGCTTCGGCGAGCCGACGGTGGACCGTGATGACGTTGTTCTGAGTCCTACAATTTAATATACAAAATACGATTTAATGTGCGAATTGCAAATAAAGTACGATTAAAACATAAAAACACGACTAATAATTAATAATTGTATTTGATTGGTAACTGAGAATTTTTGGACTGATATTGATGACTGAAATCGGTGGTTGGGATTTAGTTGTGGTTGATTGTGATTGTGATTGTTTTGATGTCGGGATGTTCGACGGGTTAGCTGATAATCAAAGGAGGTGTTGCCCGATTTCCGGGAAATTTAATTACGGAAATACGAGGACGTACCCAATGGCTATCAGAACGTCGATCGATTATATGTAACTATTTTGTACAAAACCTGATTATGCGTTGTGATGGAATACTTTGCGAAACTGATAACCCTAATTTCATAAAAGGACAAATATACCTATATTACGAAAATGAACACTGAACCGGCTTTTGAAGACGTGAACCCTAATTGATACGTGTATTATTATATTGAGAATGTTACGAATCGGGTTTGTTAACATATGGGTAGATTGTTAGCGAGGATAGTCAAGCATATTCGGACGTCTAATTTAGGGTATTTTGGTTCCTGTAGGTTCCAGTTGAAATCCTTAGCATCCCGGTCAGTGCAAAGCCAGTCAAAAATTAGTGTTAAAGCGTATTAAGGCAAGTACCCCTGAACAAATCTTTTACAGTTCAGTACTATATGCATAATTGTTGATTTACACTTACGTAATGGAACAGAACGATTTAAGTTACGTATCCCCTAGGTTTCAAATTGCTTTACTAACTTGTGTTTTGGGGGAAAAGTAACTTCTGAAAATACCTATCTCTAAGTTTTGAATAAAACGAAAATGTTTTGGGAAAATGTGCTGTGTTATAATTGTTTTGACGAGAGATAGGTAAGTAATTTGGAAAAACTGGATAAAAATGATCAGATAATTGGATGAGTGTGCGCAGAAGGCCCGTAACAGCCTGGAAGTTAGTGTAAGAGGTGAGGTGGTTGCGCACCCTGTTATAACCACCCGCCCAGCGTGACAGAGACCTAGCTAGTCTCTGAGTTTCGGAACAAGTTTCATAGGATAGCCTGATCAGCTGTCCCACCAGGGATCATCCAATGCTTTTATATCTGAGCAAGCGATTTTGAGGTTCCCGGAGATGAGAAAATTTTATAGGTCCTGTGATGGGACAAGTTTTATGGTTCCCGTGACGGAACATTTAGTTTTATAGGTCCTGCGATGGGACGAATGATTTGAAAATGGAAGTAGCATGCTAAAATTTAACATTATTATTTACACATTACTATTAATAAATGTTTAGAGAGCATGCTAGCTATTAAAGATCCATTTTTTAACAGTTTATCAGTTTTTATCTATTTATACTTGTTTTACTTGTTTTCTACTAACAAGTTGTAATTTCTGTTCCTACAATTGTTTATTATAAACTGTTTTAGTTAGCAATCATAAAGTGGTAATGCTGAGCGGTTGATCGCTCACTCTTGCAAATGTGTTTGTATATTTTCGCATTGCAGATGCTTAGGGGATGTTGTTGTTTTGCTAAGGGCCAGTTTCCAACTCCTCCTGTGTCGAGCTCCTCTGAATAGGTTGTGTCTGGGAAGTGTGGTCTGTGAGTTGCTGTAAAATAATAGTTACAGGTGGCAGGTTGTTTTTAATAAGACGGTTTGTAATAAGTGTGTAACCTAAGTTATACTTGAACCTGGAAAAGATCTTGTGGAAGAGTTGTTTATGTTGAAATAAAGTAAGTAGTTGTCTTATAATTATAGTTTCATTTTTGTTAGTGACGTCAACTCCTAACCCTGGGTTGAGGCCGTCACAGGTTGGTATCAGAGCTACAGGGTTGAATCCCTGATTTAGGTTAGGAGTAGAGTTGGAAAGGGGTAATATTGGTATATAGGGAGTGAATCAGCAACTCACATCTGGAGGAGCAAGTTTAAGAGTCTAGTCGAGGGTTCGAAGGTGTAACCCTGACATATTTTGAGGATTCTGGAACTGCCCTGATCTTTAGTGTGTTTTCCTGCTATAGGTGCCATTGGTAATGGTGAATAGGGATTCCTAGATAGTTTTCCTCGAGAATAAGTCCAACCACGTGAATTTAGTTAGTAGGTTGCGATATTAACTAGTGGTAGTTATAAGTATTGGTGTATGCGGCTAGTGGCATGCTGTTATTATTGTTGTTATTTTATTGTTGCAATTGGTTGCTGATTTTGTTAAATCTAGCCACTCATTACAATCGGACCCCAACTAATTGAGGGTGGGAATATTTTATTGCAGCAGCATTCTCTTGGCATATGAAAATGTGGCTACCCGGGGGAAATTCTTTTTAACTAAAACCATTTGTTATGTTTCAGGAGAATGCCGCCCAAGAAGAATATCCCATCCAATTCCTCTAGCAGAGCTTCTGAAGGGGGCCCGGTTATGGGTGAGTTGCTAGATTTGCTGCGCCAACAGTCTAATCAAATGGCTCAGCAGCAAGAACAATTTCAGCAGCAGCAGCAATTTCTACAACAACAGCAACAACAGCAGCAGTTCATACAGCAGCAGCAACAACAAATTCAACAACAACAGCTGCAGCTTCAGCAACAACCTCAGCAAAGAGAAGTGAACCAAACTGTGAGTTTTAAATCTTTTCAGTCGGTAAAGCCCCCAGAATTTAAGGGCGAGGTGGACCCAGTTGTTGCTAGGATTTGGCTAAAGGAAATAGAGAAAGCTTTCACCCTTACGCAAGTAAGTGATAATCTTATATCAGACTATGCGAGCTATTTTCTCAAGGGTGAAGCGAATTATTGGTGGGAATCCACCCGTGCTGTGGAAGGAGAAGGCCCTGTCTCTTGGGCCAGGTTTACAGAGTTATTCTTGGAAAAATATTTTCCGGACTGTTTTCAGAACCAATTAGAAGTTGAGTTTTTGGAATTGAAGCAGGATGAAAAGAGTTAGCCGAGTATGAGGCCAAGTTTACGGAATTGGCCCGAATGGTGCCTGTGTATGTGAATACTGAAGCTCAGAAAGCGAAGAGGTTCCAGCAAGGACTGAAGCCAGAAATTCGCAGTGGGTTGAAGCCTTGCAGCTCAAGACATATCCCTCCGTAGTTCTGGCCGCGTTGGTAATTGAAAGTGACCAGAAGTTGGCAGCCAAGGAAAAGGGCGATAGGAAACGGAAATCTGAAAGCATCACTGGTGAAACGAATCCAGGGGGATCTAGTCAGAGGTTTCAAAAGAGGTTTGGCCAAAACAGAAATAAAAGATTTAGAAGACAGAATTTTCCTCAGGCTAGGCCTGCTGCCACCTCAGTTGCCTCCACTCCAGCTCAGTCATCAAATTCCTAAGGGATTGTAAGGTATATGGGAAGAGACATAGTGGCCCGTGCAAAAAGGATGTTCAGTGCTTCAAATGTCATCAAAAGGGTCATTACGCATCTGAATGCAATATAGAGAAACCCGCAATTACTTGCTACAACTGCGGGAAGGTGGGACACGTTGCTTGGTATTGTAAGACAGCTACTCAAGGTACTGCATCTCAAGGACCGGCATCCAGCACAGCTAAAGCCAGAACTTTCAAAATGACAAAAAGGTCCAATGCTCAGGACTCAGACGTAGTGGAAGGTACGCTCTCTCTCAACTCCGTACCTGTTAAAGTTTTATTTAATTCAGGAGCATCTAAGTCTTTTATATCAAGGAATTGTGTGATTAAGATGGACTTAATGTTAGAAGATTTGGCTGAACCTTTGACTATAGAAGTAGCCAATCAGGATAGAGTTTCAGTGAGTCAGTTTTGCCCTAAGTGTCAATTGGAAATCCACGGATACTCTTTTTCGGCTGATCTAATACCCTTCGAGCTAGGAGAGTTCGACGTGATTTTAGGAATGGATTGGTTGTCCCAGTATAAGGCTAACATTGATTGTAAGAAGAAGAAAAATTTGATGGTTACTGAGGATAATATTAAGGTGACTTATCAAGGACAAAGGCAAGAAAAGAAATTTCTCTCGATACTCCAGACGAAGAAATTGTTAAGACAAGGATGTGAAGCTTACTTAGCACATGTGGTAGACGTGGAGAAAGAAGTACTTGATTTAGACAAGATTCCAATAGTAAGGGAATTCCCAGACATTTTTCCAGATGAATTGCCCAGATTGCCACCAGATCGTGAAATTGAGTTTTCCATAGACTTAGTTCCCGGAGCAGAACCAGTTTCAAAGGCTTCTTATCGCATGGCTCCAGTGGAAATGAAAGAACTAGCTAAGCAACTCCAGGAATTATTGGACAAAGGCGTGATTAGGCCAAGTGTATCCCCGTGGGGTGCTTCAGTGTTATTCGTAAAGAAGAAGGATGGAAGTATGAGATTGTGTATTGATTATCGGGAATTAAACAAGTTAACCATTAAAAACAAGTATCCCCTGCCAAGGATAGATGACCTGTTTGACCAACTTAAGGGAGCGTGTTGTTTCTCGAAGATTGACTTGAGATCAGGCTACCATCAGTTAAAGATTAAGACTGAAGACATACCAAAGACTACATTCAGGACTCGATACGGACATTATGAGTTCTTAGTAATGTCGTTTGGATTGACCAATGCACCAGCTGCCTTCATGGATTTAATGAATCGGGTGTATATAGAATACTTGGATAAGTTTGTGATTGTATTTATTGATGACATCCTCATTTATTCGAAGACTAGAGAAGATCATGCTAATCATTTGAAGATTTCCCTGCAAAGGCTAAGAGAGAAGCAGTTGTATGCAAAGTTGTCGAAGTGCGAATTTTGGTTGGAGGAAGTTCAATTCTTAGGTCACGTAGTAGGTAAAGATGGCATTAAAGTGGATCCCGTAAAGATTGAGGCTATATCCAAGTGGGAACAACCAAAGACTCCGACGGAAGTCAGAAGTTTCCTTGGATTAGCAGGTTATTATCGAAGATTTGTAAAGGATTTTGCCAAGATTGCGACTCCATTGACCAAGTTGACCAGGAAAAATGAGAAATTTAATTGGACAGAGAAGTGCGAGGAAAGCTTCCAAGAATTGAAAAAGAAGTTAGTAACAGCTCCAGTATTAGCATTGCCAGATGAGATAGGAAACTTCATGATCTATAGTGACGCTTCCTTGAAAGGTTTGGGTTGTGTATTAATGCAACATGATAAAGTCATTGCCTACGCTTCCCGACAGTTAAAGCCTCATGAGCAAAAGTATCCAGTGCATGATTTGGAATTAGCAGCAATCGTGTTCACGTTGAAGCTGTGGAGACATTACTTATACGGAAAAAATGCGAAATTTATACAGATAACAAAAGTTTAAAGTATATATTCACTTAGAAGGATCTAAACATGCGACAATGGAGATGGCTAGAACTGATTAAGGATTACGATTGTTCTATTAATTATCACCCAGGCAAGGCCAACATAGTGGCAGATGCCCTCAGCAGGAAGGAAAGGTTGAATGCAATCAAAATTTCTGAGGAACTCGCCAGAGAATTGGAGAAGCTGGAAATTGAGGTTCGAGTAACAGACGAAAATCAAGGAAAATTGTATGAGATCACTTTTCGGCCAGAATTGATGGACAAGATCCAGAAGTGTGAGGAAGAAATGATGGATCGAGAGTTAGATAGTTTAACTGGAGAAGAACTCTGCACACAAAAGGATAGCAAGGGTATGTATAAGTTTTCCTCGAGGATATGGATTCCTAATGTAACTGAACTAAGGAATGAGATATTGCGAGAAGCTCATAATTTTAAGTTTTCCATTCACCCGGGAAGCACTAAAATGTATCAAGATTTGAAGATGCACTTTTGGTGGCCAGGAATGAAAAAGGAAATTACAAGTTGGGTTAACAAATGCCATGTATGCCAGATAGTGAAGGCGGAACATCAAAGACCAAGTGGATTGTTACAACTGTTGGATATTCCACAGTGGAAATGGGAAGAAATCGCGATGGATTTTGTAGTAGGACTACCAAACATGAAATCGAACCATGATGCAATTTGGGTAATTATTGATAGATTGACCCAGTCTGCACATTTTCTTCCGATCAATAAAAAGTATTTTTTGGACAGGCTAGTTAAATTATATTTGGATGAAATTATCACCAAGCATGGAGTTCCTGTTTCAATCGTATCGGATTGAGATCCAAGATTTAATTCCAGATTTTGGACGAAATTCCAGGAAGGTTTAGGGACTAAATTGAAAATGAGTATCGCCTACCATCCACAGACAGATGGACAAAGTGAAAGAACCATTCAGACGATAGAAGATATGTTAAGGGTTTGTGCTTTGGATTTTAATGGAAATTGGGATGAGCACTTGCCGCTGATTGAGTTTTCTTATAATAACAGTTATCATGCCAGTATATGAATGCCGTTCTACGAAGCCCTGTATGGACGTAAGTGTAGGTCCCCTCTCTATTGGGATGAAGTAGGAGAAAAGAAATTATTAGGCCCTGAGTTGGTTCAACAGACCAAGGATGCAATTATATTGATTCGAAAATGGTTAGAAGCAGCTCAAGATAGACATAAAAAGAACGCTGATCTTCATCGAAAAGACGTGGAGATGGAAATAGGATCGCTGGTGTTGCTAAAAGTGTCGCCCTGGAAAGGATTGGTTAGATTTGGACAGAGAGGCAAATTAAGTCCTAGATATATCGGACCTTTTGAAATACTGAAGAAAGTTGGTAAGGTTGCCTATGAATTGGCATTGCAACCGCAATTACAACATATCCACAATGTATTCCACGTGTCCATGCTGAAGCGTTATATCCCCGATTTAAACCAAGTTATTGAATATGAACCGATCGAGCTTCAACCAGATTTGTCCTATGTAGAACAGCCGATCCAGATCCTAGATCATAAAGAGCGAGTTCTTAGAAATAAGTCTATTCCTATAGTTAAAGTACTGTGGCGGAATCCTCGAGTGGAAGAGTCCACTTGGGAGTTAGAGTCAGATATGCTTGACAAATATCCTCATTTGTTTAATTAGATCAGATTCTGATGATAAAATCTTTTTAAGGGGGGAAGGATATAACGACTCGTACATTTTTGTAATTTTTAAAGGTGTGATTACTAAATAATTAAATAAATAAATTATGTATATGGGTTCTATCAGTTGGATATTATTTTTGTTAATATTTTAATAATTATGTGTGATTATTGGTGTTCGTGGAGCATTTGTGTAATTAGCGCTGACGTTATGTTATTTGTTTCATGGTTAGAGGTGATTTTATTCAAAATATATTTCCATAAATATTTGGATTGACTCTAAAATTGTTCTTATCACTTTACAATGTTAATTATTATTTTTAGGAATTTATGAAATTTAGAAATCAATATTTTATTGATTAATAATCTTTAAATGATTTTCTGATTGCATTATATTGTAAATTCAATATTAAATTCAGAAGTGTTTTAAAAATTATGAGATTTGTACTTTATTAAGTTTGGAATATTCCCGGAATTTTAATTTTATTTTGGAGATTTTTAGGATTTATTTAATCCGCGCGTTATTTCGTTTATTTGTAAAATAAGGATCCAGTGCATGTTTTAAAAATCTATAAAAATTTTGTTTAGTTAATTATTAATTATTGTGCTAATCTTAAAATTATTTTTGGTAAAATGTTAGAATTATTTTACTCGAAATTTGCCCGTTTAAATATACGTGTTTCGTGTTTTGCGGGTATTTCAGAGTTCGTGTTGTGAATAAAAAAAAAGAAAACAATATACAGAATAAAAACCCTCCCATCCCCTGTAACCCTCCCCCGTCCCTCATCTCTCTCATTTCTCTTTCTCACCGCCTTTCTCCTCTCCTCTCACAATCGATCTCTTCATCCAATCTCATCTTCACTCGATCAATTTCTTTTCTCTCCTCTTTGTATTCCGTTCGTTTCGTTCTTCTCGGCCTGGTAAGCCGCTGTTGCTTCAATTTCTTTCCCGGCAACTCGCCGCCCCTACTTCCCTTCCTTTTCCGATTGCTTATTCTGTTTTTCCTGTGTACTTCGTGCGTGTATAGTTGTGTGTGTAGCTGTGTGTGCGTGCGTGTAATGGTGTATGTGCGTGTTTGTGATTGTGTGTGTGTGTCGGGTTCTCTGTTTTTCGGTGACAGTTACCGCCGCCTGCGCGTGCGGCGCGTGCGGCGCGTGTGGTGGCGTGAGGCTTTCTGGTGGTTGCCTGTAGTTGTGTGCGCGTGAATTGTGTTTGTGTTCTTGATTTCAACTGTTCTGTTTGGTCCAGTGGTGATTCGATATTAATTATTAATTAATTTATTTTATCTGCTGCAGGAATTATTTGATTAAGGTTTTATGATATAAATAAATTCGTGCGAGATTATCATAATTAATCGATGAAATTCGTGTTGGACGTCCGTTATAAACGGAAACCCGCGAATTTTATCGCCGTCGGCGATGAGCTTCGGCGAGCCGACGGTGGACCGTGATGACGTTGTTCTGAGTCCTACAATTTAATATACAAAATACGATTTAAGGAGCGAATTGCTAATAAAGTACGATTAAAACATAAAAACACGACTAATAATTAATAATTGTATTTGATTGGTAACTGAGAATTTTTGGACTGATATTGATGACTGAAATCAGTGGTTGGGTTTTAATTGTGGTTGATTGTGATTGTGATTGTTTTGACGTCGGGATGTTCGACGGGTTAGCTGATAATCAAAGGAGGTGCTGCCAGATTTCCGGGAAAATTTATTTACTGAAATACGAGGACGTACCCAATGGCTATCGGAACGTCGATCGATTATATGTAACTATTTTGTACAAAACCTGATTATGCATTGCGATGCAATACTTTGCAAAACCGATAACCCTAATTTCATAAAAGGACAAATATACCTATATTACGAAAATGAACACTGAACCGGCTTTTGAAGACGTGAACCCTAATTGATACGTGTATTATTATATTGAGAATGTTACGAGTCGGGTTTGTTAACGTATAGGTAGATTGTTAGAGAGGATAGTCAAGCATATTCGGACGTCTAATTTAGGGTATTTTGGTTCATGTAGTTTCCAGTTGAAATCCTTAGCATCCCGGTCAGTGCAAAGCCAGTCAGAAATTAGTGTTAAAGCGTATTAAGGCAAGTACCCCTGAACAAATCTTTTACAGTTCAGTACTATATGCATAATTGTTGATTCACACTTACGTAATGGAACATAACGATTTAAGTTACGTATCCCCTAGGTTTCAAATTGCTTTACTAACTTGTGTTTTGGGGGAAAATTCCCCCCATTTTATTAATATGCATAATGTGCTGTGTTATAATTGTTTTGACGAGAGATAGGTAAGTGATTTGGAAAAACTGGATAAAAATGATCAGATAATTGGATGAGTGTGCGCAGAAGGCCCGTAACGGCCTGGAAGTTAGCGTAAGAGGCGAGGTGGTTGCGCACCCTGTTATAACAACCAGCCCAGCATGACAGAGACCTAGCTAGTCTCTGAGTTTCGGAACAAGTTTCATAGGATAGCCTGATCAGCTGTCCCACCAGGGATCATCCAATGCTTTTATATCTGAGCAAGCGATTTTGAGGTTCCCGGATAGGAACAAATTTTATAGGTCCTGTGATGGGACAAGTTTTATGGTTCTTGTGACGGAACATTTAGTTTTATAGGTCCTGCGATGGGATGAATGATTTAAAAATGGAAGTAGCATGCTAAAATTTAACCCTATTATTTACACAGTACTATTAATAAATGTTTAGAGTGCATGCTAGCTATTAGAGATCCAGTTTTTAACAGTTTATCAGTTTTTATCTATTTACACTTGTTTTACTTGTTTTGTACTAACAAGTTGTAATTTCTGTTCCTACAATTGTTTATTATAAACTATTTTAGTTAGCAATCATATAGTGTTACTGCTGAGCGGTTGATCGCTCACTCTTGCAAATGTGTTTGTATATTTTCGCATTGCAGATGCTAAGGGCCAGTTTCCAACTCCTCCTGTGTCGAGCTCCTCTGAATAGGTTGTGTCTGGGAAGTGTGGTCTGTGAGTTGCTGTAGAATAATAGTTACAGGTGGCAGGTTGTTTTTAATAAGACGGTTTGTAATAAGTGTGTAACCTAAGTTATACTTGAACCTGGAAAAGATCTTGTGGAAGAGTTGTTTATGTTGAAATAAAGTAAGTAGTTGTCTTATAATTATAGTTTCATTTTTGTTAGTAACGTCAACTCCTAACCCAGGGTTGAGGCCGGCACACCTCACTTCTCTCAGATGGATCCTCCTTAGGGTCTAAACTAACATACACAGGCTCCTTTGAAGAGGGCATAATAGAGTCCACTGGGGTACTGGTCAAACTAATCTCTGAGTCCGAATCACTACCACTACCGGGGTCTTGAGATAAACCAGCAACAAAGAAACAACATTAAGGTTGAATAAGACTACAACTAACTCCACTCCCTAACTCTAGGTGCTACCTTGACCTATTCACTTTACTTAGACTATACCTAATAGTCTAACTCAACTCAATATGAGTCGAAACACTCTCGTAATATACATATATACCCAAATACCCTTTTATGCTACCTTGTCTCAGGGACTAGATCATGTAGCTCTTATACCAACCTGTGACACCCTCAATCTCAGGGTTAGGAAATGAGGACCCACACATCATTAACTAATATAACAACGAATATAATAAACCCTGATTAAACACTAACAGGTTCTAAACAGGATTAAGTATGAGACATGATTACAACTACCAACCAGAATAAATATATTGCAACCCAAAATAATAAAAAATTTAAATTTATTCGATTCAGACATGGAACCGGCAGATAACCCATTGTATCTGATCCAACCTATACAATCCTTCCAACTTAAACGCTTGCTT
Organism: Apium graveolens; assembly: GCF_009905375.1. NCBI lineage: Eukaryota > Viridiplantae > Streptophyta > Magnoliopsida > Apiales > Apiaceae > Apium > Apium graveolens. The sequence continues at coordinate 2,926,496 of NC_133647.1, read as the reverse complement.
ATACACACTGCTACCTTCTCTGGCATATGAAAACCAACAACACGGTAGGGACCGCCAGGAATGCTCTGGCGAGCGGTGTGCCTAAGTCTGACCATCTTCTTTCTTAACTTCCATGGTTAGTAAAATATATGAGCAAAGAAGCTCAGCAAGTAACTATATAAACAGTTTTATAATGCAGAAAAATATCAATATCAACATACGAGGGATTTTACTTTAAATATCTAGGTGGCAGATTTCTATCTCTGGCTATGAAAGGGTTATGAAGAAGGATATGGGCTTTCAGGAATCAAGGCTCAGGTTAGGGTGAAAGCCGATATTCATCTCAAATCATTAGCAGGACTTTAAAGTGTTTCTCAACTGAAGGAAACAATCAGTCAGACTTTAAAACTTATCATCAATGTAAAGTGACAGGGTTCACAAAATTACAATCAAAATGAAGACTTGAGTTGTTCCATTTCATTTTACTTCACCTTTTAAAGAATAAGGAGCAACTGCTCCAAGAATATAAAAATTTTCATCTTTATAGAATATAAGAGAACCCTTGATTGGAATATCCATCTTTAAATTATAATATGGGTGATCAGCCCGTACCGACCTCCATCTGGTCGTTATGGTACCTATGGCATTATAGCCTTAAATTGGACTAGCCCCGTTAGCCTCTTATTTGGCTGGACTAGTCCTACTAGGCTTTTACGTCTCTATCTAATCCATCAGGAATTCGTTTGGAAAACCTTGTATTGGAAGAAGGAAAAGAGTTGATGAAATTCATTTTAGCATTACCAAGAATGTGAAATCATTCGAACTCATTCAAGTCGAAAATCATTCTTAAGTTCAATTCAAGATTTCAAGGAAAATGAACGGATCAAGTGTAAACTGGGATCAATACCAAGGAACTGGATCAAATGATTAACAGGGTTAACTAGTTCCAATTCAAGAGAGTTTCAACAATCAACTCATGATAGGGTTCACGGGTTAACGAAGAATTTGAATTGATCAAGACATTAAATAAGGAAGAATGTAAAAGTTCTTGTAGATTTTACGGTATCATAAGATAACAAAGGAAACAATACGATATTCAGGGTACGAATCAACAGGGTTACTACAAAGGACCGAACAGGGTTTGATATCAAATTGTCAAAAGAACAATATCAGGGTTTCTCAGAATCAATGACAGGTGTATCATAATTCCAAAAAAATGTCTCTATTTAATCATGGCATCAGTAATTTCCTCTCTATAAACAATTCACAAGAGAGGTCAGAGTTACTTGCCTTAAATCGCTTTCCTGCTTTAATAAAACTGAACTACTACCACGTAAGATTCCTTTCCCTTTTCTAGCCTGAATGCCTCCGTTATCCGGATCTACAATCCAAAATATAATCCCTAATCAGCAAATTACTCGACACTCGATGTTTCTCAGAACAAATAACTCGACAACCAAACAACTTACGCCTTTCTTTTTAACTCAAAAATTCAAACCAAAATAATGGAACCAAGACAAGAAATCAAAATGCAACCACTTATTATTATCATGCATAATCTAGATTTTTATCCTAGCTTTATTAGGACTTAAACTAATTAAATGTTGTCACATCATCCATTCATATCACAAAATCCGAATCAAAACCAAGTTACAAGCAACAAGTTATCAAATCACATATCTCATAAATCAATCAGCTATTTCTTTTATACAAATTCAAGCCATATTTGTCCTTAATCAAACAAACAACTTACAACTCATAATTTAACATGCAAAGTTAATTTTTATCTTTAAAGCCTATATTCACTCAATTCTTAACAAGAAAAACCTTTAAACTCTTTTTCTTTTACATAAAATCGAACCAAAATCCAATCATCAACATGCAAGTCCAAAATTTATCTATTAACTAGCAATGATCAACATGCATGCCCAAAAGTTAACTATTAACTAACAATGATCAACATGCAAGTTCAAGAATCAAGCATAAACTTAAGTTCAAGCCATAACTCATCCATTCAAATCATTTAAAAGAACAACCGAACCAAAAATTAGATTTTCAAATCAAAACCCTTGGCAAAACTCTAATCTTTTACTAGAAAAATTCGAACCAACATCAAAACAAAACCAAAGAATAGCACATAATTTAGTGCACTATACTCTCTTAAGATCACACACTAAGAAATTATGTTTTCTTAGATATAACTAAGAGATGTTGATGCAAAAACCTTCTTAAATACTTACATGCAAAGAGCATATATATAGAGGATTGAAAATTAAGAAGATCAATGGCAAGAGCTTTGAATTCTAAGTAGAATTTAGTGTTGCGTGTAGGTGAGAGAGAGAGAACTCGCGTGAGAGAGAGAGAGAATTCAGGAGAGAGAGGGAGGAAAGAAAAGAGAAAGAGTGATCCAAGAGAAAGAAGTGATTGGGGAGGAAGGAAGGAAGAGTGGGAGTATTTAAAGGTGAGTGGAGGGGCAAAATGGTGTTTTGCCAACTAATTCTAGATACTTCTTTTCTTTTATTCAAAAACTCAAAAACGAATTTGGATAATACAAAACTCCCTCAGAAAAGGTGAAAATGATATGAATTTTTTTTTAAATATAGATCTTGAAATTAGATTTCTAGCCATATTTTAAAAATAATTTTTGAGCGTACAGTTTATTTTATATGAATTTTATACGATTACGCTTAAAATAGAAATATAACCCGATAAAATCATTTTAAAATACGCCGATCACAAAATAATTTCATCTATCATTTTTAGAAAGTCTCCAGGACTATTTCAAAGATAATAAAGCAAATTTCACTCCTTGACCATACTCTGATAATTTTATAAAAATATATAAAGGTTCAATAAACCTTATTTAAATCAAATAAATCCCTTAAAAATCATTTAAAAATTTCCGGATCACATAATCATGCACATTAACAGGCAACAACATAAACTCACATATCACGACTCATTTTGAAATATCCTCAAGCATAAAAATTCCCCCATTTTATTAATATTCACTTTTCGTGTAACAGGTCACGTCCAGACTGACGTCCCGACGCTGAGCGTTTTAAGCTTCGCTTCACAATCATACTATTTTTACTAGCTAATATGTCAAACTTGACTATAATATTCATTTAAATATTTCTTTTTAACACATATTCGTATTCATATGCTTAAACACCTTAATCCTTTTTTAAGACGGGTTCCGTTCAACTTGATGGCCCGACAACACAGCTTAGCCTTTTAACTGACTCATCAAACTGGAACGAGTTACTTTACCTTCACAGTTACTATTATACAACGATAACAGTTAATCCACATAATAATTTAACCTTTTATGTATTCACATAAATTCATAACTACAACACAAAATTATACTTTATTCATTTAATCATGTCGCGAAATTCCCATTCGCTACAATCTATCCCCCTTAAAAGGATCATGTCCTCAGAATCTAGTCTAAACAAATAAATGTGGACACTTCTCTCGCATTTTGCTTTCTAATTCCCAAGTCGTATCCTCTATCTTAGGATTTCTCCATAATACTGTAACTAGAGGTACAACTTTATTTCTGAGCGTCTTCTCTTTTCGATCTAAAATCTGAACAAGTTGTTCGACGTAAGACGGATCTTGCTTAATTTCTATTGGTTCCAACTCGATCACATGACTGGAATTAGCATTATATTTCTTCAGAAGAGAAACGTGAAACACGTTATGAAGATGTTGCATATTCGGAGATAACGCTAGCTAATATGCCACTTTTCTAACTTTTCTTAGCACTTCAAAAGGTCCAATATACCTAGGACTCAACTTTCTTGTAAAACCCCCAAATTCGGGGTCGAGGATCCGGGTTGTCACGAGTTCCATTTCCCTTAATAACACCCAATCTTAATAAACAATCAACTACTCTGTACTGTGACCCCACAATAAACACACACACCACAAGTTATAGTCTCAGAGATGAATATCCAAAAATAACACGAGTCATTTTATTCCAAAATTATATGTCATTACACCTTAAAAGGGTTTCTGAATAAATTTACATTTCTTTGCCATTATTACAATTCATATAGATACATAAGTCTGGTACATCAGAAGTTGAAAGTCTAGCCTATTGGTAATTTTTACCTCAGCTACAGCGGCATCAACGCTTCCATAAAACTGCGGAACGTTTCCTAACCGCTTGCGAATTGGAAGCTTGGTCCTGTTCATCTTTTCTATCAGTTGTTGTGTGATGAAAGAAGAAAGCAAGGGTGAGCAACAAGCCCACCAAAATAATATGTATAATGATTAACAATATATGAGCATTCTCATAGTACTCATGAAAGTCTTGTTCAAAAAGAAATGAACCAAGTTTGTTATCTTAACGCGACCAAGTCGCAAAATATTCAGTATATATATACATATATACTTTTCAAAATCTTTGAAATCCTCTGACATGGATAATATACACAGAGTTCCAGTTTACAACTGTATAAATACATCGTTGCAAGGTGATCTCGTATATCTAACATTGTCTCAACGTTTTTCTGAAAATCTTTGACATGCACAAGATAATCATTTACTAGATCTAAGTTTAAAAGATGAAGTTACAAGATACTCCAATATACTTATATCTTTTCCGAATACTACTTGAACTACCACCGTTCAATTTATAATTAGTTCATCACATATATGAAGCTACAAGGAATAACTTGTATATAATCAATCTTTGAAAAATCATTCAAAAAAAATGAAGTTACGAGATACTTCATTCAATGGAAACACCATTTTGAAAACTCGACCCTGCCAACACTCAACAATCGCCCCGCCGTAGCCTTTCTATCGAAGTGCTCTGGGTAGTGTTGCAGAAATATCCAACTAGATGATGAACTCATTACGGGAGTTTGTTGCGCTAGGAAGTCCACTTACGATGATCAGTCGCAGTAGTACAACCCCACCATTTTCTACATGTAGAGGAGAACCTGTCGGATTTACTTGTCAACCGAACACTGGACTCCTAAGGAATGTACCGTCTTGCGAAACTTCCAGGCCATTTGGTCCAATATAATAAGGCTGGGCCGGCGCCACTCGACCACTTACGCCACTCCTAGTTTAGATGAAATCCATGACTCTGAAACGTAAAGCTCGTCCCCACTTTCCCCAAGTAGAAACTTGTTGATACGGCTCCACCAAGAAGTCGTATCTAGTTGGAAAGGAAAACTCACCGATATTTCCCAGGCGATGCCTGTTAATGGATTAACTTGTTCCAAGAATTTTACTTCTCGAGTATTGGGTAAGTAATCAAAAACTCTTTTATCAAAATAGCAACCTTGTTACGAATATAAAACACACCACAGAGCCGGATCCCTCAGGTTTTGAGCGAATATTTAAATCCCCTTTGAAAGGAAGATCTTAAATATATAAAAAAATGATTTTTGGGATCCGCCCTAACTTTTAAAATCATTTTGAAGACTCGCAAACATTTTTAAGAATGTTTGGAGTAATGCTGATTTAATAAAATAAATCAGTCCCAATATATTAGAAAATATCTGAATATTATTATTTAAATAATATTCTCATAAAGAATAATCTTTATAAAAATAATTGAAGTAGAAGTTGTAAAACTTATACTTGAAATGAATATTAAATAACCAAAGATATACTTATACGAAAGTAATATCTTTATTTGAATAATCAAAAATGAGTTTGATCATCGACACATTATTCCTTAATAAAATAAAGAATAATAATTAGTAATTAATTGGAGTCATAAGTCCTCGAATGAATATTCAAAATAATATTCAATAATAAAATAAACGGGGTCATAAGCCCTCGAATGAATATTCAAAATAATATTCAATAATAAAATAAACGGGGTCTTAAGCCCTCGAATGAATATTCAAAATAATATTCACTAATAAAATAAAGTTATCGAATAAACCTTATTCGATTCATAGTTTTGAAAACTATTCATATATATATATATATTATACTCGGGAACCTCGACTCCCGGTTTTAGAAAAATGTTCACCTTTGGGTCCCCTATACTAAGGGTATATGCAAATTACCGCTTATCTCTAGCATAGGTATTATCAACTGAATCAACAGATATATGTATCAAGAATACGAAACATGCATGCATATATACCATATCACATGCTACAATATATCGCAAGAATTTGCTAATTAACCATCATGCATCTATCGCAAGATAATGCATATACAAATGTAAACATCACAACAACAGTATAACGGGTAGAAAACTTGCCTGAGTGCTCCCGGATAGACTTAAGCTTAGAGTGGGTCCGATAACCTATGAACAACAACATAAGTCAGAATTAAACCCCGATCGCTTAAGGAACTAGACTTTAACCATTTAGAGTCCTAACGTTCGCTTTCGCGCTTAACGATTCACTTAAGTCGCTCGAGTACCCTCGGCTCCACCATTTTTTATAAATTTACCATTAAGAATTTTAAAGCAATTCTTTCGCGAGTACCTTACCAACTGCCTAATCCACTTTACATAAATGTTTCATACCCCAATTAGTCATTTAAGGTCCGTAACCAAGGTTTCAAAGTAAGGCGAGGGGTAATGGTTCGTTCGCGAAACGCCGTTACTTAAAACGGTCGTTTCTCCTAAACCGTACATCGGATTCAAACGAACCACATATCAAAACGAAGCTCGTAACATGAACTATCTAATCATGGCAATGGTCAAAAGCTAACAGGGAGTTCCCGGGTCCTGATGTTAAGAGCAAAAACAGTCTAAAGTAAATCGGACATTACGACGGCTACGTTTACGCGATTTCCCAAAATTTTACCAAACCAATTCAACACCAAACCATCACCAATCAATCTCAATACAACCATATGACAATATCACTCATCAACCACTTTAAACCATTTAAACCAAGCCTCAAATCATACCATGAATCATCAAGAACAACTAGTGCTACTCTTAACTCCCAAAATCAACAAAAACACTTAACAACTAAGATCTCAACATGAAAAAACAACTACTACACTTAATCTATCATTCCATCATCATAATCATTTATACCAAACAACTTAATGCTGAGATAATTTAGAGTTATACCTTCCTTGAAGCTTTTAATCAATGAAAGATCCTTGGAATACCCATGGAAGCCTTAATATATGCTTAAGCTACCTTGAACTTTCATAAAAATCAAGAAAACCAAAGTTATTTCTTGAAGGTTACTATTCACCATCTTCTTCCTTGATTTATTGGAAGATATTGTGAAGGAATTAGAAGCTTAAACTTATAGGATACCCATATCTATGTACAAGGAACCTTAGATAATTACCTCACTAATTAACAAGGCTTGGATCTTGAATTTTGGAATTTTCTTCTTTGAAAAGGAAGAAAAGCTGAGAGCTCTTCTTGAAAATGGAAGTGTTTTGTGTTTTTTTTTGATTTTTTTGCTTGGTTGCTAGCTTTTGTTTTTGATTAATTACCTTTTTACCCATGAAAAATTGTGTGGTTATTAATCAACCACACCTCCTTCCCTTATGTCATGCTTATGTCACCTTTCCTATGTCATCTTGTTACATTTGTCCTCTTCTTATTGGTTTGATGACATCATCCTCACTAACCTCTTTGATTAGCTTCTAATTACTTGGGTAATGACCGCTGATCTGTTATACGGTTCGCTTAACTTTCGTTTTCGTTTATCGTTTGAGGGATCATACCCGGGATCTTATTACTTGGGTTTCCTTAACCTTTCTCAATACATTATATTCCTTTTATGATCCTCTCTTATAATCCTTGAATTTAAATCCTTTTTATCCTGTTACCTTATACTCAATTCTTTCGGTATCTGGTGGATTTCCGGGAAAAAAAATCAAAGTGTTCGGATTTGGATTCTGACGATCTTTACATATACTTATATACCACATAGAGTACTAATAATATCTCAGAAGATCAATAAAAGAACCCCTACATAGTGTGATATGAAAAGTTTTCTTATTCAGCATAATCAGCAAAAGCACTATTCATAAGGGTTTCAAAAATTCCAAAATTTGGGGTTATTACAGTCTCCCCTCCTTAAAAGGATTCCGTCCCGGAATCAGATAGAAAATGAATAGGGATACTTTCTTAGCATTGTACTTTCTAACTCTCAAGTAATTTTTCCCACATTGTGGTTCTTCCATCAAACTCTGAATAGTTTGATAACCCTTCTCCTAAGCACTTGTTCCTTTTTCAATCTATAACCCTTCCTGGTTGCTCCATATAGGTTACGTCTGGTTGCATGTCTATGCACTCATATGCCCCTATTTATCTAGCATCTGAATTACACTTCCTTAACATTGATACGTGAAACACGTTATGACTTGCTACATGTTCGGGGGTAGGGTTAGCTCATATGCTAACTTCCCAATACATCTTAATATATCCAAGGGTCCAACAATTTGTGGACTTAGCTTTCCTTTCTTTCCGAACCTCATCAATCCTTTCCAAGGGATACCTATAACATTACTAGGTCCCCTATTTTTTACTCTTTGTCCTTTCGAGTCAAATCAGCATACCTCTTATGTCCATCTTGGGTTACTACCAGCCTTCCTCTGATTAGATATATTACATCCCTGGTCCTTTGGACTACCGCGGGTCCGAGCATCTTGCGCTCTACAACTTCATCCTAACATAAGGGAGATCGACATTGTCTTCCCTCAAGGATCTCATAAGGCGACATCTCGATAATGACATATGATCTATTATCGTGAGAAAACTCAATCCGCGTTAAGTGATCATTCCAAATTCTTTCAAGTCTATTGCACAGACTCTCATTATAGCTTTTAGCATTAGAGCTTTTGCTTCTCAATACCCATTCTTTTCCAGTTCGTAATCATTACTATCTTCCGTTCCTAATATTATACTGGTTATACATTTTCTCGTTAGCGTGCTATAACCTTTTAATAACCACGTCAGCCTTAGTATCACAGACGTTTTAGATTCAGAATACCACCATACTTGGTACCACTTCATCTCTAGTTGCCTCCATCTTCAAAAGCTTGGTCCTTCATATAGAAGTAAAAGAATTTATTGAGAGATCACTATGATCATGAACACTTGTTACATTGCATAGTTAGTACAGAAAGTGACCAGCCTTTAGTACTTGACAAGCAATTAAACAATAGATGGTATCCTACTAGGCTTCTATCACATAGATAGATAGTCATTCGGCAATACCTCCCCTTCTGGAAGGGTTGTTCTTCTCAGCTTATATGAAGTGAAAAGGAGAGAAAAGAACGAATTGAAGAGAATTGTATATATATAAAATATACTGCCACAAAATATCTGGCTTGGAATCTACCTCTGAACTATAGAGGTTTAACATAGGAGAACAAAACATATATGTATATAAATCCACATCAAGTATAATAACATCGCATTTCACATGCTTAAATATTTACTATTCCATCCATCATTCTATGAACCCATGCTCTTGCTCGAGCTTATACACAATCACCTTTGAAACTCCCTCGACATCGAAAATCGAATCTGGGATTTCATTCTAGACATCACCGTTACTAGAATTCTATGCTTGCACTGCAACCTTCCTCGTATAGTAATACGACTCTCTATTAATAAGAAGGAATAAGTATTCGATAGGTAGATAATCGACTTAATTAGTCTATCAATGATAACTTATACATCACCATAACCCGATTTGTGGTACTTAATCTCAACATCCATTCCAATACAACTCTCACGGTTGTAATTAATCGGCTCATTACCCGCAGAATCATTCCTACACTACCAGGGTCCACCGTTGACCTACTGTAGTCATTCATTTTCCATGAAGTCTTAATAGCTAACCATACGGAGTCCATACATCTCGTATCTAATTCTTCTAAGGAGGTAACATGATCACCATTCATGATTCATGAAGAAAACTCCTGAACTTGACGTACATATGACATGAAGCAGATAAAATTGTAGAAGAGTTTCAATGAAGGCAACGATAGCAGGTTAATACCATTCTTAATCATATGTCTTTATTGGGAGACATGCATCTCAACAGTTCATTTAGTCATTCCGTAACATGGTCCTGGCTTATCTCAAGATAGTACCTTCTAAGATAGATAGCCCGCTTATGGCGATTATATGAATTAAACCTTTACCAACTACTATTACGGTTGGGTATTGCACAGTCATCAGAAGGAATGTCAATCTTCCAAACCATAATAAAACCTTCACGGCTTTAACCATTATTACTGTATTCCTCTGGCACGAGTGCCGATAATTGTCCTCTTACACTTAAAGTGTTGGCCAACTCTTTGGCCTTTCTTGATAGTAAAATTTGCTTACAATCAATGTCTTTTAAATGACCTTCAACTAAATTTTCTACCTCATTTCTAATCACTGCTTATTTGAAGATGTTTTCCTTGAAATCTGATGAGTAAAAAAAAATATCACCATTTTTCCATAAGTTATTGCCTCAGTCTTTAGAGGTTAATCACTTTCACGACTGACTCTCAATCATACTTAGAACATCTTTTATCTTAGGTCCTAATTGCCCTGAACAATTTTGACCTTTACTGGTTCGATCCATACTTTCTCGTGGTTTAACACGTGCCCCACTTGGCATCATTATAATTACGTCATATTTCCTTTATTAACATTTCTATTCTTGAGAATTTTGAATATTACCTTTCTCCTTGTAAAACCTCTAAGGTTATCCTTGAATCGTTCCTCCTGTATTCCCTAGATACAGGGCATATCAAGATACCATTTATTAATACCAGAATCATTGTCTATATGCTTCTGAAAAATTTCTCCACCGATCCTTAAAGGTTGTTATTACCTTAATCCTTTCCAATTCATACTGTCAAAACTCATACTATCCCTATTAAGGGTGAAATGCCAACCTTTATGCATTCCCCATAGGATTCATTTTAAGTTACCGATGTTCTATCCTTAATTCCACCTTTAAAAAGGTACATGCATCCTTCCATGGATAAATCAAGTCATATATCCCTGATAAGGGTGTCTTATTCAATCATTCTCACCTCGATAGTATATGCCTAATTTCACAATAACATCTGTATTCAAAATGAGGTCAATCAGTATGGCCTCCAAAAGATAACAACGGTTATCCGCTTTTCTTGCCTAATTTGGTAACGATAACAAGGATGTTCTGGAAGATATTGGTCGTGTTCAACGTGAACTTCTTCTTAATTACTCCTCATTTACTTTTGTTATTTATCTCAACAGTCATCTCAATATTGGGATATCTTTCATACCTGGCGTCTTCCTTTCTAGGTATCAAGCCACCGATCTTACACTTCACATTCTTGAAGGTCACTTCCTTCATCCAATTTTCCTAATTTCTTACTTCCTTGTCTCCTCAGTCTATCCACGTCTCATTATTTATCCTTCGAACTATGTCAAGGTTTCCTCGAATCCTCCCAACTTACAGGGGACAAAATATAGGTATCTCTTATGCCTTCAACCATCAATTTTAACTCATGGTGAATCACCCTCATCCTGACGATTACATACTTTTTTATTTCTATTGCTACGAGTCTTTAGGGTTTCCTCATACCCAACTCCCTTATCATTCCTCAAACTCTATTGCCTTTATATTCATTTCCACTTCAGTTTCTTTTTATTTTCCTTTCTATTACAATCATTTCACGTACCCACTAATCATTGACTTCAAACATCACGTCGTTCTGGGATTCTTGTCCTCCAGACGAATCTTGACAACTTTTACAATCTTAGATTCATAATTGATCATATTCGTCCGCCTTTGTTCTGGCTCTTAAAGCTTTTACACTATCTCCATAACCTTGGGATTTACTTTCTCGAAAAATTTTGACTGAACTTTAATCAGTTTATCATAACCTCTTGCTCCGTGCCTTTCTTGGTCTTTCACCAGTGGATGGTCTCTCTCTTAGGAGGGTAAGTGACAAAACAGTCTTTTGTGATTCGTCAATCATTTAGAATCTCAAATGATTCCTGTATTTCCTTTAGCCAGGCTCTTGCCTTGGCTGGGTCAGCTATTTCCTTGGAACTCTGAGAGCTTAGCGACTTAAAGGTCCTGAAAGAATTTCACACCACATTGTTTCCTCAAAGTGGTGGTTAGGGGTAAAAGTATAAGTTCTGTTTAGACAGGTCCATGAATTTCTCAATAGGAGTACCATCCTGGTTCTCCCTATCTTGTTCGACTTCTGCTTTCTAAGTATGAAACGTTTCAACCTTCTCCCATAATCGGGGTTATCTTATACGTTAAAAACCTTATTTTCCACTCTATTATGTTATGGGTTTTTTCTTTCTTGATGGCAACCTCCCTGACTATCACATTCAGGGTTTGCCCTAAATCTTATTCCTCAAACTATGGCTCTCATCTAAGTTCTCATCCTTAAGCTCTTGAACTTTTGGAACCCAAATTCTGTAGGAACACCTCACTATCCCCTTATCATCTTTCTCGGTATGAATCTCTTCTCCAGTCATTGACTCTCTGCCTTCATTCATCACTTTTTCTTGGCACAATATTATATTTTCCAATAATCCAGACCGCATAGCGATCTCAAACAGCTTTTCGGTACCGGCTCCGGTTGCGTTCACTTCTATTTCCATTTTCTCAAAATCTCTAATCAACTCTCTTAGAGACAATATCATCTTGAGTTTCTCCTTTCTACTAAGGCATTAGCCACCATTTTGACTTTCCCTGGATGATAAAGAATCTCATAATCGTAATCCTTGAATAGCTCTAACCACCTCATTTGGTGCATGTTGAGCTCTTTCTGCGTGAAAATGTACTAGAGCACTTATGGCTTGTGTAAATCTCGCACTTCTCTCCATACAAGTAGTGCCTCCAATCTTTAGGGCAAAACTATTGCCACGAGCCCAAGCTCATGGGTGGGGATATCGAATTTTATATTCCCTTAATTGTCTTGACGCGTACGCGATTACCTTGATGTCCTGTATAAGAAGCACCCTAATTCCTTATGCGAAGCGTCACTACACTTCACAAAATCTCATTTTTCCATCCGGCAACGCCAACATAGGGGACGTCACCAACCTTTGCTTCAATTCTTAAAAGTTGTTCTCGCATTTCTCTGTCCATTCGAACTTCTCAGTCTGACGAGTAAGCCGTATTAAAGGGGCTACTATCTTTACAAACTTGAACGAACCTCCGGCAGTGACCGGCCAATCCTACCTCTGGTAGTCGCCCTAACTATGGTTATCAATTTCTCAGCGATCATCTCTTTAGTCTTGTTAGGATCCTCCACGAGATCCTTCTCAACAACAATCCCTTCTGGGACAACATCCTCAACCGCTACATCCTCAATATGAATATCATTCGGTCCCTCATTAGGGTGTTCCATTGTATCCACAATCCGATCCCTAATCAGTAATAAACATCATCGAGCTGTTGCTCCTCAACCTCAGGGTTCGGAGTCCCGCTACTATATACGATAACGAACTACGCTTCTATCACGATATTTATAAGGGTTCCCATAAGGGTTTTAACTGTCAGTACTACGTTAGGTAGCCCGACTATGAACTTGGAAAGAGTTCTTATTATCATAGTGAACTTATTATCTTAACGTCACATCATCTCTGAGGTTTATAACGCTTAGCTCTGATACCATTTCTGTAACACCCCGAAATCCGGGGTCGGGGATCCGGGTTGTCACGAGTTCCATTTCCCTTAATAACACCCAATCTTAATAAACAATCAACTACTCTGTACTGTGACCCCACAATAAACACACACACCACAAGTTATAGTCTCAGAGATGAATATCCAAAAATAACACGAGTCATTTTATTCCAAAATTATATGCCATTACACCTTAAAAGGGTTTCTGAATAAATTTACATTTCTTTGCCATTATTACAATTCATATAGATACATAAGTCTGGTACATCAGAAGTTGAAAGTCTAGCCTATTGGTAATTTCTACCTCAGCTACAGCGGCATCAACGCTTCTAGAAAACTGCGGAACGTTTCCGAACCGCTTGCGAATTGGAAGCTTGGTCCTGTTCATCTTTTCTATCTGTTGTTGTGTGATGAAAGAAGAAAGCAAGGGTGAGCAACAAGCCCATCAAAATAATATGTATAATGATTAACAATATATGAGCATTCTCATAGTACTCATGAAAGTCTTGGTCAAAAAGAAATGAACCAAGTTTGTTATCTTAACGCCACCAAGTCGCAAAATATTCAGTATATATATACATATATACTTTTCACAATCTTTGAAATCCTCTGACATGTATAATATACACAGAGTTCCAGTTTACAACTGTATAAATATATCGTTGCAAGGTGATCTCGTATATCTAACATTGTCTCAACGTTTTTCTGAAAATCTTTGACATGCACAAGATAATCATTTACTAGATCTAAGTTTAAAAGATGAAGTTACAAGATACTCCAATATACTTATATCTTTTCCGAATACTACTTGAACTACCACCGTTCAAGTTATAATTAGTTCATCACATATATGAAGCTACAAGGCATAACTTGTATAGAATCAATCTTTGAAATATCATTCAAAAGAAATGAAGTTACGAGATACTTCATTCAATGGAAACACCATTTTGAAAACTTGACCCTGCCAACACTCAACAATCGCCCAGCCGTAGCCTTTCTATCGAAGTGCTCTGGGTAGTGGTGCAGAAATATCCAATTGGATGATGAACTCATTACGGGAGTTTGTCGCGCCAGGAAGTCCACTTACGATGATCAGTTGCAGTAGTACAACATAACCATTTTCTACAAGTAGAAGAGAACCTGTCAGATTTACTTGTCAACCGAACACTGGACTCCTAAGGAATGTACCGTCTTGCGGAACTTCCAGGCCATTTGGGCCAATATAATAAGGCTGGGCCGGCGCCACTCGACCATTTACGCCACTCCTAGTTCAGATGAAATCCATGACTCTGAAACGTAAAGCTCGTCCCCACTTTCCCCAAGTAGAAACTTGTTGATACGGCTCCACCAAGAAGTTGTATCTAGTTGGAAAGGAAAACTCACCGATATTTCCCAGGCGATGCCTGTTAATGGATTAACTTGTTCCAAGAATTTTACTTCCCGAGTATTGGGTAAGTAATCAAAAACTCTTTTATCGAAATAGCAACCTTGTTGCGAATATAAAACACACCACAGAGCCGGATCCCTCAGGTTTTGAGCGAATATTTAAATCCCCTTTGAAAGGAAGATCTTAAATATATAAAAAATGGGTTTTGGGATCCGCTCTAACTTTTAAAATCATTTTGAAGACTCACAAACATTTTTAAGAATGTTTGGAGTAATGCTGATTTAATAAAATAAATCAGTCCCAATATATTAGAAAATATCTGAATATTATTATTTAAATAATATTCTCATAAAGAATAATCTTTATAAAAATAATTGAAGTAGAAGTTGTAAAACTAATACTTGAAATGAATTATAAATAACCAAAGATATACTTTTACGAAAGTAATATCTTTATTTGAATAATCAAAAATGAGTTTGATCATCGACACATTATTCCTTAATAAAATAAAGAATAATAATTAGTAATTAATCGGAGTCATAAGTTCTCGAATGAATATTCAAAATAATATTCAATAATAAAATAAACGGGGTCATAAGCCCTCGAATGAATATTCAAAATAATATTCAATAATAAAATAAACGGGGTCATAAGCCCTCGAATGAATATTCAAAATAATATTCATTAATAAAATAAAGTTATCGAATAAACCTTATTCGATTCATAGTTTTGAAAACTATTTATATATATATATATATATATTATATTCGGGAGCCTCGACTCCCGGTTTTAGAAAAATGTTCACCTTTGGGTCCCTTATACTAAGGATATATGCAAATTACCGCTTATCTCTAGCATAGGTATAATCAACTGAATCAATAGATATATGATTCAAGAATACGAAACATGCATGCATATATACCATATCACATGCTACAATATATCGCAAGAATTTTCTAATTAACCATCATGCATCTATCGCAAGATAATGCATATACAAATATAAACATCACAACAACAGTATAACGGGTAGAAAACTTGCCTGAGTGCTCCCGGATAGACTTAAGCTTAGAGTGGGTCCGATAACCTATGAACAACAATATAAGTTGGAATTAAACCCCGATCGCTTAAGAAACTAGACTTTAACCATTTAGAGTCCTAACGTTCGCTTTCGCGCTTAACGATTCACTTAAGTCGCTCGAGTACCCTCGGCTCCACCATTATTAATAAATTTACCATTAAGAATTTTAAAGCGATTCTTTCGCGAGTACCTTATCAACTGCCTAATTCACTTTACATAAATGTTTCATACCCCAATTAGTCATTTAAGGTCCTTAACCAAGGTTTCAAAGTAAGGCGAGGGGTAATGATTCGTTCGCGAAACGCCGTTACTTAAAACGGTCGTTTCTCCTAAACCGTACATCGGATTCAAACGAACCACATATCAAAATGAAGCTCGTAAAATGAACTATCTAATCATGGCAATGGTCAAAACCTAACAGGGACTTCTCGGGTCCTGATGTTAAGAGCAAAAATAGTCTAAAGTAAATCGGACATTACGACGGCTATGTTTACGCGATTTCCCAAAATTTTACCAAACCAATTCAATACCAAACCATCACCAATCAATCTCAATACAACCATATGACAATATCACTCATCAACCACTTTAAACCATTTAAACCAAGCACAAATCATACCAAGAATCATCAAGAACAACTAGTGCTACTCTTAACTCCCAAAATCAACAAAAACACTTAACAACTAAGATGTCAACATGACAAAACAACTACTACACTTAATCTATCATTCCATCATCATAATCATTTATACCAAACAACGTAATGCTAAGATAATTTAGAGTTATACCTTCCTTGAAGCTTTTAATCAATGAAAGATCCTTGGAATGCCCATGGAAGCCTTGATCTATGCTTAAGCTACCTTGAACTTTCATAAAAATCAAGAAAACCAAAGTTATTTCTTGAAGGTTACTATTCACCATCTTCTTCCTTGATTTATTGGAAGAGATTGTGAAGGAATTAGAAGCTTAAACTTAAAGGATATCCATATCTATGTACAAGGAACCTTAGATAATTACCTCACTAATTAACAAGGCTTGGATCTTGAATTTTGGAATTTTCCTCTTTGAAAAAGAAGAAAAGCCGAGAGCTCTTCTTGAAAATGGAAGTGTTTTGTGTTTTTTTTGATTTGTTTGCTTGGTTGCTAGCTTTTGTTTTTGATTAATTACCTTTTTACCCATGAAAAATTGTGTGGTTATTAATCAACCACACCTCCTTCCCTTATGTCATGCTTATGTCACATTTCCTATGTCATCTTGTTACACTTGTCCTCTTCTTATTGATTTGATGACATCATCCTCACTAACCTCTTTGATTAGCTTCTAATTACTTGGCTAATGACCGCTGATCTGTTATACGGTTCGCTTAACTTTCGTTTTCGTTTATCGTTTGAGGGATCATACCCGGGATCTTATTACTTGGGTTTCCTTAACCTTTCTCAATACATTATATTCCTTTTATGATCCTCTCTTATAATCCTTGAATTTAAATCCTTTTTATCCTGTTACCTTATACTCAATTCTTTCGGTATCTGGTGGATTTCCGGGAAAAAAAATCAAAGTGTTCGGATTTGGATTCTGACGATCTTTACATACACTTATATACCACATAGAGTACTAATAATATCTCAGAAGATCAATAAAAGAACCCCTACATAGTGTGGTATGAAAAGTTTTCTTATTCAGCATAATCAGCAAAAGCACTATTCATAAGGGTTTCAAAAATTCCAAAATTTGGTGTTATTACATTTCCTTTCTTCCCGAATCTGGTTAAACCTTTCCATGGAGATATCTTTAGCAACACTTTATCTCCGGGTTCGAATAGCACATCCTTTTGGCTCTTGTCCGCATACTTTCTTTGTCGATCTTGAGCAGCTGTCAGCCTTTTGTGAATCACTTCCACTTTCTCTTTTGTTTATTGTACTAATTCTGGGCCTAGTATCTTGCGCTCACCAACTTCTTCCCAATAGGTAGGGGATCTGCATTTTATTCCATACAACGATTCATAAGGCGGCATGCCGATACTCGTGTGATAACTATTATTGTAGGAAAACTCAATCAATGGTAAATGATCGTTCCAATTTCCTTTAAAATCCAATGTACAAGTTCTCATCATATCCTCGATCGTTTGAATAGTCCTTTCGCTTTGTCCGTCTATTTGCGTATTTCTAGATCACATAATCATGCACATTAACAGGCCCCAACATAAACTCACATATCATGACTCATTTTGAAATATGCTCAAGCATAAAAATTCCCCCAATTTTATTAATATTCACTTTTTGCATAACAGGTCGCGTCCTGACTTACGACCCAATGCTGAGCATTTTCAGCTACACTTCACAATCATACTCTTTATACTAGCTAATACGTCAAACTGGAATATAATATTCATTTAAACATTTCTATTTAACACATAATTCGTATTAATATGCTTAAACACCTTAATCCTTTTTTAAGACGGGTTCCGTTCAACTTGACGGCCCGACAACACAACTTAGCCTTTTAGCTGACTCATCAAACTAGAACGAGTTACTTTACGTTCCTAGTTACTATTATATAATGATAACAGTTAATCCATATAATCATTTAACCTTTTATGTATTCACATAAATTCACAATTACAACACAAAATTATACTTTATTCACTTAATAACATCCTGAAATTCCCAGTCGCTACATGAGTCCTGCAACTAGAGCTACATTTTCAATGATGACATTTTCAACTTTGATTTTGCCATATCCCAAGATTTTTCCTAAGTTTCCATCTCCATAAGAAATGCTTAGGCCGACCTTCTCCTCAAATTCTGATAGCAGGGATTTATAACCAGTCATATGTCCTGAGCATCCACTGCCTAAGACTAAAGCATTCCTCCTATAACCCTGTAATCAGTAATTTGAATTAGTTAGTTTTTTTAAGGACCTAGGCTTGCTTGGATCCTTTGGCCTTTTTAAGTTTGTTACCATATGCAGCAAAAGACTTTTTATCAGAGTTTATGTTAACATCCTTACTATCAGTATTTATACATGCATAAACAGATTTTGCTTTAATTAAAGAGGGTTTCAATTTATAATAATCATAATATAAACTGTGATACTCTTTACATGTATAAATAGAGTGCCAAACACTTCCATAATGAAAACAAGGACTCTGTGGTTTATATCTAACTGTTTTATTCCTAAACTCTGATTTGGAAGAAACATTATTTATCATTTTATTCTTCTTGCAAGAATTAGCAAGATGATTAGTGCTACCACAGTTTGAACAGGTCTTTCTAGGTGCATTAGGTGGGGTTACATAATTTCCATTCTTATTAACACCTACCTTGTCATTCCTACTTTTCCTAGACCTTTTCCTCTTATCTTTCATGTGTAGATCCTTCATCTTTTGCTTAATCTGTTTCTGAGTCATTGAACCAATATTTACTGAGTTTGTGTGAACTTGTTCACTCTTTTCAGTAATTAAGTTTGATCTAGGTGCTGAGGTAGTACCTTTCTCATGAATTGACTTAACATAATTAGCACTAGGATTAAACTTAATGGTATTTATTTGAACCTTATTCAATTTGACCTTGCTATCAGTTTTTATTGGTTCTGTTGTCTCGGTTTCTTTTCCACTTTCCTTATCAAAATTAGATCTAGCTGAGTATCTTAATCCTGATCCCCAACAACCATTCTCTAAGATTTCCTGAGTTGCTTTTCCTGAGTTAGTCCAAAGTTTAATGACCTCTCTTTCTTTAGCTAGCTCATTTCCTAGATAAACATGTTTTTCTAACAGTCTTTCTTTAACATAAACAACATTATCTCTTTCTTTTTGAATTTCTAGCATGGAAAGCAACTCTTTCTAGGTAATCATTGATTTTCTTTAACACAGAGTTTTCACTCTTAATTCTATTATTCTCTAAGGTTTGATCCCTAAAACTAACATGCAGAGACTTAAGAAATAATCTTAACTCATAAATATCATCAGTATCAAAAGCAAGAGTAGACTGAGGTACCTTTAATTCAGCAATGTCATTCTCAGCATCAGCTTTTGCCGTAAGAGCATAATTAACTCCATCATCTGAATCTGATGAATCATCCTAGTTTTTTTTCCTTGAGATCAAGGCTTGTTTCTTCTCAGCTCTGGGTTTTCTGCAGTCAGCTGCAAAGTGTCCAATTCCATCACAGTTGTAACATCTCTCTTTTGACTTGTCAACTTTTCCAGATCCTGATTCCTTATCTCTCCTGTTGTTCCTCTTATCAGAGTTGGAGGAACTGGAGCCTTTTCTGGAAAATCTTCTCCATTTCCTGAAGTTCTTGTAGACCATCTTCTTGAAGCTTTTAACCAGTAGAGCATCAATTTGTTCCATATCTTCATTATTGTTATGATGCCAAGTGTGGCCCATGTTAAACCATGAGGAAGTATAGATCGAATCAATGAAGCTGCAATTTTAAAAAAAAATAAGAAGGACACAAGATAAGAGACATCCTAAGTATGATCGAGAGTCAGCCGTGATGATGTTCACATTTAAAGAATAAAGCTATAACTTATGGAAAAAATAGTATTTTTTTTACTAACCAGAACTTAAGAAGAGCATTTTCACATAAGATATGATATGAAATGAGGTAGAAAATTTAGTTGAAGAAGGTTCAAAAGACATTGATTGTAATGAACTATTACTACAAGAGATTTTGAGAAGATAGAGAATTGTGTCATCTTAAGTTTTGAATATTTCTAGAATTTTAAAATTATTTCAGAAATTTTTCGGGTTATATTTACCCGCACATTTGTTCGTTAAATTGTAAAATGCGGGTATGAAGCACAATTCAAAAATGTTCTAAAAATTATAAAAAAATTGTTTTATAAGTTTTTAAATATTCCGAGAGTTTTAGAAGTATTTCGGTAATTTTTTGAAATTTAAGAAGAGTGGTAATATTTAAGTTTTCCAAATAGAAATTTTGGTAAATGAAATATGACATAAGAATAATGATGTCAAGTGGGGCACATGTTAAACCATGAGGACGTATAGATCGAATCAATGAAAGTCAAAATTTAAAAAAATAAATAAGAAGGACCCAAGATAAGAGAAGTCCTAAGTATGATTGAGAGTCAGCCGTGATGATGTTCACATTTAAAGAATAAGGCTATAACTTATGGAAAAATAGTGTTTTTTACTCGCCAGAACTTAAGAAGAGCATTTTTACATAAGATGTGATGGAAATGAGGTAGAAAATTTAGTTGAAGATGGTTGAAAAGACATTGATTATAAGGAACTATTACTATAAGAGATTTTGAGAAGATAGAGAACTGTGTCATCTTAAGTTTTCAATATTTCGAGAATTTTAAAATTGTTTTGGAAATTTTCCGGGTTATATTTACTTGCACATTTGTTCGTTAAATCTTAAAATACGGGTTTGATACACAATTCAAAAATGTTTTAAAATTTTGAAAATTTTATTTTAATTAGTTTTTAAATATTCCGAGAATTTTAGAAGTATTTTGGTAATTTTTTGAGTTAGTTTCACTCGCAAGTTTGTTCGTTAAATCACGAAATGCGGGCATGGGGTTAAATTCAAAGATGTTTTAAAAATTATGAAAATTTTATTTTGGTAGTTATTAATTATTCTGAAATATTTTAAAAATATTGCGATAATTTTTCAGATTATTTTCACCCGTAAATTGGATCGTTAAAAAGAAAAATGCGGAACAGAATCGGGCTGCAAAGTAGGTACGTGCCAATTTCAATATACGTGTTTTGATTCTGTTTCTCACTAGCCCTGTGTCTTGCTTAAAAAAAACAAAAACAAAGAAAGAAAAACAAAAAAAAACAGAATAAGTTGTGTGTGTCTGTACATAAACCACAACCCCCTTTCTATTATCCAATATCCACCGCCAACCCCGCCCCCTCCAAACTCTCTGTATCTCCACTCTGCTATGTTTATATATTTTGAATCTTCGAAAATTCATATCTCACAAATTATCCGTCTAAATTTCAATTGTTATATATATAAATGATCAACACTTCGATACCTACGCATAGGTATATATATTGCGAGGTTTTGAGAAGAAAATTTACGGAGTATATTTCCATTTTAATTTATTTTTGGGGCGTAGAAAATGAGTTTGACGGTGTTGATTGCTCCATATGTCGTTTCAGCGTGTGTATGTCTACGGCTATTAATTTCGGATTTTTCTGGAGATATTTTTCGGACATCAAATAATCTCTTGGGGTGGTTAGAATTTATTTTGGGTAAGGATTTTGAGATTCTGATTTTTTACTTGGGTATATTATAGCATGTTAGTGTTTATATATTTATTTCATAATTTTTAGAAGTAGTTGGAGAAGTCACTTTTGGTCCGAATTTTGGTTCAGGTGACCGTGTTTTTCATTTATGGCATGTTTATAAGTGCATACATAAATTATTGTGTGTTTTAAATTTATAAATTTTATTAGAGAATAGTTGGATTATGTTGCTTGGGATTGATTTTGAGGGGTTCTGACCCCGGGGAAAAGTCTGTTTTACAAAAACGATATTTTAAATTTATTTATTTTTGTAAAATATTTATTTCAATTTCAAATTATTATCTTTTATTATTTTCAGAAATCATAATTTGATTTAATTGTTTATAATGTGTTTAGATTAATTATTTATTCATGTAATTAATTGATTAATTCATTTAATCAATTAATTTAATTTATAAATAGTTAAATAAAATATAATTATTTATAATTAATTCAAGTAACTTCTAGAAATTATTTTGAGCTTTAAAAAAATTATATTTAGGTATTTAAAAATCAATTAATATTATTATTAATTGATTTATTCTTACTTTATTCGTAATAAATAAATCGTTCGCCCGTTTAATACGAAAAGAACGCATCTAGACTCAGAAAAATATTCTGCTTTCATTAAAATACTTTCGAGACCCAAATCCTTTTATTTCAAAAGATCGCTTGTTTTGCAAGTTAATTATGAGTCACGTATTTACCAAAAAGACGTATTTTGACCCGATTTCAATTCTAAATGTACCGAGTCGAATGTTTTGACAAACTGAGTCATATGTGATATGAATTATGTGATACGTGAGTTATATGTTTACTTTCTATGTAAATTACGTGCGTATGTGGGTCAAGAGTCTTGTGTTTGACTGTTTTCTTTATGTGTGGGCTATCGTATGGATAGATGATAGGATTTTGATGCGCAGTTCGACGAGTAATTATCGTTTAGACGATTAAAGTTATATCTTTAAATTTATAGATGCGAGTCGTTCGAGACGATCAGAACCAAATATTGGATAAAGAGTGAAATGGCATGGAATTGCATATGAGGCTGGTACCAACAGCTTGAGCGGCAGACCAGAGAATTAGCAAAGTAAACGATGGTGATGTCTTGAGATGCCAGAATATGATAATTACGTTGCCACGAGTGTGACTAACTGCTAAAAAAACCAAAGGCAAGTTTTCTATGCTATTCTAATTCCATAATAGTTCATTATTTTACATATCAAACTGCTTATGATTATGCAAGTATTCTTCTCTATTCCCACTTCGAAATAGATAACTGTTTTATATATCGCTGAATTAAATGATTCTGTTTATGCAAGTACTCATCTGCTATTTTATGTTCAGAATAGTTAAGTATTTTTACTTATCCAATTATCGGATTTATAAATGTTTATACTTTTAGTAAAAGATGATTTTGTTGCGAGTATTCCTGCCCAGTGAATGGGAGAATAAAAATTTATAAAGGTGTCGATTATTATGACCCCTTTCAATAAATTTTTTTAAGATTGGATGGTTACTGGTTATAGCGTACGTGACTGAGACATCGGTCCAGCTGTAATATCTTGCAAGGCAAATATATGCTTTTTCTGGCACCCTATAGGTACGGTACGACTGCGGAATACCGGTGGTACCTATATTTACGGTATGGCTGCGGGATACCGGTGTTGTTTCGTGACTGATCATTTGGGACAGCATGAAGTATAATATATATTTAAAAGCCACTTAGTTCGATCACAGTCCTGATCGACAAAGAATAGCCAGCCATACATTTATAAGAATAGCCATACATTTATGACAAAGAATGCCCCTCATTTCCCTCTTATTAATCTAACATTTATATCGCAGTAAATTAAGAATTAATAAATCATAAAGAGAATAATTGATAGAACATAAATATTAATAATCCTAATGTCTTAAACTAAAACATCATAGTATTGTCTCTATGACACAAACACTAACACACACAACTTTCTCTAGAATACGTTTGATCTCCCTGTTAGACACCTCGACTTGTCCATTAGTCTGAGGATGGTAGGCTGTAGCAATGCGATGATTCACATTATATCTCTACATCATAGCAGTGAACTTGCGATTGCAGAAATGCGATCCTTTGTCACTGATTATGACTCTCGGAGTACAGATCGTGTGAATATCTGCTTATGAAGAAAATTAAGCACTACCTTCGCATCATTTGTCGGCAATGCCTTGACTTCAACCCATTTCGACACATAATCGACCGCCAACAAGATATACTGATTATTGCAAGATGAGACAAACGACCCCATGAAGTCGATTCCCCAAACATCAAAGACCTCAACCTCGAGAAGCACATTAAAAAAGGCATCTCATCCCTCTTGGACATATTACCCACACGCTAGCATCGATCACACTTCAAAACAAAGTGATGCGTATCCTTAAACAATATAGGCCAGAAGAATCCCTCTTGAAGGACATGAGCTGCTGTCTTCTGTCCACCATAGTAGCCTCCATAAACAGTTGAATGACAATCTCGCAAGATCCCCCCTGTTTCGCTGTACAGAATGCATCTCCTGATGATTTGGTCAGCTCCTTGCCTAAACAAATATGGTTCATCCCACATTTACCACTTCACCTCATGAAGAAACTTCTTCCTTTGAGCATAAGACAAGTCTAGGGGCATGGTATTACTCACAAGGTAGTTCATAATATCTGCAAACCACGGTTCTTCCTCTTGCACCCCAAATAACTACTCATCGGGAAAAGACTCATTTATCAATATCTTATCCTGCGAAGCTGCAATTGGATCTTCCAAATGAGAGAGATGATCATCGACTTGATTCTCGGTACCTTTTATGTCCTTGATCTCAAATTCAAATTCCTAAAGCAAAAGAACCCATCTAATCAATCTAGGCTTCGAGTCCTTCTTCGATACGAGATATCGAATAGCAGCGTGATCAGTGAATACTGTCACCTTCGTCCCAAGAAAATAAGATCGAAACTTCTCAAAACCGTAGACATTGGCCAAAAGTTCTTTCTCAGTAGTAGTATAATTCAGTTGAGCACCATTGAGGGTCTTACTAGCATAGTATACCATATGAAATATATTGTTCTTTCTCTTCCGAAGAACTGCTCTAACTGCATAGTCACTTGCATCGCACATCATATCAAAAGGTTCATTCCAATCAGGTGCAGTTATGTCAGGTGCCGTGATCAAACTTTTCTTCAAGAACTAAAAAGCAGCTAGGCACTCGTCATCAAACTTGAACGGGACATCTTTTTCTAGAAGATTGCACAAGGGTTTAGAGATTTTTGAGAAGTCCTTGATGAAACGCATATAGAAACCCGCATGACCAAGAAAGCTACGGATTCCTTTAACAAAATTTGGTGGGGGAAGATTTTCAATGACCCCCAACTTGGCCTTGTCCATCTCAAGACCCTTACTAGAGACCTTGTGCCCAAGAATAATGCCCTATCGCACCATAAAGTGACATTTGTCCCAGTTGAGAACCAGGTTGGTCTCAACATACCTTTTAAGAACGGCGCCAAGATTTTGCAAGCACTCATCAAAAGAATCACGAAACACAGAGAAATCATCCATAAACACCTCCACATTCTGAACAATCATGTCAAAAATTATAGTCATCATGTATCTCTGAAATATGGCAGGTGCTCCACACAAACCAAAAGAAACTCTTCTGAAGGCGAAAGTACCAAATGGACAAGTGAAGGTAGTTTTTTCCTGATCTTATAGAGCGATAAAAATCTGATTATAGCCCGAATAGCTATCCGGAAGACAATAATACTCATGTCTAGCCAATCTATCAAGCATCTGATCAATAAAAGGTAGAGGGAAGTGATCCTTTCTCGTGGCCTTGTTCAGCTTCCTGTAATCCATACAAACTCTCCACCTCGTGACTGTTCGAGTAGGAATGAGCTCATTCTTCTCATTAGCAACAACGGTGATACCTCCTTTCTTTGGCACACACTGAACATGACTCACCTAAGAACTATCTGAAATGGGATAGATGATCCCTGTATCAAGCCACTTGAGAATTTCCTTCTTCACAACTTCTTTCATGATCGGATTGAGCCTTCTATGTTGCTCAACAGTCGGCTTGCTACCTTCCTCTAGTAGAATTTTATGCATGCAATAAGAGGGGATGATTCTCTTAATATCTGCTATAGTCCATCCAATTGCCGATTTGAACTCTCTCAAAATTCTCAAGAGCTTTTCCTCATCACTACCTGAAAGGTCAGATGTAATAAAAACAGGTAAAATTGATGCATCACCTAAAAATGTATACCTTAAGTGTTTAGGCAAAGGTTTAAGCTCGAGTGTAGGAGCTTCCTCAATAGAAGGTTTGAGGCGCTTTAGAGATTTGTTCAGCTATTCCATTCCAAGAGATTCAAAAGGCATATCCAGCCTTCGCTTCCAGGGAGAAGCATTCAGATAGTGCAACTGCTAATCACCTTCATCGTCTTCACTATTCGAATTCCCCAATAAGGCCTTCTCTAAGGCATCATTCCTTATCAATTGATGAAGTTCCAAAATAACCACAGACTCGACCAACTCCACTTTTAAGCACTCCTCATTCTCAGTAGGGAATTTCATGGCATTGAACATATTAATAGTCACATCCTGATCCAGCACTCGTATAGTAAGCTCACCCTTTTGCACATCTATCAAGGTTCGACCCATAGCCAAGAAAGGTCTTGCCAAGATTATAGGAATCTTCTTATCCTCCTCGAAATCAAGAATTACAAAATCAACAAAAAAGATGAGTTTGTCCACCTTGACCAATACATCCTCCACAAAGCCTCGTGGATATGTAATAGAGTGATCAGCCAACTACAAGGATATATAAGTAGGCTTTGGATCAGGTAAATCCAACTTCTTAAGACAGACAAAGGCATCAGATTAATGCCAGCTCCCAAATCACATAAACACTTGTCAAACGAAAAGTTTCCGATAGTACAAGGAATAGTGAAGCTTTCAGGATCTTTAAGCTTCGGAGGCAACTTCTGTTACAACACGACACTGCATTCTTCTGTGAAAGAAACGGTCTCTAAGTTATCAACCTTCACTTTCCGCGAGAGAATACCTTTCATAAACTTCACATAACTAGGCATCTGTTCAAGAGGTTCAGCGAAAGGTATGTTGATATGAAGTTTCTTGAATACCTTCAGAAACTTCTCAAACTGCTTATCCAGCTTTTTCTTCTGCAACCTTTAAGGAAAAGAAGGTGAATGATAGATCTGTTTCTCCCATATATTACCCTCAGGAGGAGTGTGTTCCAAAGTAGTCTTCCTTGGTTCCACTTCTGCTTTCTTCTGCACTTCTTCCTCAGTCACAGCTTCGTCTTCTGAAACTTGAGATTTTTCGGTATTTGTAACCTTCCCAGACTTCAAAGTGATTGCTTTAACCTACTCTTTAGCTTCCTTCTTTCCTGGTACTTCAGTATCACTAGGAAGTGTCACAGGTTGACGATTCAGCAAGGCATTGACAATCTTCCCAATTCGATTTTCCAAGGTCTTAATAGACACCGCTTGGCTTTTGCACATGAGCCTCAACTCCTCCAATTCAGATTTTTCATTAGACTGCTGCAGCTGAAGTTGTTATTTTGGCGCATATTGCAGTAGCTGAAAATGAGGAGGGTTGTACTGCTTCGCTGGATACTGCTGATAAGGTTGTTGAACTGCATTCTGAGAATTGCTCTTCTTAGGATGATTGCGGTTGTTAGGATAATATGTGGCTGTCACAGGCTGCTGCAACCTCTGAAAGTTGCTCACGAACTTAGCTGATTCACTAGAAATAGCACACTGCTCCGTCTCATGGGCACTAGCACAAAGCTCACAAACACCAGGGATCTGATTAACTCTATAATTAGCCAAAGAATCCACCTTCATCGTCAAAGCCTTAAGCTGAGCAGCTATAGCAGTAACTACATCTAACTCTAGAATTTCTGCTAACTTGCCCTGAGGTAGTCTCTAAGAAGGATTCTGGTATTCATTCGCATCCATCAGTTCAATTAATTCATGAGCTTCATCATAGCTTTTAGCCCACAAGGCTCCTCCTGATGTTGCATCAAGCATGGGTCTAGAAGTAGCACCCAAACCATTACATAAGTAGTTAATGATCATCCAGTCAGGCATCCCATGGTGAGGACACTTCCTTAGCATCTCCTTGTATCGCTCCCAAGCCTCACACAAAGACTTGCCAGACTGCTGCGCAAATTGAGTAAGAGCATTCTTGATTGCAGCAGTTTTCGCCATAGGAAGGAACTTACACTACTAGAAAAAATAGAATAGACATCGCCTCTTAGACATCAGTTGCTTCTGGAGCCGATGTAAAATATGTTTTCTACATCGGTTTTAACCGACCGATGTCTTTTGTTATTATAAACATCGGTATTTTAGCCCAACCGATGTTAAAAGTCTGTTTTAAAAAATTTAATCTGCGCGCCTTCCCCATTTTCCCCTTAGCTAAATAATTCATTCCCTCCTTGTTTTCCCCCCTTATTTTCTGCCTTAGCAAAATTTCCCCTCTTTTCACACGGATCTTCCCCCTCTTTCAATTAAAAATTAAAATAAAAGACATAAAATAAAACATAAAACACATATCTTAAAATTATATGCAAAAACACTTCTCTCTCATCTCTCACTCGACTGTGCTCTCATCCAAGAACACCCACCACTCTCTCTCTCTCTTCTGAGATATTGTATCTCTTTGTGCTCTCATATCTCTCTCTGCGTTCTCGTATCTCTCTCTCTTTTTGGAAGTTTAAAGCTTGAATTTGGTAAGTTCTAAATCCTAATTTTAGAATTGGGGGTTTTAATTTGAAACCCTATTTTTTTAATTTTTAATTGGTTCTAATTAAGCTAAGTTGTATGCCTTTAATTGTAGAATTTTAAATTGTTGATTTTTTAGTTGGATTAATGTTCGATTTATTCGATGATCTGACTTTCGTATTGGGTATTGATTGACATGATTATTGGTTGTAGTGAAAGTTTGTGATAAAACGGCAGATGAAAAAAAACAGCAAAGAGGCCTCCTGTGACGGCTCATCGTCGCCGCCTCGAGTGACGGCTCCATTGCTTCCTACTCCACCTCCTCCTTACTTTCTGTATGTATGTATATATATATATATATCTTCTTCTTTTTTATTTATTGAATTCCATACATTTTTCGTATTTTCATTTTTCTTATCCTCTTCTAAGCAGTCTTATACCGGGAAGGGTTTTTATTATGGCAAAATGACTTAATGAGTCTTTTACAACTTTTATACAATTTCTAACAATGTCAGATTTTTAAGTGTTTTTAAGTGCCCCTTTGTAGCAGGGCTCTTCCCACCCTTACCTGACGAGACAACTATGTCATCAAATAAATCATCTAAATTCTCATCCACGGATACTCGTTCTAAAGCGTTGCATATATATAAACGGAGGCCAATTCTACTGAACACAAGTAAAAACCATTAAAAAGAAGATAAAAAATATTAATACTCCTCACGCATGCTTTCCTTTAACAGAAATTTGTTCAGTTAGCGGATGATGGGACAAATTTAGTGCAAACATCTTGGGCAATGCTTAGCCTCATCCATGGCGGACAGGAAAGTATTAATATATGTGGTTCTCAGCAAAATGTGTTTATATAGTAATAGTTCATTGGGATTAATTATACCTTTCTTTCCTCATACTAAAAACCAGGCTAAGAGAGATCCGACCCCATTACATAGAGCAGCAAAGTTGTTAATTAATGCACAAATGGAAAATGGAGATTTTCCTCAGCAGGTAGATCAAGTTCTCTCTCGCCTTTCCTTTTCTTCTCGTTTTTTATAGTTTCAATACCAACATTTGATGTAAAATTACAGGAAATCACATGATTCTACATGAAGAATTGTATGCTACACTATGCAGAGTATAGAAACATATATCCCTCATGGCACTTGTAGAATACCGTAAACATGTATGGCTGTCCAACTGAATATTTTGAGCTCAAGTTCCTATGGTGTGATAGTTCCACGAACATATTTCGGTATTACCTCGACTTTTCATAATGATTTCTATTTTTTAATGGCCTATGATTGCAGAAATTTTTACATCAGCAAGCTAGTCAGTGAGAAACGACTTTATTGAATAAGTGAACTTCATTCTGCATAACATCGAAACTGAAATTCCCAAATATTTCGATGGAAACACTTAATTCTAACCCCATTTTATGAAACTGGAGGTCCGTGTTCTATGATGTTTGTACTTGTCCTTGGGACCATGGTGAAGATGATCGCGATGATAAGTGGTATGTTCTAAAGGTTTGTGTCTATGCTCATCATGAATACTTTTATGTTTTCTTTGCATGTCCACCTGATGATCCGATATGCTTATGATGTTTCTTAACAAAGACTTGAGACAGGTGGGCATCTCCTTTACGCCGATGAATATCGTCAGCATACAAAAAATGATCTTCCCACCCAGTCATAAAAAGGATCAAAAAGTCCCTTTTCATGTAGAAGCCAAACTAGAAGTAGTACTGCGATAAAAATATATTTAAATACTGCTAAATCCTTGCTATAGGTTTTATATAATGAATAGGAAATGTGAGATTACCTGTCGGGAAAATTGCCAGAAATAGACCAAACATCAGTAACCAACTAATGCAGATGTGTATTGTATATGGCAGCTGAAGTCAAAAAAACCGTAGCACTTTTGTCTGTTCAAAAGAACCATGGATAAATAATTAGGTGAAGATTTATTACAGAAAGTCTTATAATCATAATAGATAAATTATACATGTCAGGGGAATGTTTCATATTTCTTATGTCATAGAGATACGGGAGAATCACGGTGAAATGATCATTAGTAGTTCAGTGCTCATGTCCAGAGGAAGAGAAGGGTAAAAAGTGCCATCTACTTTGTAACTCCCTGTGTCTGGGGAGACCATTTTCTTGCATACTCTAGTCCTGATCATGCGGTAAGTATGATCATGTTACTTGTCATTTATACAAGTTGGAGACCTCGACAATTTACTATAACTGTGTTTAATTTCTACATTCCATATGATTTGCGTGCATATCTACTAACGTTTCTTGCAACATAGATTATCCTCTAATGTCTTGGGTTTATATATGTTGTATACACTTGTGCAGATACCTGACCATGACACAAAGCAAAAAATTCTATAACTGAAAGAAGAAGTGAAGAAGATGCTACTGGCAGCCGCTCATCAGCCCGACCAACAGCTTAAGTTGATTGATGATCTTCAAAGACTTGGTCTAGCTTACCATTTCGAAGCTGAGATCAACTTGGATTTAAGTAACATGAATGGTATCTTTTCTGAGCTCTTCGGGACTAAAATTGAATGTGACCTTCGCATGGTTGCTCTTTGCTTTGGGTTACTTAGACAAGAAGGGTATGATGTATCTTCTGGTAAATTACGATGTATAGTACTCTTTTTGTATAAACTCATGGTATACACGTCATTTTGCTAGTAAGAAATCTTATAAATTAAGTACAGCTTACATACAAAAAAAACTAGCTTCATTAAGAAATTGAAAATTCTATGAGCAGCTGTGTTCAAGAAATTTAAGGACGAGAGCAGAGGGACATTCAAAGACTGCTTGAGCAAGGAAGTGGAAGGACTGCTTAGCTTATATGAAGCTGCACACCTTATGGTGCGTGGAGAAGACATACTAGAAGAAGCACTGACATTCACAACCTCTCCATTGAGCATCTCAAAGCTCAGTTAAAAAATCCCCTAGCAGCACAAGTGAATCATGTACTGAAGATACCCATCTGGAGGAGTGTAAATAGGGCTGAAGCAAGGCGCTACATTCCTGTTTATGGCGAAGATGATTCACATAATGTGGATCTGTTATTATTTTCCAAATTAGACTTTAATTTACTGCAGAAACTTCATCAGGGAGAACTGGCAAATATTTATAGGCCAGTAATTGCATAATATGTGTTACAGAAATAATCTGTTGATTGCATATAATACAATTTTATTAAAGAATTCTTGCAATTTCAGGTGGTGGACACATTTTAATTTCAAAGAAAAATGGCCTTTTGCAATAAACAGATGGGTGGAGTGCTACTTTTGGGTGTTAGGGTTGTATTTCGAGCCCCAGTACGCCCTTGCCCGATCAATATCAACCAAAGTATTTTCACTAATCATAGTTCTTGATGACATATACGATGTGTACGGTACTCTTGAAGAAGTTACACTAATGACAGACGCTATTGACAGGTAGTTCAATCTCAAATTTTGAATTTGAATTGGCAAACTTAAATTTTCAGTGCACATTAGTCCCGTACATTATTATAATAACTTGGTCTAGAACTTACCTCTGATACTGGATCTTTCACTAGCACTGCTTCTGGATAAGCAAGGGGCGTTCCACTTTGCATGTATGTAGGCATAACTCTTCTTTAACATCTTTAAAAACTGATGTTATACGTCTTCTTTAACATTAGTTTAAAATCGATGTTAAATGGGGGGTTTTTAACATCACCCACGAAGACATCGGATTTTTTTGTTCATAGACATCGGTTTTTAGCCGATGTCTATTCTACTTTTTCTAGTAGTGTTAGTAAGGAACTTCTGAGCCAAATTTTCTCATTTAGTGATACCACTGAATGTAACCAGCTCTTATCTTTATCCTTAAGAGAGAATGGGAAGAGCCTTAGCTTGATAGCATCTTCAGACACTCCATTGAACTTGAAGGTTTCGCAGATCTTGATGAAATCTCTGATGTGCATGTTGGGGTCTTCTACAGGAGAACCCCCAAACTGAACTGAATTATGTATCATCTGAATCGTGCTAGCCTTGATTTTAAAAGTGTTAGCTGCAATGGCCGGTCTAACAATGCTAGACTGGATATCATTGATCTTTGGTTGAGAATAGTCCATCAAAGCCTTTGGATTCACTTCTAGTTCACCCATTACGACAAGTACTTTATCTTCTTTCTCAACTAAGATTTCTTCTTCAACTTTCTCCTCTATAGGAACTTTTCGAAGACTTCCTTAGCTACTACTACTTCCTCAGCTTTATCCAGTGTTCTCTTATGAGACTGAGAACGCGTATACATACACGCTCACTAGAGTACCTGAAACAAGTCAAGGAAATAATTAAGTAACAATGTCCGAGTCACTGAACTTTAACGATCACTAATGACAAACACATTAACTAAAAATTAACATCGAGTCCCCGGGAGCGGCGCCAAAAACTTGTTAGGGCTAGAACACGCACTAATAATCATGCAAGTATACGCGATCACAAGTAATATGGAATTAATTCTAGTTCGTTCCCACAGAGACTGGTTAAGTTATTTTTAATCAATGCATCTATGCAACAATGTTATGGTTATTATTCAATGCTAAGACGAATAACAAATTGAGGTTGATTATAACTACAATTAACTAAGAGATTATACTAAAGAATATTAACTAAGAGAATTAAAGAGAGTTGAATATGATATGACACACACATGGGATTCTAACTTCATTAAATACTTCATTCAATAGCCTTTTCGTTCTTAATCTTAGCATGTAATGGTGATGACACTAATTAGATAACAGGAAAATGATAAACGCCAACTTTCCTTGTATGAATACCATACTACCAGACATCCACAAAAGAGATAAAAGCTGAATAGACACCAATTATATTGAGACCCTATATGTCTATAGAATTTGACAACATAACGGTTTAACGCACAAGTTATCTATCATGATTACATAGGGCAAGTAAAATGGTTAAAATTACCTACGAATCATGCATATTAACACATGAACCTATGCTAGCATGGCAAGTTCTAAACCCCTAAATGCATTTTTGCTTCATTAGAGATTAACATGCTATCTTATAAGTTCGCGACGCTCATAAGACGAATAAGCACAACCAATACTAGGATATCATACAATCACCACACACTAAGGCATCGAAACAAATTAGCTAAAGAAATCCATAAATAAATCCGTTAGAACCCCACGATAACGATTAGCCCAGAATCGGACTCATCATCAATTTGGGTTCCGATGAAAGCATGGTATATGAAACGTAGTCTTTATACGGAATAAATATAAAACCAAGTAAGAAACAAGAGTATAGGTCGAATAAGAAAACTAGCATCCAAAGTTATAACTAAAAATAAAGAATCACAAGAATAAACTAGATCCTTTTCGCCTTGGTTGAATTATGCTCTACGGTCTTCTTACGCCTTCTCCTTAAGTTCTAGAATGTCTTGTTATGAAAAACGACCTTAAGTTATGTATATATAGCAACCCATGTCAAGTAGAAGTCTTCTGGATCAAAATCAGAATGGAAATAGAATTCTTTTATCTTGACCTGGCGTGGGCGCACGCTTGAACAGCGCGGGCGCGCTAAGTTTCTGCCATCCTGGCGCGGGCGCGCGCTTGACCAGTGCAAGCGCGCTGTCTCTCTGGAGATTTTTCCGACTTCTTCTTTTCTTGCTAATTTGAGTTGGTCTTTTCACGCGCTTTTATTCTGGACATTATCCTAACACCATATTAGCATTAAAACAATGCTAATTCACCTGTATTCCTGATATATTCCTGAAATGTAAAACACTACAAAAACACGTTAAAAAAACTAACAATTTGACTATAAAACACCAATTCAAAGCTTTATGGAGCGTTATAAAGTGCCATAAATGCCACTCAACAAGATCTTCCTCCAATCATAGACCTGGATGGTCCAATACCAAGAAGGGTTGTTGCCCTAAGGGCTGATCCAAGTGATATTATGCCCCTATGAGATCCTGATGATCCAAACCCACCATTCACTGACGAGATAATAAATGCCTGCATCTCAAGGAAGTTCAAGATGCCCACCATCAAAGCATATGATGGTATTGGCAACCCTGCTAATCATGTCAGGATGTTCTCTAACGCCCTATTGCTACAGCCCGTGAATGACGTTATCAAGTGTCGGGCCTTTCCTCAAACCCTATCAGGTATGGATGAAAGGTGGTATAACTGTTTACCCCTGAATTCTTTTGGATCCTTTAAGGACTTGAGCCAAGCTTTAATCATGCAGTTCATAAGTGGCGCGGTACACGAGAAGATTTCACCCTCTCTCATGGTCATAATCCAAGGAGCAAAAGAGTCCCTGAGAGACTACCTGAACCGATTCACGAAGAAAGTTTTGAAGGTCCCTAATCTTGACGATAAGGTAGCTATGGCCCTACAACAAGGAATTAGAGACGAATTTTTTAAGATGCCCCTAGCTAAACCCCCTCTTGAAAGCATGTTGCAGCTCCAAGATAGGGCCGAAAAGTATATCAAGGTGGAGGAAAGTCTGAAGAAGACAACAGGGAATAATGAACCTGCTGGAAACATGAAGCAGAAGACGGATCATGAGTAAATGACAAGGACAAGTATCCACAGATTGGAAAAAGCCCCGACTCCTCCTCTTCTAAGAAGAATAAGAAACCAAACATCACTAAATATGTGAGGTTGAACGCCCCAAGGAGCCAAATCCTCATGGAATTTGAGAAAGACAAAGATTTCAAATAGCCGAAGCCACTAAGGGGAGACCCCGAGAAATGAGACAGGAGTCGATACTGCAGGTTCCACAAAGATGTCGGTCATGACATTGATGATTGTAGGCAACTCAAGGATGAGATTGAGTATTTGATACAAAGGGGAAAGTTCGGACGTTTTACCAAGGGTAAAGAGGCTAGAGGCTAAAAAAGAGATATTGACCGAAGAGACGACGATTGAAGAGGTAACGACATAGATCGCAACCCACAGCCCCGAGGGCCAGTAATTAATATGATTAGGAGGTCCTACAATAGCTGGTACTATAAAGAACTCTCGAAAGGCTTATGTGAGAGAAGTGATGAGCATAGTTGGAGAGCCATCTAAGTGTTCTAAGTCAGAGATAACGCTTGAATTTGGTGACCCAGATCTTGAAGGTTTGAAATTTCCTCAGGATGATCCCCTGGTTATCACATCGATAATTGAAAATACTCCTGTTATGAGGGTCCTAGTAAACAATGGATCTTCTGTGGATATTCTCTTCCATGATACATTTATAAGGATGGGCTACAATCATTCTCAACTAACTCCATCTGATGCACCCATCTATGGATTTAACCATGTGGAATGCAAATTCGAAGGAGTAATACAACTTCTCGTAACTATGGGGGAAGAGCCCAGGGAGGCCACGCAGATGTGGGTTGTTAAGGCAGCCTCTACTTACAATGCTATTATGGGTAAAATAGGGATCCATGCATTTAAAGTCATGCCCTCAACCTACCACATGGTTCTGAAGTTCCCAACTAGGAATTGTGTTAGAGAAGCAAAAGGAGATCAGAAAATGACCTTTAATTGCTATGTTGCAACACTTAGGCCCGATGGAACCGGGGGCAGGTCCTCCCCATAGAAGACATGGATGTCCGAGAGAATGACGAACTGTGAGGGAAGCCAACCGAGGACTTGGTCCCAATTCCCTTAGACCCCTTTGACCCGTAGAAGGTCACGTATATTGGGGATCTCTGGAAAAGCCTTTGAAAGGCCAAATGACAACTTTCCTACAAGAGAACAGTGATGTGTTTGCTTGGATAGCAGCTGATATGCGTGGAATCGACCCGAACCTTATAACTCATAGGTTGAATGTTGATCTGACTCGAAAGGTTGTGAAGCAAAAGAAGAGAACTTACGCCCCTAATAGGCTGGAAGCCATTAAATATGAGGTCGGGAAGCTTTTAGAAGCTGGTTTTATTGAGGAAGTGCAATTCCATGAGTGGTTGGCCAACCCCGTAATGGTTAAGAAGGCCAATAGGAAGTGAAGGATGTGCATCGACTTCACTGACTTAAATGAAGCTTATCCCAAGGACTGCTACCCCTTACCACGGATTGATACCCTGATCGATACCACTGCTGGACACGAGATGCTAAGTTTTAGGGCTGAGCATTCGGTCGGTTCGGTCGAAAACTGAACCAAACCGAAATAACTGAAAATTGAAATTGTGATTTTTTTCTTAACCGAACCGTACTGATATTACAATTCGGACCGACCCAAAATCGAACCAAATTATTCCAGTTTATTCGGTTCAGTTTCAAAAAACCGGAAACTATCACAAATGTTGAGGTGATGAGGTGCTCAGTAGCTCATCATGGACCGATAACAAAGCTTTTTCTTCCCACCTAAATCATAACAAAGTTGTACCATTTCCTACATCTTGAAAGCTTCAGCAATTAGAAGTCTACAAAATAAGCAAGTTACATCACATGTTTGAATCAAAAAGTGTCAGCTAATTTATGCAAATAAATTCATGTTGCGTCGGAAGAAGATTAGATTAAGAATCTTTGTTACTTGAAAGAATCGAATATATGTTAAAATTAAATCTGCATATGCGGCGCGATAAAGACAACGGGTTTGTCTATCAATACTTATGTTGGTGAATGTTTCTATTTTGTTTAATATTTAGTTATTTATTGTATTATATTATGTATAAAATATAATTCATATATATATATATATTATTCAGTTAATTTGGTTAAAACCGAACCAATATTTTGAAAAACCGAACCGATTTTATTTTGGTGTAAACCGAAAAACTGAAAAAACCAAAATTTTGAAAAAAACTCAAACCAAACCAAACCGAATTTTACCGGTTAGGTTCGGATTTTCCATTTTGGTTCAGTTTTGCTCACCCCTACTAAGTTCTATGGATGGCTTCATCCGTTACAATCAGATTAAAATGAACAAAAATGACACCTCCAAGGTATCTTTTATAACTGACTTTGGTGTATTTTGTTATCTTGCTATGGCTTTTGGACTTAAGAATGCAGGAGCTACTTACCAAAAATTGGTAAATAAGATATTTTCCCATCTAATTTGGAAGACCATGGAGGTCTATGTTGATGACATGATAGTCAAAAGCCTACGCAAGGCCGATCATATTAGTCACCTTAGAGAGGCATTTGAAGTGCTAAGGCGCACCACAAGATGATGTTAAACCCAGCCAAGTGTGCTTTTGGCATTGGGTCTAGAAAAGTTTTGGGTCACATGGTCTCTAAGAGGGGAATAGAGGCCAACCCCGACAAGATCAAAGCCATCCTAGACATGGAGCCACCACGCTCCATCAAGGACGTTCAGAAGCTGACAGGAAGAATCGCAACTCTAGGGAGGTTTATCTTAAAGTCTGGAGATAAATGTCGGTCCATTTTCAAAACCCTTAAGAAGGTGAAAATTTTTAAATGGACAGCTGAGAGCCAAGAGGCCTTTGAACAAATAAAGAAGTACATGAACGAAGCCCCATTGCTGGCCAAACCAAGTCCGGAGGACACCCTTTATTTGTACCTCGCAGTATTTTGAACAAGCCATGAGTGCAGTCCTCGTGAAAGAAGAACAGAAACTTCAGAAGCCTGTATACTATATAAGCAAGGTGCTCATGGAGCAGAGTTGAATTACTCCACCATGGAGAAGTTCGTACTTGCTCTCATCATAGCCTCACGGAAGTTCGGACCATACTTCCAAGCTTACAAGATCGAAGTCCTAACGGACCAACCCTTAAGGAATATTCTTCATAGCCCGAAGGCCAGTGAAAGACTCATCAAGTGGGCAACTGAGTTAGGATAATTTGATATCAAGAAGACCCAGGTACAAGTGCTGAAATAGACATACATAACTTGATTGTGGTTGAGGTTCTGTACTTGGAAGCTCCACCAACTCAACTCACTCCACCAACAACACTAATTCTAGATGCTGATTTCACTGATGATATTCCAACAACACCAATTCTGAATCTGGATGATGAAAATCAGTTTTTAGGTGGGCATCAAAATTTGGATGCTGATCAGAACTTAGTTTCAGATCAGAATTTAAAGGATGATGTTAAAGCCTCTATAGCCTCATATACTGTTATTCTATCAGAGGATGCTGATACTGCAGGCTTTGTAAGTTCTGATACTGACAATGCTGAAATTACTGGTGAAGCTGCTACAAATGTAGATATTGATGCAGCTGGTCCATCTGGACATGCACCTCAACAAGCTCCATGCAAAGCTGATTTAATCAAGAAGTTTGTTAGAGAGGATACACCAGTACCTTGGAGTGAAACTCCTAGAGGAAAGAAGTGGACTAAGGAATGGAACACAGTTAGTTTTGTTCCTACTGAAAAAATTCTTGCTGAGCACCTTGCTAAGGCTGATGAAATGCTGATAAATGATGATTTCAAGGCACAGCTGAGAGAACTGCAATGAGTACTAGGCACCTTCAAGGTCAACACTCAATAACTCATTATAAGGTGAATAAAATTCAAGAATCTCTGATCCAGCAAGATATGAATATAAAATTGGAAAAGAACAGATTTTTTAAGCCACCCTTTGACCGAATTGGGTATATTGAAAAGGTTATGGAAAAGCAACAAGATTGGATTTCTAAAATTCTAAAGAATCAAGCTTCTTAGCAAACTCAACTCAATGAGATCCAATCCTCAGTGAAATTGCTTGTCTTACTTCTTTTACCTACTGATGCCAAAAGGGGGAGAAAGTGATTAAGTCCAAATGCAAATCTAGTCAAGTACTGAAGGGTAAGGATGATAGAATTGATGACTAGGGAAACTCTGGAATGGGAAAATGTCATGGTCAAGGAAAAGGTTTTTCATCAAGCAAAGCTGGAACTACAAGTCAGAGAATAAGTTCTGAACTGGTAAAATGATAAGTTCTACTGAACATCTGGAACTTGATGAAGAAATTTCAAAGAGATTATTTCTCAAAGAAAATCCTAGAATGGACTTTGAAAGTCTAAAGGAAGAAGAAGCTAGACTTAAAGCAGAAAATGTCAACTCGGAGTCTAAAGCTTCTGTTGTTGAAAAGAAACTTCCAAAACCTAAGGATATTATGCTTAAAGAGAGGACAAATTCTGAGGCAACCAAAGCCAAATCACTAGTGGAAGTAGATCCAAGGTCCAAGGGCAAAGAAAAAATTGGTGAACCTGTAAAGGTATATATACCAATCATGGATGAAGAAAAATATGATGAAGATGCTAGTCTGATTTTGAAGAAAAAGGATATTCAAACAACCTCTGACAGAGCTCATGTTGATCAAGATCAGGACTTAGTAAAATATGATATTACAGTGAAGCAAACAACCTCTGACATAGCTTAAGTTGGCTTAATATCAGAAGATAAGGGAAAGGAAACCTCTGACATTGCTCATGTTAAACCTTCAAAGATGCTACTACCAGGATTCACAAAAGCTCAACAGACTCAACCTTTGAAGACTACATCAAATGGTTTTGAAGCAAGAGTTGTTACAGGAAAGGAAGCAAGAGACAAATCAGGATTGGGTAGTTCTAAAGAAAGGAGAGTACACAACACTACCAATGATCCAACTTCCTTTAGTGAACCAGGTGTAGGAGCAACTCCTGAGAGATTGAATTAACTTGAATCTGTACAAATGTTTTATCACTCTGTTTTGAAAGAAGATATCATGTTATACTTTATGACAGATGGGAGGGTATTCTAGATCAGGGAAAATGCTATTCCATTGAAGTATTTTGAAGAACTGGAACAGGTTCTATTTCTACTTCAAGTGAAAAATAGATCAACAAATGGTGTTGCAGGTTATTTAAAATCAAATATTCAAAGACAGAAGAAGCTTTACTCTGTAAAGTCTGACAGCCCATACTGTCCTAAGTACATATCTCACAGTGGAGAAATGGTTGAAATGAAGCCTAATACTGCTAAAATCATCACTACATTTTCTGGTATTAAAGGACTTGAATTCAATCTAGAGTCTGATAAAGCCTATATAAACAGGCTAGATCAGTATATAAGGAAAGCTAAGATAAATGATCTCAGGGCTGCTATTTTTCAAACTGGTGAAGATACAGTTGAATTAAAAAAATGCTAAAAGGAGGATGGTCAATGAACTTGAATATGCTGAGAGATGTTTGTTGAAGAACTATCTCAGAACAACTCCTAACATCAAAGAGATCAGAAATTGAAGCCAAGTCAAAGATCTACAACTGCTTAAATTCTGAAGTGTATACAGACTGAAGCTGATATCAAACTTTAAGGATGGTAAAGCTATAAGGACTGTAAGTTATAGTTATCTAGTCAAATTCTCATGCATTTGTACTTAATGTTTTCGGCATCATCAAATATATGTTGAACTTGTATATTATGCTACTTTATAAGTTGGGGGAGATTGTTAGATATATTTATGATGTCATGTCTAATATGATTTGTGTTTAGTTTTCAGATCTTACTTAAGAGGACAAATCAGTACTTAACTAGAAATCAGTACTTATACTGAAGTCAGAACTTAAGATATCAAGACTTAAGTTATCAGAACTTAAGATATCAGAAGATATTTATCAGGAGATAATATCAGGACTTAAGGAGACTTTTAGATAAGGAAGGCGGCTGATTGAAGGAAAAAAGATCGAGACAAACATAAGAAGAGATATGCATGGAGAAGAATTCTATGAAGAATAGAATACTTGGAAGAAAAGATAACTGATTGATATATATTAGGAAGCAGAATTATATTCGATATCAATTAGAAGATTATCTTGTAACTGTGTAGTATATAAACACAGACATAGGGTTTACACTATATGTGTTATCTTGATCGAGATTATTATTCATTGTAACCCTAGCAACTCTCGTGATAATTTGTTCATTACTGAGAGTGAATAGTTCTTTGTAACAGAGTTTATTGTGTTGAATAAAATCTGTGTTCTGTTATTTGAGTTCTTATATTCGATTTGATTGTAGTAAACACTGTATTCAACCCCCTTTTACAGTGTGTGTGACCTAACAAATGAAATCATCAAGTTCACAACATATTCACAACAATCTCCCCCAATTTATGTCTACTAAAATTGTAGCCATAAATTAAGAGAAACTTGATGATAACAAAACACCCTAAAAATACAGCTTTAAAAGAAAGTAGATTATACTGTAAAGTGCTTCAATTAACAAAATGTACAAAGATTTGCTCACAGTCATTTTCAAGGTGCTCCTCTAGCCTGAGCAGATTAATCTATTTCCTTGAAGATCTGGATCTCTTTCCAAGCTTTATGTTGTTTCCTTCTATCTGATTTTGGAGCCCTCTGTGGGATTCCGGTTCATTAGATTCTGAGAGATTTAGCTTTTCTTGCATTTCCAAAAGAGTCTCATTGCTAGAGATGCTCAATTGGTCTTCTAATCTGAAAAATCTTCCCACTCCTTTGTCATCCATGAACTCCATCAGCCAGTAGGGCCTTAGATGCACTCTTTTCCCTATGTAGGGAATGATTATAGTCTTTGGGAGTGCATCTTTAGCTCTAATACTCCTCAGTTCTTCAATCTTCTTTAGAACCAGTCTTCTTACAGTTACATTGAATCCAAAGTTCTTCTTGAAGGATGAATAAACCTTTATCAGAACAACTTGGCTTTCTTGAAGGATCCTGTGAAGTGGCCATTGAATCTCCTTTCCTCCCTTGTACTTGAAAACTAACCTTTCAGGTAGATTCCTGTAGGCATCAATCCCTCTCACTTCTTCTAGTTCATCTAGATAGAGATTTAGATCAGAGAATTCCTTGATGTCACATAAGTATATGTAATCTCCCTTGTTGACTTTGGATTGAGCTTTAGTTAGAGATTTGGATTTGAGAGGTGACAACTTCACTTTCTTGACTGCTCTTGACTTTGTTCTTTTTGGCTTGCTATGTATTGGCAAATTGAAGTCAGGAATTGGTAGGCTCTCCCAGTCTATTGGTTCATCCTTGGGCACAATAGGTTCACCATGAATTTTCCTGTAAGGATCCATCACCTTGATGTCTTCAAATACCACAGAGGGTTTTGATTCTTGAGTTGTAGTTGGAGTGGATTCCTTGGAAAACTGATACTCCAATTCCTTATCAACAAAGTCCAATTTCCTTTTGGTTCTTTTGGCCAATTCCTTGTATCTTAGAGCTTTCTTCTGTTATGGTTCAACTTGCTTCTTTGGATCTTGAGATTCAGTGATTTCAGATGGATGAGCAGGAATTTGTTGTGTTGGTTTTACAGCTTGTAGCTTGGCCAAAATAGCAGCTTGCTCTTTCTTTTGCTTAGCCTTTTTGGCATCTAGAGCAGCTTGCTTCTTTTCTTGTTTTAGTCTTGCCTTTTCTTCTCTCTTTACTTGAGCAAATTGAGGATGTCCAGCCAGCACACAAATTTTTTTACCATTTCTGAAAACTTTAGCAATTCTCCTTTTTAAAGCTGAATCAGCTGGATCCTTGTAGAAAGCAATTGATCTTGACAGAAGCTTCTTCTCATCAGGCTTAGGTGTCTCATACACTGTATCAAAAGGGTTCTTTAATGATGATTTTGGATAGTTCACCCTTGGCTTCAAAATTATTTTAGCCTTTGGAGATTTGATGCAG
Source organism: Apium graveolens (assembly GCF_009905375.1). NCBI lineage: Eukaryota > Viridiplantae > Streptophyta > Magnoliopsida > Apiales > Apiaceae > Apium > Apium graveolens. Next base: position 2,882,812 of record NC_133647.1, on the reverse strand, counting down.
GATGGATGTCCTCTTTTCAGATAGTTCATGATCATTTCATTCACAGAAATCTGCTTGACTTGAGAGTGATGAATGGCTGACTTTTCTAGCTTCTGTACTTGCCCAAACTTCTTTTGTATGTCCTCATCAATTTTCTCCTAGTTCATTGGACTCAACTTCTTCTTTTCAGCTGCTCTTATGTTGGCTGCTGCTTTATTGATCAGATCAATACTGTCTGTTACTGGTGGCTTGGTGAGAGCAATTGTAGGCACAATTACTTTACTGATTTGAATGTGAAGTGCTTCATTGATCAGATTAATACTGTCTATTACTAGTGGCTTGGTGAGAGCAATTGTAGGCACAATTACTTTACTGATTTGAATATGATGCTTTTCCCCCTCACTTAGTCTTTTCTCCCCCTTTTTGTTATCATCAAGTTGAGTAGAGGAAGAGGTTTGTGCAGCCACCAGTTTCTGAAGCAAGTCTGTTTGTTGAGCTTGATGCAGATGAATGGCTGTTAGAGATGCTTCCATAGCTGAAATTCTTGTATTCAAGGCATCTATCTTTGTGGCAAGATCAGAATTTTTTCTGAGCTGTCTCTTGCTGTCAAGCATTGTAGCTTCTGGAAGCTTAGAGTCCATCTTTTCAGAAATAGCCTTTTTCATTTCATCAATATCACCCTTGATGGTGTTGACATTTCTAGCATGTTGGAAGCCTTGAATCTGTTGTAGTTGTAGAGAAGCAAGATGTGCTTGAAGGAGCTTCTTGGTGTTGGCATTTGTAGTGGTTTGAAGAGCAGAATTTGTCTATTTATGAGTTAGATCAGGGTTGTCTTGAAGTAGTGTTCATCACAATGTTTTGAAAATGCCCATGATGGCATACCTGATCTTGAACTAGAACCTACTTCTCCCCCTATGTCCAATGGCTCTTCTTCACTATCTCCACCTTCATCTTCAAAGAAATCTGCCGAACCACCAGTCTCATAATCAACATCACCAGTTGTAGAGGCCAAAGCTGTAATGACATCCTTAGCTCTTAGCATTGACTGAGTGGTATGCACTAAATTGAGCATCCTATCTACATTGTCATTGCCCTGTTCAGCTCGAAGTTGATAAGCTGGAACAGGGTGAGTAAATGCCTCAGCATCAAGGGAGGTGGAATCCATAACAGCTTGAGGTTGCTGAGATAGTCCCTCCCTGTCTGCATCCTGGACATTCATTAACTCACTAGCAATGGCATCCATCCTTATTCCTCCTGTACCTGCATTTCTCTCTTGTTCTCTCTTTTTTTGCATCAGGGTCTCACCCTGACTTCCCACCCTCACACCTTCACCTTCACCATCTAAGGTGGGACTCCTCTCACTCTCTTTTGCCAATCCTGAAGAAATGGATTGCATATTTTCACTCTTTTCCTCTCCTTTTTCCTGGGAGCAACCCAGACTCTCACTCATAACACTCTCTTCCCTCAATCCTAAGAGTGACTGTACAACCACTAAGTCTTCTGCACTAGAGATAATGGATGAAATTTGAAGTTGTGCAGAGACACCCGACGGATGAGGAATATCCATCGGGTTAGCAGTTTGACTATCTGACGGATAAATGCTGTTAAGCTTATCCGTCGGGATACAATCATTACTCGATGGATGAGCAATATCCATCGAGAGAGTGGAAATGAATGAACTTGGAATTGAAAATATTATGGACTCTGTGCTGATTGATGAGATTTTGAGCACAGATGGTTCAACAGTTCCTGAAATAATTGGCCAGTGCGCCAACAAATCATCCAAAAGATGATGCTCACTTGCATTAGATTTTGGCTTCCCCAACAAAGTTAAAGAAGGGGAATCAGGAATTGATGTGTTGATCATATCCACATCCAGAGAGTTTGTGGGAGAATTTGGTGTTTGAGGTGCTTTTATAACTAATTATTTTGGCAGTGACTCCACATTTATTGGAGCCACATCAAGCTGAATTTGTGAAGGTGCAGTGACTGTGTCTTTAGCACCAGTTTGCACAGTGTGTGAACCTTGTGCATCCCCAAAGGTTTTGGATTTCTTCTTTCTGGCATAAGTTTGGGGTGAGCTAGTGTCCCTTACCCTTTTGACCCGTGCTCTTGGTTGAGAGCTTTGTTCAATAGTCACATCCTTTTGAGAGGATGAAACTAGAAATGAGCTTTTATCCTTATTAATCACTGCAGTTTGTTGGGAAACTGCAGTGTGGCTAGGCTGGGAACCACTCAACTCTCCATCCTTATCCTTAGGGTTTCTTTTATGTTCACCCTGTCCCTCACCTACCTTTCCCACCTTCACACTCCCCTCTTTGGTTTTGGTGGATTTTACAACTGGCATCTTTTGAGAGATACCAGAGGGGGCTTTCTTTGATTTATATTTTGAAACTTTTGATGGTTTGGTAGCTTGGGTAGGCAACTATTGGGTCATTGACATAGTTGCCATAACTACACTAGAATTCAAAGAAATTTGTGAGGTTAGAATAGTAGGGACATATGAACTTACCTCACTGACCTGAGGTGCTTCCATTACAGGGAAATAGAAGAGTGGCCTCTCCTTGTGATGATTTTCCCTGTTCAAATCTGCAATAATTCTCCTCTCTTGAACCCAACAATCTAATTTGTTGTTTGGGTTCTCAAGCACAATTTCCTCAGAGACGTGGTTAGCTAACATCATGAAAAATCTAGCATAATAAACATTTTTACCCCTTATTTAACTCCCCTAATTTAAACCCCAACTCAAACAAAACAAGATCACTAAAATTAAAGAACTTATCGGTAACTAGCATGTAGAGCATGTTAAGCATAAAAATATTGACATAATCAAAATTACTGATTTTACCAGAAAAGACCTTGGTCACTACATTACACATGAAACTCCATTCCTTCCTAAGACCCAATCTCCTAATGTCACTTAACTTAGAAGTAGAGAGTGCATAGTTCATGGAATTAAGCATATTAACTATATCAGTGTCTGTGTGTGGTGAAGTCACAGTATTATCAGGAATCTTGAAACATGCTTTGATAACATCACTATTAATATAGAATTCCTTACCTTTAATGGTGAGTGTGATGGTCTTATCTGTTGAGTTGTATGAAACAGTAGTCCAGATCTCTTCAACAACCTCACAAAAGATGGTGGGTGATTCTATCATTGCATAGCTGAGTTTGCAGTTCTTCACCAAATCCATCATTTTGTGGTAGTCACTTGAATGTTGAATCCCTTGTTTACTAAAGCCGTGAAGTTGTTCTTCTCATAGATGTATCCAGTTTGTGACATGATTTTTACTACTGGTGCCATTGTTAGAGAGTGGAAATTGCAGAGATAGAGATGATAGTTGCTTTTGAGAGATAGAATTTAGAGCAGATAATTTGAGAATGATAAAAGAAACGCAATGGAAATGAAATAAGCTTTTATACTATCTCAAAAATAACTGTCAAAAATAATAAAGTAAAATAAAGTAACCAATGAAAATTTCCCAAAATAGCCATTTAAAAATAAATTATAAAAATTCCATCAATTATCTATCGTGTTATGCTTACAAACTATAAGTATACTCGATGGATAATGTTCAGGAAATTAACGGCTAAGATTAAGACAATTCGACGGATGAGGATAAACTGTTATTCATCGAGTTATAAAATATTCCAGAAAAATAATTGATTTTTATATACAAACAGTATTCCGACTGATGATCAAACTCGATGGATAAAGATCATTCGTCGAGATGTAAATTCTGACTTAGCCAAAATTCCATCTAAGACTGAAAAATCAATTAAAGTTCTGGCTGCATAACAACTTGCAAATTATTTGAAAAGATTTAAGAATAATTAAGCATACCTAACTCACTTACCAACCTTGAGAAGGTGGATTCATCCAGTGGCTAGGTAAAAATATCTGCAAGCTGCTTTTCACTTGGAACAAAATGTAGTTCCACAGTACCATTCATTTCATGTTCCTTTATGAAGTGGTACTTATATCTATGTGCTTTATTCTTGAATGTTGCACTGGATTTTCAGTGATGGCAATTGCACTTGTGTTATCACAGAAAATAGGAATCCTCTCAACTTGTAGACCATAATCTAGCAATTGAATTTTCATCCACAAAATCTGTGCACAGCAACTGCCAACAGCAATATATTCAGCTTCAGCTGTAGAAGTAGAAATTAAATTTTGCTTTTTACTGAACCAGGACACAAGCTTATTTCCTAGAAATTGACAGGTTCCTGTTGTACTTTTTCTATCAATTCTACAACCTGCATAATCTGCATCTGAATAACCAGTTAGATCAAAACCAGAATCTCTAGGGTACCAAATGCCAAGTTTTGGTGTTCCCTTGAGATATCTGAAAATTCTCTTAATAGCTACTAAGTGAGATTCTCTAGGATCAGCCTGAAATCTAGCACACAAACATGTAGCAAACATTATATCTGGACTACTAGCTGTTAAGTATTGAAGTGAGCCAACCATGCCCCTATAACTTGAAATATCCACAGACTTTTCAGTAGTGTTTAATTCAAGCTTAGTTGCAGTGGCCATGGAAGTTTTTTTATATGTGCAATCCATTAGATCGAACTTCTTTAAAAGATCATAAATATATTTAGTTTGACTAATGAATATCCCATCACTAACTTGCTTAACTTGCAAACCAAGAAAGTAAGTTAGTTCTCCCATCATACTCATTTCATACTTACTCTGCATCAATTTGGCCAACTTTTTGCAAAGTTTTTAATCTGTAGAGGCAGAAATAATGTCATCTACATAAATTTGAACAAGTATACTAGAGCCATTAACATTTCTAAAGAAAAGAGTTTTGTCTACAGTACCTCTAGTGTAGTGATTCTCTTAAAGAAACTTTGACAAAATGTCATACCAGGCTCTAGGTGCTTGCTTCAGTCCATAAAGTGCTTTCAAAAGATAGTAAACATATTCTGGAAAATTTGGATCTTCAAAACCAGGAGGCTGACTGACATAGATTTCCTCCTCCAAATCTCCATTTAGAAAGGCACTTTTGACATCCATTTGATAGACTTTGAAATTGGCATGGGATGCATAGGCTAAGAAGATTCTGATGGCTTCATGTCTTGCAACAAGAGCAAATGTTTCATCAAAATCTATTCCTTCTTGTTGATAATAGCCCTTAGCAACCAATCTAGCTTTGTTCCTGACTACTTTGCCATTTTCATCCATCTTGTTTCTGAATACCCATTTGGTGTCAATTGGATTTTTTCCTCTAGGCTTGGGCACCAGCTTCCATACCTTATTTCTCTCAAATTGGTTTAGCTCCTCCTGCATAGCTAAAATCCAATCAGGATCCAATAAAACTTCTTCTACCTTTGGTTCTTCCTTAGAAATAAAGCTGTTGTACAGACATTCTTCCTGAGTTGCTCTCCTTGTTTAAACTCTAGAAGAAACATCACCAATGATGAGCTTAAAGGGGTGATCCTTTGTCATTTTCTTTGTTGAGGTAGATTAGCTCTATATGAAGAGGCCTCATTGTTGTCTTGATGTGTGATTGAGTTTTGATTGTTAGAAACTCCCCCTAAGTTAATGGATATTTGATTTGAGAAAGGGGAGCTTTCTGTAAGTGATTTATTCTGACTTTCAGCTTTTTTTGATGACCCGACGGATGGTGAATCTTGAGTACCAACAGATGAAGCTGGTTGTCTCCTGACAGATAAAGCAGATTGTCTCTCGACGGATGAAGCATTTTGCAACTCGACAGATGTTGAATTTTGTGCTTCATTGGTATGAGATTTTTCTGCATTATCCTTTAATAATATTTCTTGATCACTTTCATCATCACTGTCATCACTAACCATCTCCACATTGTCAAATTTGAGACTCTCATGGTAATCTCCATCTTGCAGTCCTTCAATCTTTTTATCATCAAACACAACATGTATTGATTCCACAACAATGTTGGTTCTTAGATTGTAGACTCTATATGATTTACCAATAGCATATCCAACAAAAATTCCTTCATCTGCATTAACATCAAACTTCCCATTCTGATCAGTCTGATTTCTCAAGATATAGCATTTGCAGCCAAAGAGATGAAAAAAGTTTAGAGTTGGCTTCTTGTTCTTGAAAAATTGGTAGGGAGTCACGCATTTTGCTTGATTAACTAGAGAAATATTCCGAGTGTAGCATGTAGTATTTACAGCTTTAGCCCAGAAATATGTTGGTAACTTAGACTCTTCAAGCATTATCCTTGCAGCTTCAATAAGTGACCTATTTTTCCTTTCTACTACTGCATTTTATTGTGGAGTTCTTGCTACTGAAAACTCATGCAAAATCCCATTTTCTTCACAAAATACTCTCATGACAGAATTCTTGAATTCAGTTCCATTGTCACTCCTGATTCTTCTAACCTTGAAATCAGGATGATTATTGACTTGCCTTATGTGATTGATGATAATTTCACTAGCCTCATCTTTAGACTTTAGGAAATATGTCCAGGAGAACTTTGAGAAATCATCTACAATTACTAGGAAAAATCTTTTCCTTGCAATGGACAACATATTGAGTGGATAAAACAAATCCATGTTTAGCAGTTGCAAAGGTTCTTCAATTGTTGAATCAAGCTTCTTCCTGAATGATGCTTTGATCTGCTTTCCTTTTTGGCAGGCATCACATAATTCATCCTTAGAAAACTCCACTTGAGGAATGCCTCTTACCAGTTCTCTCTTTACTAGTTCATTCATAGTCTTGAAGTTTAGATGGGATAGCTTCTTATACCATAACCAACTTTCATCCTGACTTGCTTTGCTGAGAAGACAAGTAACAGATTTTTTATTTGATGAGTTAAAGTCAGCTAGATACACATTTCCTTTTCTCACACCAGTGAGAACCACTTTGTTGCTCCTCTTGTTAGTCACAAAATAGGCTCTTGAGTTGAAGGTTACTGAATTGCCTTTATCACAAAGCTGGTTGATACTCAACAAATTGTGCTTGAGACCATCAACCAAGGCAACCTCTTCAATGATGACATTGTCTTTTGAAATCAAGCCATATCCCACAGTATAACCCTTGCTGTCATCTCCAAAAGTAATACTTGGGCCAGCTCTCTCCTTGAACTCTGTGAGCAGGGTAGAATCACCAGTTAAATGTCTTGAACAACCACTATCCAAGTACCATAGATTCTTCTGTTTCCCTGCACACATCAAAATCAAATCAAGTTGATTTTGGTACCCAAGTTTCCTCGGGTCCTACCTTGTTAGCTTTCTTTTTCTGTTTCTTAGGTTAGATCTCATTTGACTTGGGGATATCAGATTCATCCTTAGTCATCTGAGTTGAACCTTTGAAACCATTCATTACAGCAGAATTATCATGCATATTTTGACTAACAGGGAATGACATGCTATTAGTAAACAGGTTATTCTAGTAAGGCATGCTAAATGGCATTTGTGGCATACTAAATACAGCATAATAAGGATTAGGTGCAAATGGCATATTAGCAAACTGTACATTCATATTCTGTGTAGACATAGCATTCATAGGCATAGAAGGCATGGCATTCATGTTGGAAAAATGAGGTGGCACATATATGGAAGTAGGCTTGGCAGTTTTGTAATTAACAGACAAATGATTTACACGACCACACTTGACACATATTTTTCTTGGAGCATATTTATCAGGTGTGTAGTTGTTATGCTTTGTTAATTCCTACTTTTCCATTTCTATTATTTCTCCTTTTAGCCTCTGTTTTAACCTCAATCTTTTACAGTTTGTCACTCAATTGCTAGACAGTCATATGACCAACATTAGCCTTTTTCTCCTTCTTCACTTGACTGGATTCTCCTGGAACAAAATTCTTGGAAACTGATCCATATTTCTCATTTAACTTGACAAGTTTGGCTTTACTAACAGGCTTGCTCACAATCGACGGATGAGGATTTATATCACTCAACGGATAACCCTTTTTGTTATCCGACAGATGACCCTCATCATCTGTCGAGTCTACATCTGTTAGCATTCCTTCCACCAAATTGGATTCCAGCTTCTCCTTGTTCTTCTTCCAGGCTGCATCACAAAGTGACTCAATACCTTAAACTTTGGTGATTTGAGCATGAACATCTCTAGATGTTTTCCATGCCTTAATCACCTCCTGTTCTCGTTGAAGCTGCTTCTTCAAGATCTCTTCTTTCTTCAAGGACTCAGTTAATTCATCCTTAGCAATTTTACACTCAATTCTTAATTTTTCAAATTCAATGAACTGAGACTCTAGCACATTATTCCTCTCACTTAAAAACAAATTGTTTTCTTTGATTTTAGCATTTTCCTTAGTAAGAGACTTAAGTGTAACACGCAAATGATATAATTCTATAGACATGTCATTTATTGCATCATTATACTCAACTTTAGACAAATGTGCAAGGTTAGTGGTGATTACCTGACTTTCTATAATCCACAGGCTCAAACTTTTTCTTGCTGGAATCTGACTTTCTACACTCATTGGCAAAGTGCCCTGCCTAGCCACATTTGAAACATTTGAATTTTGATTTATCCACCATGTTTCTATTTGGCTTGGCTGCTCCAAAGTTTTTCTTGAACTTGAGCTTGGCAAATCTTCTGGAAAGAAATGCTAGATGTTCATCAATATCTTCCATATCATCTTGGCTCAAAGAATCTTCATTTTCTGCTACCAGCCCCTTGCCCTTGTTTTCACAGACCTTTGAAGTTGATACAATAACTTCCATCTTCATCTCCTTCTCTTTCTCTAACTCAGCAACTAGTGCAATGGATCCTCCTTTCTTCTTTCCTCTCTCCATCCTCTCATCCTGCTCTATTTCAAGCTCATAAGTTTTCAGGAGCAAAACGTGGAACACTTCAAAAGTATTGTCAAAAATAGGCAAATATTATTTATTTCTCAAACCCTTACATAATACATAGCTTAAAACCCCGTTGGGGTTACTACCCACAATACATTACTGGTTCTCTCTGGAATTAAGAAAGAGTCTTCGTTGTAAATTACAAGATGATCTTTCCTAAAACTTAGCTCCCCTTTTATAGAGTAAGGAAGAGATTCTATTACAAGACTAGTCATCTTCTAATAATTCATAAAGTAGATGCTATATGCTTTTTATAAAGTAGATGCCTTCTACTTTTCATAAAGTAGATGCCTTCTGCTTTTCATAAAGTAGATTCCTTACCTTTTTTCAAAAAGATAAGATGCTCCATTGAAAATGATGTCCCATTTTTGCTTTAAGCAGTATTCCTGCTTTAGACAAAAGTCCTTTATCTTCTGCTGAAGTGGAGGGGTCATCCATTATTCTTTTTCCAGATTCTTTGTCTGGAGTGGTGATACCGCATATTTGACATTCGAGATGGATGCCAAATTTGCTTATTTCCTTTTGCTTTTTCTTGCAGAAGATTTCTTGATGCGATCTAACAACATCTTTATGTAATAATTGCCTTCTGAAAGTGATAACTTTTGTTGTAGTCATCTTCACTTAATCCTTTATGGGAATAAGAGGCCATTAAGGCATGCGTTGTAGCTAAATTGACTTTTAGCTTATCTTCCTTTTGAACACTAAATAACTTATTGATTAAGATCAATAACTTATTTTCAGCGAGTGCTCTTAAATCATTCTTCTCCAATGTAGGTTCCATTGCTTGGCTTGGAGAATAGATCTTTTCCTTGGCAGGACGAACCTGAATATAATGTAAAGGTTGATTAGGTGGACAATCGTATTTTTCTTCATTTTCCCAGCATATAATGGTACTAGTGGTTTTGATGAAGAGGTCGATCTCTTTTCCTTTAAGACAATTATTTTTAAATGTCTTGACTGCCTTTCTAAATTCCTTGGGGAACCTAGAAATTTCCCAAAGGTTATTAGCAGGATAAACTTGTGCTAATACTCCATATTGGTATGCTTTATAGACCATGTCTGGATCAGCATTTGGATAGAAATTGAAGTAGCTGACATTCTTCTTGTCTGTGGTGAAGAAATGTTCACTAACGAATTCATTTTCAGTAGCTATTCTTCCATATTGATAAATATAATTAAATACTAAAAAATAAGATTCAATGGTATCTTCTTCCATCTGCATTAACAGCTGCTGAGATTTTGGGATATTTCCCAAAATAGTTTTGCTAGAACTTTCTTTTAGGTGATTTATTGCCCCCGCATTAGTTAGATGTAATGCCTCTGCAGAATTAATCAACTGGATAGGTGGCTTGAATTCTTGTGTAGTATAAATATTTTCTGCAACTTTTGCTTCAGCAAAGGATCTATACTTCTTATGTTTAATGCCTGAGAATCCTTTTACAGCTTTCTCAGCTATCTCCCATGTAGTGTATATTCCTGTATTAGGACCATTAAACACCACATAATAGGTTTTAGGGCCTTTGTATCCGTTCGGGACAGCTGAAGAATGACCTTCAGTCTTTGTAGGGATTTGAATTCCCCCGTTAGGCCTCAAATTTAAAGTAGAGGTTTTTTCTAACGTTATGGAGGTTTGAACCTCAGTCTTACTTTCTGGCAAAGCAACAGCCTTTAACGAATTTGATATTTCTTTACCTGGAGCCGTTTGCTCAGGAATATACTTATCTTTGTTCATTTCTGAAGATGGTGATGAAGTAACCATTTTTCGTGATGTATAAACCTCAGTCTGGAATTTTACCAAACCCACAGGTGTCAACGGATTTGTTGAGCCTTTAACGGTAGCGTTTGCTCCGGGCTACTTTCAGAATTGTTCATTACTGAAGAAGGTTCTGAAATAACCTTTTGTTGTTCAGGAGGTTGAAACCTTCTTACAAATTCCATTTCAGCACGAATTATATGAAGTTCATCATGTAACAACTGAATTTTCTTCATAACAATAGCTTCTTGCATTGCTAGTTTGTCCATAGCTACAGGCTTATGGTAATCTCAAAGAAAGAGATGTATGTAGGCAAAGAATCCTTATATGTATTCAAGGTTTGGAATAAAGATTTGTTGGTGCTTTCTTTACCCTGAATTCCTCTGTATTTATAGCCTGAAAAGTGGCTTTGGATTCTCGAATAATAGTGTAAAACAGTGTAAAACATCACATCGTTATAATATTGTGTTTACCTGATCTTTCTGAAATTCTCTGGTTAAAAAATCTGCTAAACAGTTTTTAACTCCTTCGATGTGCTCTACATCAAAACTGTAGTGAGATAACCATTGCTGCCATCTTACTAATCTTCCTTGCTTATTATCTCCCTGTAACTTAATACGAAGAAAATAAGTGAAGTTTCTATTATCAGTCCTTACCAAAAATTTGACCGGAGTTAGATAAATAGAAAATTTGTTAATGACTCTAATGACTTCCAGGTATTCTTTTTCATTTGAATGATAATTTTTCTCGACATCTTTAAAGCTTCCTGAAGTATATCTACATATTAATTCTTTATCAGAATTAACTGCTTTGAGAACTCCTCCTCAATATTCGCCTGAAGCGTCTGTCTCAATGATAAGCTTGTCATCCGACTCCGGATGATAGAGTTTTGGAAAACCCTTGAGATTCTTTTTTACCTTACAAATATAATCAGTATCTGAATCTTTCCATTCCCCAGGAATATCTTTCTTGAGCTTAACCTGAATGCATCCTGCATGTGTCTTTGAAAAATGGGAGGAGCCCGTTTAAGACCGAATGGCACCACGATCCATTGGTAATGTCCTTGGGGACATGTAAATGCTGTCAGTAACTGTGATTCTTCGTCTAATAATACCTACCAAAAACTAGATTTACAGTCTAATGAACTGAACATTTTCTTACCTCGGATAAGGGTGAGAAGTTCATCCTTATTTGGTAGGTTATGGCTATCTCCTATTGTTGCCTCATTGATTGCTTTATAGTTGACTACCATTCTTTTCTTCCCTCTTCTCTTTTCCGCTTCATTTTCTACAAGAAATACTGGAGATATATGAGGTGATTTACTGGGTATGATGATCTTCATATCCAGAAGCTCTTGAATTTGTATGCCAAATTCTTTACGATCTTGTGGGTTGTACTTCATAGGTCGAACCTTGATTACACTTTTAGGATCTCTAAGCTTGATTGCTGCTTTCATCCATTTCTTGGTCTTTGTAGGATCTAGTGGATTTTATGAGCAGACAGAGTCTAATAATCCTTCGATTATAGTCTTCTTTTCTATATCAAGAATTAAATTTTTACAATCATTTAATTCTTTGAATCTTCTAATAACATCCTTCCCCCTCTGTAAAAGAAAATTTTTATTAGTGTCAGAGCCTTGTTGTTTATTTAATTCTTCAGTATCAAGGTTCGATTATATCCTGGAGGGAGTAAGTCATAGCGAAGTACCGTTTAGGCAGGTGGCCGTTGAGGGAAGAAGCAGGTGTATCCTTGGAGTAATCAACACCAGGATAACTACAAATTGAATGAACACTCGGATCATATCTTACAAAGACTCAGGTATGTCAAAATTAGGTATTATATTATTGAACCTTACTGCAAATACAAATGCTTAGAACTCTCTATTTTTAATAAGTGTTAAATCTTTTAAAATCTTCTCATTTCATGAGTAGCAATAATCATCTGTGGTTAGTAAACATATCTGGTAGTGCCATGATTTCCATGAATAACTATCAATACTTAGAACACCTTTTACAGGTTTCTAGAAAGATTGTCAGTAACAAAGACAATAGAAAGATTAGATTTCTTATTTGGGATCTAGAAGAATTCAAAAGTGAACAAGTTCGATTCTATAATAAATATTCTATGCAAATAGAAATAGATATATCTTCTCTTAAAAGAATTCTCAGTTATGATCTTATTAAGAATCCGTATATGAGTTTTTTAATAGAAAAACTTTCTGAGGAAACTCAAGATGAAAACAATTTGGAAATCGAGTTTTCAGAGAATGAAAAAGGTTTTCAAGCAAGCTTTTTGATAAAGCAAGAAATTCTTTCTAAAATCAAAAGTAGCAGACTTGATTTAAGAAAAGAAAAAATATTTAACATTCCTATGTTAAATCGTTTTAAAAGGAAAAAACAATATATTTTATTATATCTCAACCAAAGAAATGCATGTAGATATAAAAGATACTACATGTTTAGTTTATCTGCCTTTAATCACTAAGGAAGAGATAAGCAAAAATTTGTTAAAAATAGACTCTAAGATAAGATCTACTATCAGTGTAGTTCACTTAGGCGCTATAAAAATTTTGCTTAAAGCAGAATTTCAAGAAGGAATAGATTCTCCTATTAAAATGGCTTTAATAGATAATAGATTCAATGACCGAAGAGATTGTATTTTAGGTACTGCTAGAGGTAATTTAGCATACCAAAAATTCATGTTTATTGTCTATCCTAAATTTGGTTTTAGTTTAGAGACTAAAAATATTGATCAGATATTATCTTTCGTGCATGACTTTGAAAGACATAATCTGATGAATGCAGGTGATAAAGTATTTAGCTTAACTTATGTTGTTGCTTATGCTTTAACCAATAGTCATCATAGCATTGGCTATAAGAAAAATGAATATATCGAATTGGACGATGTATTCTCAGAAATAGGATAAGTAGAAGAAAAAAAATTTCAGACATCAGTCCTTTAGACAATTCTTGGGAAATTGATATTGCAAAGAATATGCCAATTCTAGGACAAAAACCTAGAATGAGTTTTAGAGGAAGAACCTTAGAGGTTGGTGAATCTTCTAATACCTCTAATAAGGAATTACTGCATAGCATGTCCAGAAGAGTTGATGATTTATGTCAGAAACTGGATCATCTGTAGTCATTCTAAATACTAATATGAACCCGCATATTTATAAAAAAGGAACAATTCTAGAGTTTAAGAAAATAAATGAAGGGATAGACCTTGAACCAAGGAAGTACGTCTTCAGTGGTGTAGTAGGAAGTAATAGCCTAAACACTATTGTTTCTTCAACGAATAATCTTAACCAGATTAGAGGAAGATGATTACTAGGAATGTATAACTTATTGTCCTACTTCGGACTAAGTAAAGATCCCAGTGAAAAATTTTCAAAATCACCTAGTATCTTCAACAGATATTATACTTCTTTGAGAAGGGGGAGTAATGTGGAAATAGATATTCTTTGAGATAGTTGCTGAATTAGCAACTGCATCTTATTCTCTCTGACTTATTCAGTGTTGTTAGTCCCTTAACAATATAACAAGAATTACAGAAGGGGGGTTGAATGGAATTCTTGAAACTTTTTCTTGATCGAAAATGTTGAAACTTATATATATATATAAGTGTGAATTGATTAGCACAATGCAGAATAGTTACTTAAATGAATCAAAACACAAGTAATTAAAAACAAGAATCTTTAAAAACTTTCTGGTGGATTTGAATGATTCCACCAGAGATATATAATATATATCGAGAGAACTCTGTGTGCAAAAATCTCATAGCTGCTTACAAATATTGAATAACTAAGAATGCAGAGAAATGCTAAGAATTCTGCTTACAAATGTTTCTCTGCTTGAATCTCTTGTTTTTCCTTAGTTGCTACTTCTTGGTTTATATATTACCAAGATTACAAAGTAATGAGATAGGATAATAAAATAAAAACTATCTAGTCTATTACAATGCTACTTTATTACTCTATTCCAGCATCTTTGAATATCTTCATAATAGCATGGAAATGGCAATGCTTCTTTGTTCTCGAAAACCCAGTTGAATAATGTTATTCCCAGTGGACTAACAATGAGATTTACAGAAGGGGGGTTGAATGTAAATCTCAAAACTTTTTAAGTTTTGAGCAGTTTCTAAGGCTAAGTGTTTCTGAAAACAAGTGTGAATTGCTTAAAGCCAATGCAGACAGATATATATTCAAACACAAATGTAAAGAACACAGAGATCTTAAAAACTTTTCTGGTGGATTTGTTGTTCCACCGGAGATGTGTTATTTTAGAAAATCTGTGATTCAAAGAATTAAATCACAGCTGCTTCCTAGTACAAACTAGATGATTTTCTCTCTAGATATTTCTAAACAGCTCAGGAAAATTCTTATCTAATTACTAGCTGCTACTTGGTTTATATAACACCAAGTTTACAAGTGAAGACAAAACTATAAAATACAATTGAAAGGATTCTTCACATGTTTCTTCTTCATTTCTCTATCCAATGCAATCTAGGATAATCTGTGAATCTTTGAATACTTCCTTGTTTGCATCAGAATGGGAATGTTGCATTTTCTTGATTCCTCCTAGAGGCTTCCACATTCCAGTTTGTCTCTGTCAACCCATGTGCCTCTGTCAGCTTATGAATTGTCACTATCAACTGCTAATGAACTAAGCATCCGTTGAAGCTTTCATCCGTTGATGCCTTATCCGTTGAGGCTTTATCCATTGAAGCTTTATCCGTTGATGCATTATCAGTTGAAGTCTTTATCCGTTGAAACACTTATCCGTTGATGGATATTATCCGTTGAAGCATTAGAGACATCCGTTGAAGCTTTGTTTCTTATCCGTTGAAGGTCTTCAATATCAGTTGATACTTCTTCACTTATACAAAATTACAAGGCATGAAATATTTACAATTAGCCCTCCTATTTGCATATCCACTAGTAGTCAACATGACTGATACTTTCCTACAACATCTAAGAATTACAACTGGAATCCAGAGAATGAAATGTGCTACAATACTAAACTTATTGCTAAGTAAAGCTACTCCTTCAATGGATAGCCAAGATGGTCTTATCCGTTGAGGCTACAATCACTAGATTTCTACTTAAGTGTTTTGTTTAACTTATCATCAAACTCATACACATATTCCTAACAATCTCCCCCTATTTATGTCTATTAGAACTGTAGGCATAAATTTGGGTTTAGCTTGATGATAACAAAACACTTGACAAATATATTAACTGTAATAAAGCAGAAATTCAAAAGTGCTACAAAAATGTGTATGCTGAGATGGAATTGAAGAGTTACATTATTTCCAAGGGTGCTCCTTTATCCTGAGTAGATTACTTCATTTTCCTTTGATCCCTTGTTTTCTTTCCTAGCCTCCTGTCATTCTCCTCTATTTGAAGTTGAAGTTGTCTATAGAATTCAGCTTCATCTTCTTCATTGATGTCCAACTTAGATTGCATATCCTTGAGAGTTTCATTACTGGTAATCTTGAGCCGATCTTCAATTCTGAAAAATCTTCTGACTCCTTTGTTGTCTCTGAACTCCATCAACCAATGAGGTGATTTGTGAATTGTAATTCCTCTTTCTTGAATGAGTAAAGTTCTAGGCAAAGCATTGGGCTCCCTCCAAGTTTTCCTTATGTTGGCAATCTTGTTGAGAATCTCAGTCTTGGCAGTCCTGGTAAAGCCAGAATCCCTTTGTATGGCTGAGTAGACTCTAATCAAGTTAGAGTAGCCTTCATTCAGAATTCTGTAAAGAGGCCAGGTTCTTTCCCCATCTCCTTTGTATTTGAACACTAGTCTTTCTGGTAGCTGTCTGTAGGCAGCTATTCCCCCTACTTCCTCCAGCTCATCCAGATAGAGTTCAATGTCTGAAAATTCTTTTATGTCACAGATGTGAACATAATCATCTTTAGAGGCTTGAGGTTTAGGCTTAGGCTTCTGTGTGAATTTGATTGAGGCTCTAGAGGGTGTTGATTTGATTCTTCTTTTCTGCTTCTTTGATGGTGGAGAAGAGGTTAGGAAGGTGGGCAATTTGATGGTATCCCAATCAATTGGTTCCTCCTTGGGAATGATTGTTTCACCATGAATGTTCATGAAGGGGTGAGGCACAATGGGTTCAGGAATAGAGGGTAGTGGTTTGGATATTGATTGGGTTTCTTCAGTCTTATCTACCATTTTTCTCTTTGCATTGACCTTCTTTCTGTTCCCTTTCTGCCATTCTTCTCTTCCCTTACTTCTTTCCTCCATCTCAGTACCAACCATGTCCCCCATAGCTTCATCTTCACTTTTGTCTTCAATTTCTTTCTGTTCTTCAGCCTGACTTGACTTTAGTTGTTTTTCAAGCTTTGCTTGTGCTCTTTTGTCAGCCTTTAGCTGTTTGGCTTCTTCCTTCAACTTTCTGGTTTCTTCCCTCTTGGCTATTGAGAATTTGGGATGTCCTTGCATCACACATATGCTCTTTCCCTCTCTGAAGATAATAGCCATGTTTCTCCTTACAGCCACATCCATGGTCTCTTTGAGATATGAGATACTTCTACCCAAAAGCTTGTCCTCATCAGCCTTTGGAAGAGGAAAATCCACTTCTTTCAGAGGATTCTTTGTAGAGTCCTTATTGAATCTGTTGTTGGGCTTGAGGACCATAGGTTTCAAATCCATGGAAGAAGTCTCTCCAACCTTATTCCTCCCTACTGGCTTGAGTTCCATAATAATTGATTCCACTTTTGTGCTATGCTTCACAGATTGTGATTGAGAAGTTGTAGAACCAAATATTTGTTGCATCTTTTCATCAATCTTCTTCCTTTGCTCTTTGACTTGCAATTCAGCTGCTGCTATCTGGATTAGATCAATTCCATCAAGCTTTCCTTTGATTTGAATAATTGGAGAAGTGGTGATGACAGGAACTAGCACTTGAGAAATTTGAACTGTTGTTGATGGCTCTCCTTCCCCTTTCCCTTTATTCTCCCCCTTTTTGTTATCATCAAGGGTATAAGTCAAGCCTTGTGCATTGGCCAGCTGCATGAGTAGATTTGTTTGAGTTTGTTGATTCTGAAGAATGGTGACCATATAATCTTCAATGATTTGAACCCTGTTTTCCAATCTAGCCAGTCTCTTGTCAGCATCAGATTCTTTCCTCAGTCTCCCCAACAAATCTTGCATAGTACCATAAGGTATGACTGAATCCAACTTCTCAGCATTGTAGGATTTCAGATCAGCAATGTCCTGTTTGAGCTCATCCACACTTAGATTTTATTGGAAATGCTGCAACTGCAAGAGATGCAGAGATTCCAGATGAGCTTGAAGAATTGCCTTGGTACCAGCATCTGTAGTCTCCTGAAGGGCCTGCTGAATTGTCATGACTTGTCTAATCAAAGTGACACTAAACTCTCTTGGTGTTGAGGCTTTTGCCCATGCCCATTCAGGAAAATCAGGAACAGAACTTGGGCCTGCTACTCCCCTTAAGCTCATGCTCTCATCCAAAGAATTAGAGTCATCATCATTAGAATTCACTCCAAATTCTTTAGATGGCTCACCAGCTTGAGAAGGTAGCCTGTTAACAGCAGCTTTGACTCTGAGAAGAGATTCTGAAGTGTGTACAATGTGTAATGTCTATTCTGCCTCCACATTGCCCTGAGCAGCCAATAATTGATAGGCTGAAACAGGATGAGTAAAAGTGTCAGCATCCAAGGAAATGTTATCAATTGCAGCTTTGAAATGTTGCTGAAATTGTCTTTCCTTTTCTGCATCATCCACTTTCATTGACTCACTAGCAATGGCTGGACCCACCCTTATAGCTTCTGTACCTGCCTTTCTCTCTTTTTCTCTATTTTCTTGCATCAGGGGCTCCCCCTGGCTCACACACACCCTCACACCCTCATCCTCACCTTCAACGGATAGGGAGTATCCGTTGAAGTGGAAACTGATGGTATCAACGGATAACTGCTGTTAAGCTTATCCGTTGAAGAACAACCACTTGTCAACGGATGAGAGATATCCGTTGAAGAAGGAAAAGATGTAGATATAGAAAGTGACATAATTGTTGAATTTGTGGGAATTGATTTTAAGTGAGGTAACACAGATTTTTCAACTACATCTGAAAGAATTGGCTGATGATCCAACAAATCATCTAAAAGATGATGATCATCAGGTTTTGAGTGGGGCTCCTCCCTGAGTTTTAATGAGGGAGAATCAGGAATTGATGTGAATATCATATCCACATCCAGAGAGGGTGATGGAGAGTTTGATGATTGGTGTATTTCTATTATGAGAGAATGGGGCTGTGATTCCACATTTGCTGGAATCACACCAAGCTGAATTTGTGAAGGCTCTGGTACAGGTGGATGTATCTGTGTTATGTGTGTCCCTTGTGTGGAAACTAGGGTCTTGGCCTTCTTCTTCCTTGAAAAGTCTTTAATTAGTGAATGTGTGGCTTCAGTGTCCCTCCCTCTTTTGTTATGTGTCCCTGGTTGGGGACTATTTTCAATAGTTACATCCTTTTGGGAGGATGCAACTAGGGATGTATTGGACTCCTTTTGAACCACCACAGTCTTTTGAGAGACTATGGCTTGGCTGGCTTGAGTACCACTCACCTCTCCCACCTTATCCTGGGGGGTTTCTTGATGTTCACCCCTCCCCTCACCACTCACACCCTGTTCACTCCCTTCAGGGTTTATGGTAGTTGTTACAACTGTTGTCTTTTGAGAAACAACGGAGGTAGGTTTCTTTGACTTGAGTTTTGAAACTTTGGTTTTGGTGGCTTTGGCAGGAACCTGTTTGGACAAAGACACAGATTCCATGGCCACACTAGAGGGCAAAGAAACAATGGGGTTGGAAATAGTAGGAGTTATAGAAGTGTTTACCTCACTTACCTGTGGTGCATTCATGATTGGCAAGTATACCAATGGCACCTGGTTGTTGAGGTTCATTCTCAAAAGGTCTGCAAGGACCCTTTTCTCTTGTTCCCAGCATTTGAGTTTATTATTCTCATTTGATATAACCAAACCTTCAGCAACATGGTTAGCCAATAATATAAAGAATCTAGCATAGTAGATGTTATGTGGTCTATTAGCTTTGTTACCTAATCTGGATCCTAATTCTAGCATAACACTGTTGCTAAAATTAAAGTACCTATCAGAAACTAGCATATAGAGCATATTAACAAGAGATGAAGTTATGGCATCAAAATTGCTAATCTTCCCAGAGAAAACTTTAATGAAGGCATCTCCAAGAAAACTCCATTCTTTCCTAAGGCCTTTCCTTCTAATACTACCTAAACTAGCAGAATCAAAAGCATAGCCTATGGAATCTAACATAGCAGATACATCTTTATCAGTGTGTGGTGTCATGACATTATTCTCAGGCAACTTAAAGCAAGATTGTATATCATCACAGTTAATGCAATAGTCCTTACCTTTGAGAGAGAAGGCAATAGTCATATATGTGGAGTTGAACTCTGCAGTTGTCCAAATCTCCTCAATCACCTCACAGTAGATGGTTGGGGCTTCCAGCATTGCATAGCTTAGTTTGCAGTTTTTGATGAAGTCCATCATCTTGTGATAATCAGAATAGGCTTCATTCTTTTCAACCAAGGCTACAGAATTATTCTATTCATAAACAAATCCTGTTTGAGACATAATTTTGACTACTGGTGCCATTGTTGTGAGTAGAGGTTGCAGAGAAAAACTTGAGAATTTTTGGGAGAGAAGGAGAATAAGAATTGCAAGAAAGCGTTAAGTGCAAAATAAGAGTTCAATTGGGCTTTTATACTTTCTTGAATTAAAACGTAAATAAAATGATTAAATGATACTTTTAAGTAAGTTACAGCCGTTCAAGAATAAATAAAACTGTATAAATTCTGAAAACTACCTTAAATACAAAGACATACAACACTGTATATCTGTATCAACGGTTGAGTAAAAGAATCAACGGCTGTGACTCACTTATAGTAACTGATGTGACACTTCAACGGATAAGGTAAATAGTTATCTATTGATGATCAACACCATTATATCCGTTGAAGGATAAAATTACCAGAAATGTATTTGTCTTTCAACGGATAATGAACATCCGTTGATAGAATAATTTTGGCTTTCAACGGATAGGGAATATCCGTTGATAGGATAAGTCTTACTTAAAGCCAACTTTGTTCTTGCAGCAAATTCATTTCAGGCTTCAAGGCAGATTATATAGATGACATAAATTATGAATAATTAAGCATACCTAACTCACTTACTAATCTTGTGAATGTTGATTCATCAAGTGGTTTGGTAAATATATCTGCAATCTGCTTTTCACTTGGAACAAAATGAAGTTCCACTGTACCTTTCATCACATGTTCCCTAATGAAATGGTACTTGATATCAATGTGCTTGGTTCTTGAGTGCTGCACTGGATTTTCAGTAATGGCAATGGCACTTGTGTTGTCACAGAATATTGGAATTTTGTCCACAGTCAAACCATAGTCAAATAGTTGATTCCTTATCCATAGTATCTGTGCACAGCAACTACCAGCAGCAATGTACTCAGCTTCAGCTGTTGATGTAGATGTACTCAGCTTCAGCTGTTGATGTAGAAACAGAGTTTTGCTTCTCGCTGAACCATGACACAAGCTTGTTCCCTAGAAATTGACAGGTGCCAGTTGTGCTTTTCCTGTCTATTTTGCAGCCTGCATAATCTGCATCTGAGTAGCCAATTAGATCAAAACCAGACTCTCTAGGGTACCAAATTCCTAGATTTGGAGTCCCTTTGAGATATCTGAAAACTCTTTTAATAGCCACTAAGTGAGATTCTTTAGGGTCAGCCTAAAATCTAGCACAGAGACATGTAGAAAACATTATATCAGGTCTACTAGCAGTTAAATATAAAAGGGAGCCAACCATGCCTCTATAATTTGAAATATCCACAGACTTTTCAGTCTTGTTTAATTCAAGCTTAGTGGCAGTGGCCATGGGAGTTTTTTCAGGTGAACAATCGATTAAGTCAAACTTCTTTAAAAGATCATAAATATATTTAGTTTGACTAATGAAAATTCCACCACTAACTTGTTTAACTTGTAAACCAAGAAAGTAAGTTAGCTCTCCCATCATGCTCATTTCATATTTACTTTGCATTAATTTAGCAAACTTTTTACAAAGCTTATCATCTGTAGATCCAAATATAATATCATCTACATAAATTTGAACAAGTATTTTAGAGCCATTAACATTTATAAAGAAGAGAGTTTTGTCAACAGTTCTCTTGTGAAGTGATTATCTAGAAGGAATTTTGACAAAGTCTCATACCAGGCTCTAGGTGCTTGCTTTAGTCCATAGAGTGCTTTCAACAGATAATACACATAGTCTGGAAAATTTGGATCTTCAAATCCTGGAGGTTGGCTTACATAAACTTCTTCCTCCAATTCCCCATTTAGAAATGCACTCTTGACATCCATTTGATAGACTTTGAAATTGGCATTAGCTGCATAGGCTAGAAAGATTCTGATGGCTTCAAGTCCGGCAACTGGAGCAAATGTTTCATCAAAATCTATTCCCTCTTGTTGAGAATAGCCTTTAGAAACCAATCTGGCTTTATTCCTTATGACAATGCCATTTTCATCCATCTTGTTTCTGAATACCCATTTTGTGTCAATAGAACTCTTGTTCTTTGGCTTGGGTACCAGCTTCCATACTTTGTTTCTCTCAAATTGGTTTAGCTCCTCTTGCATTGCTAAAATCCAATCCGGGTCCAAAAGAGCTTCTTCTACTCTCTTAGGTTCCTCTTGTGATAGAAAGCTACTGTACAGACATTCATCTTGAGCAGCCCTTCTAGTTTGCACTTTAGATGTAGCATCACCAATGATCAGTTCAAAAGGGTGATTCTTGGTCCATTTCCTTTGAGATGGTAGATTAGCTCTAGATGAGATTGCCTCAGTATTGTCATGATGTGAGGTAGAATGTTGATTGGTTGACACTCCCCCTAAGTTGCTAATCCTTTGAGAAGAATTGGGAGTTCTATCAACTGATGAAGTAAATTGATTATCCGTTGACAGACTGTGATCAACGGATGCTTCATTACGAACTTCAACGGATGATGCACTTTGTCTTTCAACGGATGCTGCATTGCTTCTTTCAATGGAAGCTGAGCTATGACTTTCAACGGATGCAGCATTCTGTGCATTATCCAAAGGCAGATTTTGAATCCCTCTTGAGATGCCTTCTTCATCATTCTCATCTTCATCATCATCATAATATATCTCAATATTTTCAAATTTGAGTCCTTCATGATGTCCTTCATCTGTTAGTCCATCAATCTTTTTATCATCAAACACAACATGTACAGATTCCATGACAATGTTGGTTCTTAGATTGTAGACCCTATATGATTTTCCAGCAGAATAACCAACAAATATTCCTTCATCAGCCTTTGCATCAAACTTCCCTTTGTGATCAGATTGATTCCTTAAGATGTAGCATTTGCAACCAAAGACATGTAGAAAGTTTAAAGTTGGTTTTTCTTCTCTTGAATAATTGATACAGAGTCATGCCTTTTGCTTAATTGATTAGAGAAATATTCTGAGTGTAACATGCACAGTTAACAGCCTCAGCCCAAAAATAAGTTGGGAGTTTTGACTCTTCAAGGATTGTCCTTGCAGCTTCAATTAGTGATCTGTTCTTCCTTTCCACCACACCATTTTGTTGTGGAGTCCTTGGAGCTGAGAACTCATGCATGATCCCACTTTCTTCACAGAACAACTTCATGGTTGAATTCTTGAACTCAGTTCCATTGTCACTCCTAATATTCCTTACTTTGAAATCAGGATGATTGTTGACTTGCTTGATATGATTGATGATGATTTCACTAGCTTCATCCTTTGATCCAAGAAAATAAACCCATGAAAACTTTGAGAAATCATCTACAATCACTAGGCAATATCTTTTCCTTGAAATTGACAATACATTGACTGGTCCAAAAAGATCCATGTGTAGAAGTTGTAGTGGTTCATCAATTGCAGATTCAAGCTTCTTACTGAATGATACTTTTTTTTGCTTTCCTTTCTGACAAGCATCACACAGTCCATCCCTTGTGAATTCCACTAGAGGCATTCCTCTAACTAAGTCCTTTTTGACTAGATCATTCATTGTCTTGAAATTCAAATGGGACAGCTTCTTGTACCATAGCCAACTTTCAACTGGACTTGCTTTGCTGAGAAGACAAGTAATGGATTCTGCATCTGTAGAGTTGAAATCAGCTAAGTACACATTCCCTTTTCTAACTCCAGTTAGAACCACTTTATTATCCTTCTTACTTGTGACAATACAGGCTTCAGAATTGAAGGAAACAGTATTCCCTCTGTCACATAGTTGACTGATGCTCAATAAATTGTGTTTGAGACCATCAACCAATGCAACTTCATCAATGATGACATTTTCTTTTGAAATCAAGCCATATCCCATAGTGAATCATTTGCTGTCATCTCCAAAGGTTATGCTAGGGCCAGCTCTCTCCTTAAACTCTGTGAACAGGGTGAAATCTCCTGTCATGTGTCTTGAACAACCACTGTCCAAGTACCATAGATTCCTTCTTTGTCCCTGCACACAACAAAATCAATCAAGTTGATTTTGGTACCCAAGTTTCCTTGGGTCCAGCCTTGTTAGTCTTTTTCCTAGACTTCATTCCTCCTGCATCTTTTGACTTAGGTAACTTTGGGTCAACCTTGGTCTCAGATGTGGTTGGTTGAAGTGTAGGATTAGTCACAGAATCATTTAACACATTTGATTGAATTTGATAAGGCATAGGTTGTGCAAACATGTTATTCCACATAGGCATATTGTATGGCATTTGAGGCATACTAAATGCAGTAAAATAAGGATTATTAATATATGGCATGTTTGCAAAATGTGCATGGGGATTCTGGTGAGACATAACAGGCATAACATGCAGAGGTGACATAGACATGTTAGGCATGGAGGGATTTGAAGGCATGGGAGCATTTTTAACAGATTTGCAATTATCAGATAGGTGATTAACACTTTTACAATGCACACAGTTTTTTCTAGGAGCATACCTATCAGGTGTGTAATTGTTATGTTTATTAATCCCTACCTTCCCATTTCTTTTAGATTTTCTTTCAGTTTCCTTCTTATACTCAACCAACTTAAGCCTATCTTTCAGCTGATCTAAAGTCATGTGTCCTATATTCACCTTACTGACATCTCTGGATGTGCTAGCTCCTTCTTTGACAAAGTTCTTGAGAGTTGAATCATTCTTTTTATTGAGGTTTTATTTTTAAAAGAACTTGCCTGCTTTAATTGATGAGCCTCTAACGGATGCTCCTTTTCTTCCTTCAACGGATAACTTTCATCATCCGTTGATTCCACATCCGTTGACAATCCATCAATTAATTCTAACTCCTTTTTGTTTTTCTTCCAGGCATCTTCACAGAATGATTCAATTCCCTGAACCTTTGCAATCTGAACACTAACATCCCTAGATGTTTTCCAGGCCTTGATTACCTCTTGCTCACTTTCTAACTGTTTAGAAAGAATTTCTACTTTCTTAACAGCTTCTGCTAGTTCACTCTCAACAGTCAAGCATTTAAGTTTTATCTTTTCAAGCTTAATTACCTGATCCTCTAACACAACATTCCTATCACTTAAAAACACATTATTCTCCTTGATCCTAGTGTTTTCTTTTGCTAGTGATTTAAGGGAAACACGCAAATGATATAATTCATTGGACATATCATTTATGGCTTCATTGCATTCATGTTTAGAAAGCTGAGAGAGATCAGTAGTAATTACCTGGTTGCTTGATGAACTAGTTTCATTTTCATCAGAATTAGCCATCAGGGCTAGGTTGACATATTCCATATCATCATCTTCATTGACCCCATCTGCTGCCCAATCATCTTGAGTGAGAAAAGCTCTTTCCTTTTATTTGAGTAAATCAAAATACTTCTTTTTGTAATCAACTTGCTCAAATTTCTTTTTATCAGAAGTTGGCTTTCTACACTCACTTGCAAAGTGTCCACTAATGCCACAGTTGTAACATTTGAACTTTGATTTGTCCACCATGTTTTTGTTTAGCTTAGTGAACTTTGTATTTTTTCTGAACTTCATCTTTGCAAACCTCCTGGACAGAAAAGCCAGATGTTCATCAACAACATCAGAGTCATCCTGACTGGAATTGTCTTCATCCTCAGCTGCTTGCTCTTTACCCTTGCTTGATTCTGATTTGCTTGTGCCAATTTTGAGACTTGGCATTGTCTTCTCCTCATTCCTGGCTTCCATCTTCTCACTGTCAGCTACAAGAGCAACTGTTCCTCCTTTTCTCTTTCCCTTTTCCAACAGCTCATCCTGCTCCATTTCAAGTTCATAAATCTTCAGAATTCCATATAATCTTTCAAGTGTGAAGTTCTTATAATCTTGAGAATTTCTTAAAGAGACAGTCATTGGCTTCCATTCCTTTGGCAGAGACCTAAGAAATTTTAAGTTGGAATCCTTGACTTGGTACACTCTACCATACAGCTTCAATCCATTTAACAGTTTCTGAAATCTGTTGAAGGTATCGTTCAATGATTCACCTTCTTCAAAGTGAAAATATTCATACTGTTGAATAAGAAGCTGCATCTTGTTCTCTCTGACCTGCTCAGTACCTTCACAGATGATTTGTACAGTATCCCAAACTTCCTTTACAATTTGGCTATTGATGACATTGTCAAACATATCTTGATCTAAGCCATTAAACAAATGTTCATGGCTCTCTTGTCCTTGCGGATTTCTTCCATGTCTTCAATAGTCCATTCTGCTTTTGGCTTGGGAATGGACTGTCCAACAGCAACTGTTGCAGTAGCAGCTGTGGCTACTTTGTGAGGGATGTGAGGACCATTTTCAATACAGTTGATGTAGCTTTCATCTTGAGAAAGAAGATGTAAATGCATCTTCACTTTCCAGTGATTGATAATTATCTTTTTCCAGGACTGGGATCTTTATACCAATATCCTTCCTACTCATGATGGTAGCAGGAGGATTCTTCTGTGCACTCATGATGTTAGCAAAATAGATCTTTAAACTCTTTGTATGTTAAGAGCTTGCTCTGATACCAATTGTTATTCCCCAGTGGACTAACAATGAGATTTACAGAAGGGGGGTTGAATGTAAATCTCAAAACTTTTTAAGTTTTGAGCAGTTTTTAAGGCTAAGTGTTTCTGAAAACAAGTGTGAATTGCTTAAAGCCAATGCAGACAGATATTATTCAAACACAAATGTAAAGAACACGGAGATCTTAAAAACTTTTCTGGTGGATTTGTTGTTCCACCAGAGATGTGTTATTTCAGAAAATCTGTGATTCAAAGAATTAAATCACAGCTGCTTCCTAGTACAAACTAGATGATTTTCTCTCTGGATATTTCTAAACAGCTCAGGAAAATTCTTATCTAATTACTACTGCTACTTGGTTATATAACACCAAGTTTACAAGTGAAGACAAACTGTAAAATATATTGAAAGGATTCTTCACATGTTTCTTCTTCATTTCTCTATCCAATGCAATCTAGGATAATCTGTGAATCTTTGAATACTTCCTTGTTTGCATCAGAATGGGAATGCTGCATTTTCTTGATTCTTCCTAGAGGCTTCCACATTCCAGTTTGTCTCTGTCACCCATGTGCCCTGTCAGCTTATGAATTGTCACTATCAACTGCTAATGACTAAGCATCCGTGAAGCTTTCATCCGTTGATGCCTTATCCATTGAGGCTTTATCCGTTGAAAGCTTTATCCGTTGATGCATTATCAGTTGAAGTCTTTATCCGTTGAAGCACTTATCCGTTGATGGATATTAACCGTTGAAGCATTAGAGAATCCGTGAAGCTTTGTTTCTTATCGTTGAAGGTCTTTCAATATCAGTTGATACTTCTTCACTTATACAAAATTACAAGGCATGAAATATTTACAATTAGCCCTCCTATTTGCATATCCACTAGTAGTCAACATGACTGATACTTTCCTACAACATCTAAGAATTACAACTTGAATCCAGAGAATGAAATGTGCTACAATACTAAACTTATTGCTAAGTAAAGCTGCTCCTTCACGGATAGCCAAGATGGTCTTATCCGTTGAGGCTACAATCACTAGATTTCTACTTAAGTGTTTTGTTTAACTTATCATCAAACGATACACATATTCCTAACAAATAGGCTACCACATTCCATTTGCATCCACTCGACGCATGTGACTGTGTTGTCACTGTCAACAGATATTTGAATTCTTTATCCGTCAGGTTCATGATCATCTGTCGAGTTATTGATCATCCGTCGGGTTGTTGATCATCCGTCAAATCATTGTTGTTTATCCGTTGGGTAGCAATCAGGCACTTGACTTCATTTCACTTTTACAGAATTACAAGACATCATCTAAGTACAATTAATCAACCTATTCTGCATATCTAACTAAAGTCAACATGAATTAAGTACTACTACGAATTCTAAAAATGTGTATGCAGAAATGTGCTACGACTTATTGTTACATAAGCTACTCACTCGATGGATAATAAGTCATCATTCGTCGAGACTATGTTGAGTCATCCGTCGGGACTATAAACCTTATCCGTCGAGTGCTACATTATTTCACTAAGTAAAATCTACCAAGATGTTTTGTTCATGAAATCATCAAGTACACAACATATACACAACAATCTCCCCAATTTATATCTACTGGAATTGTAGCCATAAGTTAAGAGACACTTAATGATAACAAAACACCTTAAAAAATACCAACTTTTAAAAGACATTAGATAATACTGAAAAGTGCTTTAATTAACAAAATGTACAAAAGTTTTGCTCACAGTCATTTTCAAGATGCTCCTCTAGCCTGAGCAGATTTATCTAGTTCCTTGAAGGTCTGGATCTCTTTCCAAGCTTTCTGTTGTTTTTCCTCAATCTAATTTTGGAGCTACTTGTGGAATTCCAGTTCATCAGATTCTGAGAGATTTAGCTTTCCTTGCATTTCCAAAAGAGTCTCATTGCTAGAGATGCTCAATTGGTCTTTTAATCTGAAAATCTTCTCACTCCTTTGTCATCCATGAACTCCATCAGCCAGTAGGGCCTTAGATGCACTCTTCTCCCTGTATAAGGTATGATTAGAGTCTTTGGGAGTGGCAATTTTAGCTCTAACACTCCTTAGCCCTTCAATCTTCTTCAGTACCAATCTTCTTGCAGTAATATTGAACCCAAAGTTCTTCTTGAAGGATGAATAAACTTTAATCACTACAACTTGGCTTTCTTGAAGGATCATGTGAAGTGGCCACTGAATCTCCTTTCCTCCTTTGTACTTGAATACTAACCTTTCAAGTAGGTTTCTGTATGCATCAATTCCTCTCACTTCATCTAGTTCATCTAGATAGAGGTTTAGATCAGAAAATTCTTTAATGTCACACAGTACATGTAATCTCCCCTATTGACTTTAGATTGAGCTTGACTACTGATTTGGATTTGAGAAGTGACAACTTCACTTTCTTGACTACTCTTGACTTTGTTCTCTTTGGCTTGTTAAGGATTGGCAAATAGAACTCAGGAATTGGTATGTTCTCCCATTCTACTGGTTCATCCTTAGGCACAATAGGTTCACCATGGATGTTCCTGTAAGGATCCACCACCTTGATATCTTCAAATACCACAGAGGGTTTTGATGCTTGAGTTGTAGTTGGAGTGGATTCCTTGGGAAAATGATTCTCCAATTCCTTATCAACAATGTCCAGTTTCCTTTTAGTTCTTTTAGCCAATTCCTTGATTCTTGGAGATTTCTTCTGTTGTTCAACTTGCTTCTTTGATTCAATAACTTCAGATGGCTGAGAAGGAATTTGTTGTGATGAATCTACAACATATAGCTTGGCCAAGATAACAATTGCTCTTTCTTTTGTTTAGTGTTTTTAGCATCCAGATCAGCTTGCTTCTTTTCCTGCTTCAATCTAGCCTTTTTTCTCTCTTTGCTTGAGCAAATTGTGGATGTCTAGCCACCACATAAATTTCTTTCCCATTCCTGAAAATTTTAGCAATTCTCCTTTTTGAAGCTGAATCAGCTGGATCTTTGTAGAAAGCAATTGATCTTGACAGAAGCTTCTTTTCATCAGGCTTAGGTGTCTCATACACAGTATCCAAAGGGTTCTTCAATGATGATTTTGAGTAGTTCACCCTTTTTCAGAATTATTTCAGCCTTTGGAGATTTGATACAGGATGGTTGTCCCTTTCTAGATAGTTCATGCTCATCTCATTCATAGAAATCTTCCTGACTTAAGAGTGATGGATGGTTGACTTTACTGGCTCCTTGACTAGTTCAAACTTCTTTTGTATTTTCTCATCAATCTTCTCCCAGTTGACTAAACTCAACTTCTCTTTATCAGCTGCTCTTATGTTGGCTGCTACGGCATTGATCAGATCAATACTGTCTGTAACGGGTGGCTTTGAGATAGTAATTGAAGGCATAATTACTTTACTGGTTTGAATCTGAAGTCTCTCCCCCTCACTTGGTCCTTTCTCCCCCTTTTTGTTATCATCAAGTTGGGTAGAGGAGGAGGTTTGAGCAGCCACCAATTTTTGAAGTAAATCTGTCTGTTGGGCTTGATGAAGATGAAAGGCTGTTAAAGATGTTTCCATGGATGACATTCTTGTGTCCAAGGCATCTATCTTGGTGCAAGATCAGAATTTTTCCTTAATTGCCTCTTGATGTCAAGCATTGTAGCTTCTGGAAGTTTATAATCCATCTTGTCTAAAATGGCCTTCTTCATCTCCTCAATATCACCCTTGATGGTGTTTACATCCCTAGCATGTTGGAAGCCTTGGATTGTTGAAGTTGCAGGGCGGCTAGGTGTGCCTGAAGGAGCTTCTTGGTGCTGGCATTAGTAGTGGTTTAAAGGGCAGTATTTGTCTGATTGATTAGCTGGATCAGGGTTGTCTTGAAGTAGTGCTCATCACAGTGCTTTAAAAATGCCCATGATGGCATACTTGATCTTGAACTTGAACCTACTTCTCCCCCTATGTCCATTGCTTCATCTTCACTATCCCCACTTGTAACACCCCCAGATCCGGGGTCGGGGATCCGGGTCGTAACGGTCTTTCTTTCCACAATATCACTTCACTTAATTAATAATAATAACCTTATGCTGTGACCCCACACTAACACACACCACAACCCGTTATAGTCTCAGAGATGAAA
Source organism: Apium graveolens (assembly GCF_009905375.1). Classification (NCBI taxonomy): domain Eukaryota; kingdom Viridiplantae; phylum Streptophyta; class Magnoliopsida; order Apiales; family Apiaceae; genus Apium; species Apium graveolens. The sequence continues at coordinate 2,852,045 of NC_133647.1, read as the reverse complement.
ATAAGTACAAGTCTTTGAATCCACAATTTAAAAGTTATTACAACCCAAAACGATTACTTGATAAATTTACAGTTAATTGCCATTATCTGCCATAAGTTATAATTATACATAATTGATTCTCAACGCATACGCAATTACTTTATCGTGCTGTATAAGGCAAATATCTACCTCGACGCATACGCAATTACTTTATCGTATT